>NC_092876.1:126489095-126789095 GCF_028372415.1 Notamacropus eugenii
TACTACCTAGCAGGCTAGGTCAACAGAGCGAGGTCCTGCTAGGAGGGAAAAATAGGCCCATCTAGGAACTTCTAGGCCCATAGACGGAGCTGGTACCTGGTGTCTGAGGACTGGCTTAAGGCTCATCACCAGAGGGCTGGCCCCCAGGACATGGCTTCTAGGGCGTGGGGAGTGGGAAAGGAGTACTTGAGAAGGAAGCACAGCGAGTACATTTACATAAGAACAGAGCTCTCTCTTCCTAACCTGGACCTATGGTTTAGGTTTTAAGTTCTGACTGCCACTGGCTCACTTCTATGTCCTTGAGTAAATGACTTCCCTTCATTAGACTTCAATTTCTTCTCCTATAAAATTTGGAAATTAGACCCGGAGACCTCTAAGTTCCTTCCCAGTCATAATATTCTACTTTCAAACCTCCCCCCTGCTCTGGCATTCAGTCTTCTAAGGCCCCTCCCAGCTCTGACACTCTGTGTCCTAAGGCCCCTCCCAGCTCTGACACTCTGTGTTCTAAGGGCCCTCCCAGCTCTGACATTCTATGTCCTAGGATCTCTCCCAGCTCTGACATTTTGTGTTCTAAGGCCCCTCCCAGCTCTGACATTCTGTGTTCTAAGGCTCCTCCCATCTCTGACATTCTATGTTCTAAGGGCCCTCTCACCTGACATTCTGTGTTCTAAGGTCCCTCCCAGCTCAGACATTCTGTGTTCAAGGATCTCTCCCAGCTCTGACATTCTATGTCCTAGGATCTCTCCCAGCTCTGACATTCTATGTTCTAAGGGCCCTCTCACCTGACATTCTGTGTTCTAAGGCCCTTCCCAGCTCTGACATTCTGTGTTCTAAGGCCCTTCTCAGCTCTGACATTCTATGTTCTAAGGCCTCTCCCAGCTCTGACATTCTGTGTCCTAGGATCTCTCCCAGCTCTGGCCTCCTCTGTTCTAAGGCCCTTCCCACTTTAACATCAGGTGTTCTGAGGTCCCTTCCAGCTCTGTCTAAGGATTCTTTGTACACTCCCGGAGGAATCTGTTCAAAGGGCATTCACGGGGCCAGCTTTAGAGGATTAGGCTGTTATTGCTGGTGAATGTGTTGTAAATGCTAAGGAGACATTATAAATCTAACACATGACAATCCAATGGGTGTTTGATGAGGCACATGCCAGCCCCTAGGCCTGGAGGGTAGTCGTGCATCTTCCCAACCTGACAATCTCCATCCCTCAGAGAGCCTTGCACAGCTGTTACAAAGGTCATCCCTGAGTGTGCCACTCCTTGGACTCCCCCACGTAGGCTCAGCCCTTTCCTGAGTCACACAATGTCAGAGACAGACAGGCTATCAGAACTTGAAGGGACTTTAAAGACCATCTATTCTAGCCCCTAGTTTTTATACATGAGGAAGGAAGTGACCTGCCTGAGGTAGGAACAGAACTTTAATTCAAACTGGGGTCTAAGCCCTGACCAAGAGCTCTTGCCTCTAATCCACACTGCCTCCCTTTCTTGTATCTGAAAGCTAAATTAGGAGTCAGGAGATCTGACCTCTCATCATATTGCTGACCCTAATTTTTTGTAGGTCAGATCTTGGGCTGGTCCCTGAACATCTCTGGTCCTTAAGGCTTCTTCATCTGCAAAAAGGGGAGAAAGGGAAGAAACTGTGAAGTGCCTACGATGGGCCAGGTAACGTGCCACGTGTTTTACAAATGTTATCTCATTTGAACCTTACAACAAGCCTGACACGTAGGTGCTATCATCTCCATTTTACACCTGAGGAAAGTGAGGAGTAAGGGACTCATCCAGGTTCACACAGCTAGAAATGTTTGAGGCTGGATTTGAACTTAGGTTTCCTGACTCCAGGCCTTCAATCTACTGCACCACCTAGCTCTATCTAGAAATGGACATAGAGTGTTAGGTGTTTGAGTAGCAGCAAGTGGGCCCTTTTGGCTGGACCATAAAAGTATTATTTGACATGATGATAATAATAACTAACATTTATTTACTGCTGTAATGTTCACAAAGCACTTTTTTCACTTGATTCTCCTATCTTGATATGAGTACCCATTTTACAGACTAGGAAACAGGCCAAGAGAATTGCCCACGGACGTGTCCCACAGACATAGAGCTGGTAAATTTCTGAGGCAGGATTCCCAGTCCCATCCTCTCAACTCCAAGTCCAGTGTTCTAGCACCTAGATGGCACTCTTGAATTGCTGTGGCTAGACAATCCATCCCCTGGTGATCATCCCTCTGGGGATGAGCCTTGCCACAATTCAGACAATGATCCACAGTGCATCACCAAGACCTTCCTTGAAGTCTTTCCAGCTGGGCAGAGCTTGCCAGTGCCTTGCCCTTCTCCCCTTGGTATTGCCACTGACAGAAGGGCACACCAGTGAGTGCCTGAGCCAAGTCTAGAGCCCAGTTTTTGGTCCAAACCAGTGACATTCCTACAATGAAGCATCTCTGTAGGAAGAGGGGATTCCATGCATCCTCTCTGAAATTCCCTATTGGTGGGGAGGGAACACACACCTCTGAGTTAGGAGTTACCTCAATACCATAAGGAGATATAAGAAGACTTTCAGCTAAGGTTGTTTTTTTTTTCTTCTTGCAAGTAAACATAATGCCTTACTCAATTTGCAAGAGGCAATATGGCTCATGGAAAGAAAACTGGCTCTAGATCAGGCTTTCAAGAGTATTTTAGGGCCTGGGAACTTTTTTAAAAAAATATTCTGATAATCATATTTCAGTATAATTGATTTCCTGTATAACTCTATCTATATTTTTATGTTGTGCATTTAGAAACCTTTCTGAGAAAGGGATCATGAGCTTCTCCAGATGATCAAAGGGGCCAAGGACACAAAATTAAGGAGATCTTCTTTAGAGTCAGAGGTCCTGGGTTCAAATCCCATCCCTGATGCTTACCACCTGTGTGACCTCTAGCAAGTCTTAACCTTGCTCTGCTCCAAACTCTTAATCTGTTGAAATGAGGCAGCTGGATTAGATGGCCCCTGAAGTCCCTTCTACCTCCAGAACCTACATATGTGTCATAGAAACAGAAAAGAAAGTGATTCAAGATTGGAGAAATCATTTTCAGCTGGGAGGAAATTGGGGAGGGCTCTAAATAGGTGACCTGAGCCTTGAATAATGGAAGAATGGATTTCAATACACTGGGGATTGAATGAATAGAGGAGAGAAACAGTAGGAAAAAGGAAACAGCAGGAAAAAAAAAGAAATAGAATCTTCAATTTGTAGATGTGTATATGGAAGGGTCCTTGGGGTGACCTAATCTCTTCATTTTATAGATGAAGAAGTCCTGGCAAAGGTAAATGACTTGACCAGGGTCAGCCATATAGTAAGAGCCTAGACAGGATTTAAACAAATAGAGCTAGGTTTTTTTTTACTGTACCATGTAGTCTCTCTGGAAAGAGATTAGAATTAGACATATACATATATACACACATCTGTATATATACATGCATGTAAATATGCATAAATATATATATATTATATATTATATTATATTATATATCATATGATCTGAGTTACACACCCCTCCCCCATTTTACAATCAGGAAACTGAGTCAAATTTACTTACTCAAGTTTCCTTGAATTTACACAGGTCTTTACTGGAAGACCTCGGACCAGAGACCAGATCAGCTGACCCCCAATACAGAATTCTTTCTCTGGGAATAAGCTTCATGGAAAGATGATTCTATCTGGGGAGTGGTGGGGAGGCCCTGTCAGACAGCCAGCCCAGAGATAGGGAATGGTCCATTGGCCTGTCCTGCGGTGATGTGTTTCAATCTATATGCAAATGTGCCCTCTGTTCAGCTTAGGATGGACTCTTCATTACAGCCCTATGGGTCCCCAGGGAACAGTTGCCCAGCTCAAGCCCACATGAGAAGTGAGGCGAATTATTCAGCAGCAGTAAATGGGGACAATTCATCATGGGAATGGGCCCCAGCTGCTCCAGGAAATGGCGGTGTTGGTGCCTACATGCCTTCAGTAGCAAGACTGTACAAATCTTTTAAAACCTGATTCTCTCTCCCTGCCCTGGGGGTGCCTTTTTTTTAAACTGAATCTGGATCTAAGATTGAGGCATGAGGAGTAGGGGAGGGGAGGCGTACCTCTTGAGGGTCCTTCTAGCCCTAGGAGTTTATGGTTCTAGAAACAAGGGTCTACACCAGCAAAGGAGACACCCTTTTACTGCATGGTTTAGAAATGGCCAGAAGTGACAAGCATGTCAGAAAGTGGAATTCAGGGCAGCTGACCCTAGTAGATAGCCACAAACGAAATATGTGCCCCTGGGTTTGTTACTGAATTTTCTTGAGTCTAAAGTAAAATATTGTACATGTGTGCATGTGTGTGTGTCTGTGGGGGGGAATATTGAACAGATAAAATTCCCCTTTTTGTGTCCTCAGTGCTACATACAGAACCTTACTCATAGTAGGCATTTAGCAGGTTTTTTTCATTAAATCAATCTCTAACATTCCTTCTAGCACTAATTCTTGGACTTGATTAGCCTGAGGAGAGAACAAAGACCTATGGCACTGGAACACAGAACAGAAGGGTGAGAGGGTGGTTTCCAGACAGCTCCCAGATAGAATGCATCACCTTTGCCTTCCTTGGTCCTAGGGCTGGAGTGGGGCAGGGGTAGGACCTGCCTACTCCTAGGAGCTGGGGGAAGGGGGAAGGGTGCCAACTCAGACCTGGCACAAGCTGACACATTCTTTGGCTTGAATCTTGATGACAAATGAGCTCATTAGTCCCCCAAGCAGCCTTAGCCTGATGGCTTCTTTCCCTGCAGCGCTCCAGGGGGCTGCCATAGTCAATTGGCCAACTGGCGGCTGATAGGCTGTGCTTTTGGGAAGATAGGAGGTCCCACACCATGAAACAGCACTGGTTTGTTCTGTCTTTTCCCTCACAGTCAGTATTACACCCCCAAAATCTGGATATCCCGAGTCCTGTGACCATCATTACATATCTTCCAAAACCATCAAATGAAAGATGAGGTTCCCAAAATAATGTCCCTCAGAGATGAAGGGACCTAAGAACATTGAATGTTGGTGCTGGGAAGGACCTTAGAGCACAGAATGTTAGTGTTGCAAGGATCCTTAGAGCTAGAAAACACTTTAGGAACAATTTAATCTAACAGCTCCATTTTACAAACTGGGAAATTGAGGCCAGACAGGGGAGGAAACTTTTTTACTCAAAGTCACACATCAGCGTGTGAGCTAGAATGAGAACCTAATTAGGTCTGCTGATTCCCAGTTCACTACAGCATGCTAATTCCTAGAACACATTGTGCCTCCCTAAATCATCAGATCATCCTCCAGCTTCCTCATTTTCATCGATGCCACAACTGAGGCCCAGGGAATATGAATCAGTAGCCCCAGGTCACACTGGTAGTTATTATCAAAGGTGAAATTTGAACCCACATCCTTTAGACTCTAGAGGCAAGAGTGCTCTCTCCATTATACTATATGACCACCTTAGTTTTTAAAGGGCTGGGCCAGCCACAAATGAGGAGGGAGCTGCTCCAGCCAGTCATCAGCTTAGACAGAAAGGGGACTTTGATCTTCCCAATAGTGTTGACTTGCTTGTCCCCTTCCCCAAGAGGAAGAGAAGACGCTCCCCTCCCTTATTCTCCCCATTTCCTCCCTTAAGACAAGAAGCCAGAAGTAAACTCTGCTGCCACAACTAAGATAGGCCCAATTTGACCATAGCTTCCTTCTTCCCCAATTGTGGCATGGGCTGGGACTGACATCACACGGGTTTCTACATCTCAAAGATGAGCCAAAAGAGGAGACCCAGGCCAGCTATGTTAGTTTGTTGCTGCCTTGCCCATCCCCTGCATTCATCCCTTCCCATCCCTCTATACACTCTGTCATTCCCACATAGGGCCAGCATGATTCCAGACACACCAGCTGCTTTCCCGCCATTCAGCTACCTTAAATACCCTGGTGGACTAGCTCAGGCAATCAGCTGCTACTCTCCTGAGCAGTTTCCAGAAGCTCCAAAATGAGGGCTAAGGGATGGTGGAGAGGGCGTCTCTGGGGAGCCATCTGAAAGCTGTGTGGGTATCTCCATATGCTTTTCTGCCCCAAGAGCTACAGCATGACATTTTCACATTCATACTGAGAGAAAAGGCTAGAACACTGTATTCTTAATTTGATTATCACTGCTAATAAAATGACTCAGGCAGAGACCAACTCCATGGCCTTTATTTTATTGATCTCCAATCTTTTTCAGTCATGTATCCTGTTAGAGAAAAAATTTTGAGCTTGCAGCTCCAGTGTGTAAGGATTTATTTATTTAAAAAGTATATATTATATATCTCTATATAGATATATACATATATGTATGTGTGTATGTACATACACTACTGTATTAATGGTGTACATCGTAAAATAGCACCAAAGTAAAAATTTTAAAGTATATGACAAAAATGAAATAATATTTGATTCTAAAGTAGGGTTCTTAACTTTTTTGGTGTCCTAGTCTCCTTTGAAAGTCTGGTGAAGTCCAAGGGACTCTCAGAATCATATTTTTAATATATTAGATAATATGTATAAGATTACAAAGGAAGATGATTACATTGAAATTGAATTATCAAAGTAGTAAACAAGTTCTGGATCCCAGACTGAGAGAATTCCTAGCCAGAGTCAATAGGAGTTTATTGAGTAGGAGAGTGACAGTCCTGTGACTCACCTTCCCATCCATTGATCACCCTTTGGGTTATGCCATGACCTTCCCCACTTTGGACACTGCTGCTCTAGAAAAGTCGGCAAGCTCATTTTAACCCCAATCTTCCACTCATACCCCCCTGTGGTGTCCCTGCATGGAGGTGATGCTGGGTTCTTAGAGGCTACACCAGCACAGAACAATCTCTGGTATGTCCTACCCAGCTCGAAGCTTTTCCAGGCTGGGCCCAGTGATGTGCTGGTCATCATCTAGGGGTGGAACAGCCCAGAGAGGTTCAGAGAGGGTCATCACCAGGCAGAGGGGCAGATCCAAGCTTGATATCAGGGGAAAACTTTCTATTAGTCAATCAATGAACATTCGTTAAGAGCCTACTATGTGTCAGGCACTGTGCTAAGCCCTGGAGATACAAAAAGAGGCAAAAGACAGTCTCTCAAGGAACTTACAATCTAATAGGAGAGACAACAAACAAACATATTCAGGATAAATAGGAAATCATTGAAAGAGAAGAGGCATTAAGAGGGGTTGGGAAAGGCTTCCTGTAAAAGGTGAGATTTGAGCTGGGACTTAAAGGAAGGAATTAGAGTTGTCCCAAAGAGGAAGGGACCTCTTCAAGAGGTAGTGGGTTCTTCCTCTTTGAAAGGGTCTTCAGACCAAGGCTGGAAACCAGCAAGGTACATTAGAGTATGGCCCTGGGGGAGAGGGGGCAAGGAGGAGCAGGACAATATGGCTTAAATTAGACAGCCTCTGAGGGCCCTTCACACTCCAGAATTCCGTGATTCTGGGAGGAATTTTTTAACTATAGAAACTCTCAAAGACCAACAAGGAGGTGACATACTCAATAATATGCAGGGCTGGAAGTCAGAGAGGATGAAATCCAAATTCTGCCTTAGATACTGATTAGCTGCGTGGCCCTAAGCAAGCCACTTTCAGCCTCAGTTTCCTCATCTGTAAAATAGGGATAATAAGAGAGCTTGCTTCACAAGATTGTTGTTAGAGTAAAATTACATAGAAACAGACATAAACAGACATAGATACACACACATATAAAGCATTCTGCAAATATTAAGGCACTATATAAAAGTTATAAGTTGTAAAGAGGCTGAGATTGTCATTGATCTTCAAAGGATTAAAGAATAAGCCATATTCCTGGAACACTTTAATATTTACTAACCAGGTTCTTTACAAGAACTCTGTGAAGTCAGAAATGCAAGTATTGTTAGCCCCATTTTGTAGAGGAGAAAACTGAGACCCAGAGAAGGAAGCAGCTTGCCCAAGGATGCCTGATGAGCAAGTGTCATATCCAGGACTCAGGGTTTTCTGCTCTTAGACCAGAGTTTTTTCCAATACATATCGTTACTTTTTGACCTTTATGAACTCCAAGGAATCATATACTCTTTTCTCCAACATTTCCACCCCCAGTCCAAAGACCTTACCTGTTGTAGAATCACCATCGTTCTTCAAACACATCCACAGGGACCAGAAACAGATCTACAAGAGGGGAGAAAGAAGTGGAGTTTTAGCCTCTGGTTCAGTCTCCAGGCTAGACTCTGCTCCCACCAAGCAGGGGGGACTCAGTGTTTCTAAATGACATGGTGGATGGAGCATTGAGCCCAGAGGCAGGAAGACCTGAGTTCAAATGTGGCTTCAAATATTTACTAGTTGTGTGGCCTTGGGCAAATCACTTAACCTCTATTTGCCTCAATTTCCTCATCTGTAAAATGGGGACCATACCTACCTCCTAAGGTTGTTGTGAATATCAAATGAGATAATAATTGTAAAGCACTTAGCACAGTGATGGGCACATAGTAGGCATGATAATAAATGTCAGTTATTATTAAGACTATTATTCTAGCTGTTAGCACAGATTTAGAACTGGAAGAGATCTGTAAGACCATCAACTCCAGCCCCCTCTCTTTACAGATGTACACATTTTACAGAAATCAAGGTACAGAGAGAAAGGCTCAATAACTTATCCAGGGTCACATAGCCAGTAAGTCTACGAAGTAGGATTACAACCCAGGACTCTACTTGAGTCTGAACTCCAATGCCACTAAATAATACTGTTTGGCTCTGCTTCTCCCTCCCAAGTCCCTCAACCAATTAAAAATCCCTCCTTTAAAGACACAGCTCCTCCAGGATCCCTGCAGAGTTCCCCATTCCTGTTCCTGCTGAGCCCAGTCATTCAAACCTGACCCAGCTCCTCCACACTTACATTAGTGCCACACAGTTGGTGTTAGCAACAGACTCATGTTTATGTTTCTGTACATTGTGCTTTCATGGAAACAATACACAGGGAGAAATAGTCTGGGTGTTGGAGTCAGAAGACCTCGGTTCAAATTCATTACCTGTGAGACCTTGGACAAATCACTTGACCTCTCCGGGCCTCAGTTTCCTCATCAATAAAATGAGAATTTTTGACTGGATAACCCCCAAAGATACCTTTCAGCTCTAGTTCTATGTTCTGTTGTGGCTGTTGTTCAGTCCTGCTGACTCTTGATGACCCCATTTGGGATTTTCTTGGCAAAGATACTGGAGTAGTTTGTCATTTTCTTCTCCAACTCATTTTACAGATGAAGAAACTGAGACAAACAGGGTTCAGTGACTTGCCCAGGGTCACACAGGTAAGAGGTATGTGAGGTTAGATGTGAGCTCAAGTCTTCCTGACTCCAGACTTGACGCTCTATCCACTGTGCCACCCAGCTGCTCCATGATGCTATTCGCTGAATTCACCATTCTCTAAGCCCCATTTGTGGTTAAGCGCTGAGGAAGAGACACATGTTGGAAAAGACAGGCTTGAAGTTTGCAGTCAACTAGGTGATTAAGACACGTTCATAGATAACAACAATACATGCTGTACCTGAGAAATGCATTAGAGAGGCTCCCCTCCCCCCAAAAAGTGAGAGGGAAAGCCATTAGACCATGTGACATAGTACAAAGAATGATGGACAAGAAGGAGAAACAGGTTTGAATCCTGGCTCAGTCACTAGCTGTAAGACCCTGGGCAAATCACTCTACTCCCTTGGGCCTCAATTTTCTCATTTGTAAAATGGAAGATCTGGGTCTCTTGATTGCTAAGGTCCCTTGTGTCTCAACAATTCAATGAATAAACTACAAGGGGAATCAGGAGAAGCTTCCTGAGGAGGCACACATTTCTATGATTCCTTTCAAAGACAAGTCCAAGATTGCTCCACCCTACCTTGACTGTGGCATCAGAGGAAGGCATTACTCTTTGGCCTTTAGATGAAAATTTCCAAAACACTCAGCTCCCAGCACACACAGAGCCTGCTCTTGAAATGTATACCCCTTCTCTCCAGCCTCCCTTACATGCCTTTCCTTGGGGCCCATCAGGGAAGTGGCATCAATTTCTTATACACTCTCATTCAGAAAGGCACCCCGCCATTTAATCCCCCACCCACTGGGCTGTAACTGGAGCCCTGACCTTCCTTTCCTCTAAGTTACCTCAGCCACCCAGGAATCCAACCCTGGGTCACTGGAGGCATCAGATCCAGGTGGATGGTAGGGATGGAAGACGTGCAACCTGAGGAGGCCTGGCTGCCTTTGTGCAGAAGCAATGAGAATGGCAGTTGAGGGCTGGAGCTGACCTGGCGATGAAAGAATCCTGAACTGGGGTGAAGATGGGGATGAGGATGATAATAACAGACAATAATGACCATTTCTATAATGGGTTAAAGTGAACAAAGCGCTTTCTTCACAACAGCCCTAGGAGGGAGGAGGCCATTTTAAAGATGAGGAGATTGAGGCATAGTATTAGAAATGAATTGATCAGGGTTATGAAACAAGTATTGGAACCAGGATTTGAATTGAGGTCTCCAATGTCCAGGCTATGAGAATGAGTGAGAGAGAGAGACAGAAAGAGGGAGAGAGACAGACAGAGAGAGACAGAGACAGACAGAGAGACAGAGACAAAGAGACAGAGAGAGACAGAGACAGAGAGACAGAGAGAGGGAGAGAGAAAAGAAGAAAGAGGAGCAGAAAGAGGAGGAGGAAGAGGAGGAGGAAGATGCCTATTTAAAGTTTCAATGTGCCCTCAGTGGCTCCCATTCCCATCTGTCAGTCTGGGATCATGTAAACAGAACATTTTACAAACTCCTTACATGCCATATATCAATTTTAGCTTGTCGCTCTCTCTGTGTATCTCTTTCTCTCTCTCCCATCTCCCACCCTCCACCCTCTTTCTCTCTCCTACTTGTTCTCAGTGTCTTTGCTTCTTTTCTATGCTATCTACATTCCTTTCTCAGTCCCTCAATGTCTCACTGTCGGTCTTTCCCACTACCTACTGTGTCTCTCTTTTTTCCTATCCTCCTGTCTTAATCTTTCTCCCCTCCTCCCTCTGTCGGCTATGCTCTGTGACATGTGACCCTGAAAACCCTGGGTTCCCATGGAGATGGAGGACAGGCTTAGGGCTGTCCCTGAAAGCCCTGGGAAGGCCCCAGGGCTCCCTGTTGAAGGGACTTTGGGCCCTCTCCCTGACAAGGCTACATCCTATTGCAACCAAGGGACTTTGAGACCATGGGGATAGTCCCATGACCTCCTCCTTTCCCAAGTCAAGGATGTTGGCTTTAATGAGGATGAGTGGTCACCATAAAATCATAGAAACATGATAGAGAAGAGAAAAACACTAGCCCTGGAAAAACAGGACCTGGATTAAAACCCTGACTGTGATATTTACTACCTGGGTGACTTTAGACAAGTTGCTTAACTTTTCTGGGCCTTGGTTTCCTCACAGGCAAAATGAGGCAACTGGACTAGGTACTTAGAATTAGTCTAAAGGTCTCCTTTTAGCTCTCAGTCTAGGGTCCTGCATTTTCATTCATGTCATTGATAAAGTTTGCAATTTTAGCAACTAGTTCCTCTGTGTTGATCAGAATCAGGTTTGGAGTAGTTCCCTTCTTGATTGTCCTAAAAATGAAATTATTATGTAGGCAGGCTGAAAATTCATCAGCTTTTCTGCTTTTAGCAGAGATCGACAAACAGAGAAGAGAGAGAGAGAAAAACAAAAAGAGACAGATAGACAGAGAGAAGAAAAAGAGACAGTGAGACACAGAGAGATGAAAGGATAGAAAGATAGAGATAGAGATAGAGACAGAGAGAGACCAACAAAAACAGACATAGAGAGACAGACAGACAAGAGAGAAAGAAAGAGATACAGAGACAGGACAGGAGAGAGAGAAAGATAGAGGGTGAGAGAGAGAAGAGAGAGAGAAAGAGGAAGATAGAGACAGAGGAGATAGATAGAAAGTGATGGAGAGAGAAAAGAGAATGAGAGATCAATAGACAAAAAGAGGCAGAGAGAGGAGAGAGACAGAGAGAGAGAAAGAGATGGAGAGAGAGAGAAAAGAGAGAGCCAGTAGGTGTGCAAATAGTTGGAGTTGCCCATTTCTACTGTATCACCCCTCCCTGCCAAGTTCACGACATGTTAGCTGAATTCTCTTCCCCTGCTTGCTCCTTCTATCCAGGTCGCTTGCAGTAAATTCCAGTTGCAATATCATTTGTTCCCTGCTACCACTCCTAGATTTCCTCATTTTCTCTCTTCTCTATGTCTTTCTTGCTATCTCTCTGGGTGCTATTTTGTCACGCAGCTTATTTTGTTTCTTTTGAATAAGCTACATTCTTTCAGGGCTATGTTCCATTCATGGGTCTCATCAGTGACATCTATAAGGTTGACCATGTTTCCTTGGGGTTAGATCTATAGTTGCCTTTGCTTGCTATCCATCCACTTTGTATATCTGTGTGAACAGGTCTTGGGTTTCTCTTGGGTGCCGTCTCTTCTGAATCACTAGTCTCCTTTGCTGAAATTCTCCATATGTGATGCCCATTTGCCTTCTGTGATAACTAGTTTGACAGATGTAGGCGGTCAATTCCCTTCACCACTCCTTTTTCACCCTAAAGCCACGGAGATCTGATTTGCAAGAATGCAGCCTTTTAAAAGCAGGCAAGAAAAAGTGTCCAAGAAAACCATCATTCCTTGATTTTAAGTTGTGGTTCAGAAATCCAGGCCCTACTTTTGGACACCATCTTCTTTACCTGGTGTTCACTTCCAAAATTCATCTTTATCTTCCAAAGTACCCACCTTCATCTGGAAGCCATGATGAAAATACCCTAGAATCTTTAGTTTATTGTCCAGGGTCCATAATCTTTCATGTCCTAGCTGCATGCTCCAGGAAGACCACAGGTCTTTCCACTATTCTTTCAGGTAAAAATTTGGTTTCCTCAGCACCCCTCAGTGGGTACCAGCCACTATTATTGGTCTTTTAGTTAATTCTCTGACCATCACTGGATGACCTCTCTCCTGGTGGTACCTGTGGCTCCTTAGAATACAGGGAGTCTTCTTCCTCCCTATGAAAAAGAGCCTCATGTCTACTGCACAGAAGGCAATGTTCCAATAGTCCTTCTTCCCTTGTCTGCATCATATCACAGTCCTCCATCTTCCAGATACGTGTTCAAATTTCACACCGGTTCTTCAAAATCTGGTTCTTCTTTTGTTTTCTTCTTTCAATCCTTTCTTCAAAGTTCTACTGAGAATGACTTCATCTTTGCTGAAAAAGTTCCTCCAGTTCTTTCATTTTCTCCTCTTTTTTTCTCCTAAAGTTAGGAATACATGAGTTCAAGTCCATCTTCAGACACTTCCTAGTTGATTCAAGTTGCTTAACCTCTCTTTGCCTCAGTTTCCTCAGCTGTACAATGGGCACAATAAGAGAATCTATGGGAGTAGATAAAAATCACCAATCAAGATAGTATAAAGGGTGAAGAGAAGAGGGCCAGCTACGTTGAGGGATACGTTTTGTTAGTGGACATGACTTGAATGAAAATCCAGCTGAGGAGATTGAGATATAAAGTTAGATATGAGAGCACAGGGTAATGGAAACCTAGAAAGGAAAAAGTATCCAAGAGAAAAGGATGATTGACAGAGTCAAATGCTGAAAAAAGGTTAAAAAGGATGAGGACTGAGAGGATGTTGTAAGATTTGGTATTTAAGGGATCATTGGTAATTTTGGAGAGAACTAATTCAGTTGATTATTTTCAAGAGGATAATATTGCTATTTATTAAATATTACCTACACCTCAGGTTGCGTGTGCCTGGCCCGAGCCTTCCAGGACTGATATCCTGAAAGTCTCCAGGGACAGAGACTCCAAACTGAGCCAGGATATAGTGAATTGAGAGGCCCCATACTGTCAGCAATTGGGCACAGACTCAGGGAAAACATGCGAAGGGGAGGAAATGGTTTCCCAAATGATGCGTTAAAAGCCCTGTGACCATTGATTAATTGACTGATTGATCAATATGCTTATATTCATTCTGGAAACATTCAAAGCTACCCCCAATTGCATCAATACCTAAACAAAGCAAAGGGTTAGGACTCTTCTCCCAGTTACCCATAGACAGACACAAACACACATAAAAAAACACACATGGGAAAACACATGTGCACACACATACACACACTCACACTCCGTTCTATCAGGTTGCCATTTTCTGACTTAAAATGATCAGACTGTTTGGATCTAGAAGGGATATTTGAATGTAGATTTTGGAATAAAAGCAATACAGTCTGTCAGAGCTGGAAGGCATTTAGAATATAGACTCTTGGCCTTGGAAGAGGCCTTAGAACATAGAACGTTAGAGATGGAAGAAATGTTAATACTATATAGTTCAACCCTCTCATTTTACAGAGGAGGAAACCAAGCACCAGAGGAGAAGGGACTGACCCAAGTTCTAACAATGGCCCAGCTGGGATTTGAACCCAGGTTCCCTGACTCCCAGATCAAGGGTCTTTCAGAGAAGCAAAATCAAAGTCAATAAACATTAATTAAGCACCTACTGTGTGCCAGGCAGTGTGCTAAGGACTGAAGATATATAGAAAAGGCACAAGACGGTCCCAGCTCTCAAAGAGTTCACAGTCTACTGGGGGAAGAAAACACATAAAAAGACATGGAAAAAGGGGAAGGGTATGGCAGGTTCCTGGAGCAGGGACATGATGAAGTCCTGAAGCTGAGGTGGGAAATGGTGAGCTGAATGATCTCAATGTCCTCCTCTTTATTCAGATACATCTGGTATATTCCCTGGAATGTGATTTTGTCTGGAGGAGGAATGGGAAAGGTGGCCACACCATGAGATTTGTCTAGCAGGACCTCCTCAAACTGGTTCAGACCCAGTGAGTACATTTAGAGAATGTCCACATTTACAGTTCTTTTTCTACCACCAAATCAATAACATCTCAGAATGGATAGGAACCTCAGAGAGGATCCAACCCCACCTGTACCTGTACCTCAGTCTCTTCCCCTCTACACCATCTCTAATATGGATAATATGGCATTTGTGGTGGTTGTTGACTTATTTTTAGTTATGTCCAACTCTCTGTGACTCCATTTGGGGTTTTCTTGGCAAAGATATTGAAGTGCTTTGCCATTTCCTTCTCTAGCTCATTTTATAGATAAGGAAACTGAGGCAAACTGGGTGAAGTGACTTGCCCAGGCTCACACAGCTAAGTGTGAGGTCACATTTGAACTCAGGTCCTCCTGACCCTAAAGCCAGTGGTCTATCCATTGAGCCACCTAACTGCCAGTATAATGTAGCATAGGCAGGTCTGTAAGAGTGGTACAAGCACATACCAGCTCATATTCCAGTTAGCTCTCTCCTTCCCCACTGGCACATCTGTGTAACCTGGTCATATCTATACCCCATCACCCTTACTACGGGGTCATCCCTCAAAGATTCATTCAGTAACTATTTACTCTTATCTCTACCTATAATTCTGACTGATTTGATTTTCTGGTTTCTCACCCTCACAAGGAGCTAACTCAAGGGGACTACTAGAAGCCTGGACAATGACAGCAGAGAGGAGACAGGTGAGTAATTAAAAGCAGACACAAAGTCACAAAGTTTAGCAACCTGGAGCCATTCAGTGAAGGGGCAAAGAGAAAGTACAGTATGTCCCAAAAGTCTTTGTGCATTTAATTTATTTTAGTAGCTTAAAGCTGCAACAAGATGTCTGGAGCATCCTGTATAGAAGGGCAGAAATAGCATTGATTTAGGAATGAAGAGGAGGGACGCTGCCACTAACCAGCTATGTGACCAACCTTAGGCAGAACCAATGACTTCGGTTTCTTCAACAATAAAATGAGGGGATTTAGAATACGTAATAGTAGAATTTAGAACATCTGAGCTGAATGAAATCATAGTTTCTTAGATGAGGGGAGGCAGGCAGGGGGGAGAGAAATCTTAGAACAGAAAATGTCAGAACTGGAATGGACCTAAGAAACCATTGCCTCCAAACCTTCAGTTATAGATGAAGAAACTGGAGGCCAGAGAGGGGAAAGGATTTAACCACTATCTATCTCCCAGATAACAGATGCAGATCCTTTCCAGCTTTGATATCCTATGGATCTAAATGGCCGATAGGGATCATGAAATGGGAACTCCACATATTGGAATGATGGGCAGTTAATGCACTCATGAAATATCATGTTACAGTAAGGGGTGTGCCGGTTGTTAAATTTTCAGTGAGAGCATTTATCCCTTGGGGATTGGCTTCAGTAATTATGTAACTGGTTGTTGAGACTAGCCTTCTTGCTGTTGCGCCTTCATTCATATGACAGACTTTCCAATACCTGAAGGAAGCCATCACCTTTCCATCCTCCACCCTCACCCCGTCTTTTCTTCTCTTCTCTACTTTTTCAGCTGTTTCAGCAATCCTTGCCTGGCTTGGTCTCCAGTCCTCTTGGTATTCTGGCTGACATCTTCTGGGGTTCAACTCAATTCACTAAACATTTATTAAGGCAGTTGGATGGTTCAGTGGATAGAATGCTGGACTTGGAGTCAGGAAGACTCCTCTTCCTGAATTCAAATCCAGCCTCAGACACTTACTAGCTGTGTGACCCTGAGTAAGTCACTTAACTCTATTTGCATCAATTTCCTCATTTGTAAAACGAGCTGGAGAAGGAAATGGTAAACCATGCCAGTATTTTTGCCAAGAAGATTTCAAATGGGGTCATAAAGAGTTAGACACGACTAAGAGATGACCAAACAACAAAAAACATTTAT
This sequence comes from Notamacropus eugenii, assembly GCF_028372415.1. Lineage (NCBI taxonomy): Eukaryota > Metazoa > Chordata > Mammalia > Diprotodontia > Macropodidae > Notamacropus > Notamacropus eugenii. The sequence continues at coordinate 126,505,838 of NC_092876.1, forward strand.
TGCTGACCTTAGGGCTAGTACCAGGAGAGTTTAGATAAGACATGATTCCTGCCTTCAGTGGTAGGAATGAGAGATACCCATAAAGCAGTGCCATTTAAGAGGATAAAGAAAACACTCTGCAGAGGGAGAAGGTTATTGTTGATTAGGGACAGGGCTGCTCTGAGAAATGAACGGTCCTCAGGCACAGCCCTACAATCTCCTTTGAGCTTCAGATAATGGCAGAGCAGTCTTGATAAACTCATTTTACAGATGATTGAGGAGACTCAAACTGGAAAATTTACCTGCCCCAGCTTATCTTACGAGAGATAAGGTAGAACCTGGGTACCCTGACTCCTAGACCCTTCCCAGCTTTGGCCCAGGACTAGTTGTCAAGAGGACAGGACTTATTTCCCTTTCCTCCCCTTCTCCCCTCCCAGAACAAAACCACACTAGTCCCCATGGCAGTGGTATTTCTAGATCATACAACTGAGAACTGGAAGGAACCTTAGGAAAAGTCTAATCCAATCCCTTTATTTTCAAGGAGGAAACCGAGGTTTGGAGAAGTAATGTGACTTGTTTAGGGTCCCACAGATCCAGTCAGTAGCAGTGGCAGCATTTGAACTCAAGGCCTCTGATTCCATGTCTCCTGATCTGTCCAGCACTGCTCTTGTCTATCTCTATCTATACTCCCAGAGCTGCCCAGGTAAGAAACTCCTAAAACATGTAGGAGCAGAGCTGACAAATCCTTCTTCTCTTCTATCTCTGCTCCTCCCTACAACTTAGGGGCAGATCCTCAAGCTAAGGGAAAGTCTATCTGATAACCTTCGATATGAGCCCGGGTCTGCAGGGAGCAAGGGTAAACTAGGCACCTAACCTGCTGGTGTTAGACTCTCCAGCCCACCCCATCTCAGTAAGGCAATAACAGGGCTGCACTGAAGGTCTCTTAGAGTCTTACCTCTCCAGCCTTCCCTAGCCCTCTTCACCCTCACCCATTCTGTGCGCTAGCCAGAGTGGATGCCTGGCTATACCCTTCTCTTCCTCTCTACCCTCTACCCCCAAGTGCCTCCTTGCCCTTCCTTATGACAGTGTTTGAACCCAGATGTTGTCCCTACCAAACACACACCTTGACAAAATCCCATCCATCTTCCAAAGCCCAGCCTAAGTGTTCTTTCCACCAGGTCAAGTCAAGTCAAGAACTATTGATTAAAAACCTACTATGTGCCAGACACTGTGCAAAAAAGTCCCTGCTCTTGAGGGGCTCACAGTCTAATGGGGGAGGCAACCTACCTGCAAACAGCTAAGTACATACAAGAAGGACACAGGCTAAATTAGAGATAATGTCACAGGGATGGTGTTAGCATTAGGGGGACCAGGAAGGTTCCCTTGATCCTTCCTGAGCAATAGGATCTTGTCTACTGCTGAATTTTTTAGTAATGCCTCTCCTTCTTTCATGGCCCCTACCCTTCCTTCACCTTGTATTGTAGGTAGCCCTGATAATGGCACACATCCCTACCCTTAAACCAGTGAGACGGGCATCCAGGACTTGTTCATCTTTACTTCTCCATCACAGCTTAGAGCAGGGGTGACTGTACAAACAGTACTGAACAAATACTTATTGAACTGAATGCCATTTTTCTTCAGAGAAGGTCTTGAAAAAGAACAGGGAAAAGAACTCACATTTCTGAAAGGTTTGTAAGGTGTGGTTCTCACAACAGCCAGGAGATGTAGGTAGAGCAAGCATTATGACCCCTATTTTCAGATGGAAAAAACTGAGGCCAGGAGTAGTAAAGTGATTTACCCAGGGACACATAGCTGGGAGCCAGGTTGTAAAAACTCAAGTCTAGTTCTGGTTCTACTTGTACTATGTTTCCCCTCTGCAAGAACAACCTGGGCATCTACTATCCTGAGGAGGGGAAAGGAAAGGGATGGATCAGGCCTCCAGGAGCTGACAGTCCAGAGAGCAAGACAAGACTCCCAAGAGAGAAAGAATCCATAGAACTGGAGCTGGGTTGGAATCAGGGGCCCAATTCCTTAGCCCCAAAGCTACTCTGTGCCTTCAACGAATGGAGAGGAGAGAACTGGATTTCAAGGGATGATACCTACAACGTGGGAGAGGAGCAAAATCGAAAAGGGACAGGAGAATGAGATAAGAAAGGAGAGGAGAGGGAGGAGGTGGGAGAGAGAGAGAGAAAGAAGAAAGAAAAGGAGAGAGGGGGAAGAAAGAAGAGAAGGAGGAAAAGAGAGGGGAGGAAGAAGGAGATGGGGATGGAGAAGGAGGAGAGGAGAGAAGAGAGGAAAGAGAGGAGAGGGAGAAGGAAGAGAGAGAAGGAGATGGAGACAGAGAAGGAGGAGAGGAAAGAAGAAGGGAGGAAAGGGGGAGGAGGAGGAGAGGAGAGGAGGAAATGGAGACAGAGAAAGAAGAAAGGAAAGGAGAGAAGAAGGAATGAAAAGGGAAGAGGAGAAAGAGGAGAGGAGAGGGATAGGGAGTTGGAGAAGGAGAAGTAGGAAAGGAGAGGAAAGAAGAGAGGAAAGGAAAGGAGAGGAAGAAAGGAGAGAAGAGAGAAGCAGAAAGGAGACAAGGGGGGAGAGGAGAGAAGAGGAGAGGGAAAAGGAGAGGAGAGGAAAAAGGAGAGGAGAGGAAGAAGGAGAGGAGAGGGAAAAGGAGAGGAGAGGAAAGAGGAGAGAAGAGGAAAAAGGAGAGCAAAAGGGAGGGGAGGGGAGGGGAGAGGAGAGAACCGTGGCTCACTTCAGTGTGACTTTATGATTATAACCATGATCCCAGCAATTTCCCCGCCCCCAGGTCAGCAACTCTAAGAAGCTTTCACAACAATCTGATTCAGAAGGAACTGCCCTGCTTTAGGGGCCTTACCTTAGTGGGGGCTTGGGCTCAGCTGCCTCCTAGTTTTCCCAACTGTCCCAACTTAGAGGGGAGGAAACTCTAGTTTCTGGAACCGTAGAAGGTAGAAGCTGATGCTGCCTGAAGCCGATGACCCTCCAGCTTTACCTCTGTCTCTGTCCCTACTCTCTGAGTCTCTCAGTGTCTCTCCTGAGGACTCTGTCTCTTAGTTCTCTATAGTCCTATGTAGTCCTTAGTTTCTCTCTGCCTTTCCCACCTTCACTCCTCCAGCCTCTTCCGTTTCTTTCTGACCCCTGGTCTTGCTCTGTATTCCAGCTCGATTCCTTACTAGCTGTATGACCTTGGGTAAGTCACAACCCCTCTCTTGACCTCTGTTTCATCTTTCAAGTGAATGGGGTTTGACGAGATGATCCCTAAAGTCTCTCCCAGATTTGAATTCTCGGCTGTATGATCTTCTGTATGCCTGAATATGTTCGTGTTTCTGTCTTGTTCCCCTCTCTCCTCAGATTTCTGTCTTGTCCTCAGCCCTCTCTATCTCTCACTCCCTCACTCCTCCGTCACTTTGTCGGTCTCTCTCCCCTGTCTCTCTGTCTCTTTCCCTCTCCCTCTCCTGACTCCCAGGCTCCCTCTGTCAGTCTGTCTGTCTCCTCTGTTTTCTTGTCTTTTTGTGCCAGTCTGTCTCCTCTCCCCCTTTCTCCTTCCTCTATCTGTCTGTCTGTCTATCTGTCTGCCAGGCTGCATCCAGGGCTCCTAGCAAGGCTACCCCTTCCGTGGGGCTGTGCCTTCTGGTCCCACTCCCTGAGCTTCTTAAAGGAGGGGGAGGAGCCCGCAGTGGGGGAGGGGGGACTCACTCCAGGTCTGTGGCCGCTCTGACATCAGCGGCAATGAGGGAGGGGAGGGGCAAGGGGGACCTGTACTGTGGCCGGCAGAGACACGTGAGCTGCGCTGAAGGCAGCCCGTGCCCTGGGGAGAGCGCTCAGGACAGCAGGGTTCCAGCAGGGCCCTGCCTTGACCTCCCTGCGTCTCAGTGGACTGATGCAGCCCCCAGAGCAAGGACGCCACTGATCTGGATGTAGAAGGTTCAGCTGGTGCATTTGGAGCTTTAAGGGAATTTAGTGACCATCTAGTTCTTCGGATCCTCTCATTTTATAGATGTGGAAACTGAGGCCCATAAAGGGGAAGCAATTTGGTGAACTGGAAATTGTGGAGATGCCCATCAAGGAGGGAGAGGCCAGATATGTTGTGATATGTAATTGTGATGGAATGCTACTGTGTTATGAGAAATGATGAGCTTAATCTTAGAAAAACGTGGATAGACGTATAGGAAATAATGAAGACTGAGATAAGCAGGACCAAGAAAATGCTGTATACAGTAGGGCAATATTGGTTTAAGAACGACTTTGAAGGACTAAGTCATTTGGACTATTATAAATACCCAAATGAACTACAAAGGACCTGGGAAGGAAGATGCCATCTGCACCCAGAGAAAGAATGGATAAACAGAATATGCGTAGAATATACATGCACACGTATTTACATCTAATGTCTGCTGTGGGGGGGAGAAAAGGAAAAAAAGTTACATGAGAACTTTATTACACATTTGAAAAGACTAGCAAGTTGTACATAACAGATTTGCAGGTTCATAGGCAATCATTTTTTTTCCTACTCTACTATGTTCTGGAAATGCTTTTTATTTCTTAAGTTCAGAATAAAATACATCATTTTTTTAAAAAAGTCAAGGACACAAGATCAAGGTCAAGCATTATCTTCTGACTCCAAATCCAGGGCCCTTTCCACTCTACTGTAAGAGTCAACAAGCATTTATTAATTTATTATTTATTAAATTCTTAGATTATTTTATTTGAATAAAAATATTATTTATTATGTGCCAAGCACTATGTTACTCTAATCCATTCAATTATTACATGCTGAGAGTCAGACTGTTCTTGGTTTCCCCAAGAAGAACACCCAGTCTTTGCCCTCTGGAGTTCCCCATGGAGAGAGGGGTGGGGGCTGTGTGACCCTGGACCATCACCAGCACCAGCCACAAGGACACCAGATGAAGAAACTTCACATGGTGGTATGGACTGAGCCATTCACCGGGAGTCAGGAGGCTGAGCTTCCAGTCCTAGCTCTCTACCACTGATTTTTATATATATATATAATACACATATATGTATGTATATATATGTGTGTGTGTGTATTTATGTATATATATGTGTATATATGTATATATATACATATTGATATCTTCCATTTTTTAATCACCATTTCAAATGTTTTCCTCTCTTTCCCACTACCCCATTCAACCATCTCTTGTAACATAAAGAAAGGGGGAGAAAAAAGCCAGCAAAAATTAACCAAAACATGAACCAAGTCCAACCGTGTATAAAGTTTTCTGCACCCTTTGTCCCTGACCTCTGCAAGGAAAAGAAAGAGGTCCATTTTCCCATCTCTTCTTGGCTGCCCCTGACTTGCTGTTTGATCTTGCACAAGTTTCTCCAGCTACAAAATGAAGAATCTGAACCACATAATTTCTAAGGTTTCTTTCAAGTTTGGTCATTCTACGTTTTAAGATCTCTTCAAATTCTAACATCTTCTAATTCGGTTGAAATCATCAAACATTTATTAGGCACCTGCAGTACTTCAAGAAAAGCAAACACGCTGCCTCTTATAGAAGTCCTTCCTGATCTCCTCAGTTGATGGTGCTCCCCCCTCCTCAAATTGTCTAGTACAAGGTGTCCCAAAAGTCTAAGTGAGGAGGCTTAAAACTGCACCAAGACTTTTGGGACAACCCATGCATACTTATCTGTTTATATGTTGATTCCCTCCAGGAAAATGTAAACTCCTTAAAGGCAGAAACTGGTATTTGGTTTTGTCTTTGTGGGCTCAGCAGCTGATACTGTACCCTGTTCATTGTAGGCACTTAACAGATGCTTGCTGGAGAACTCTGAGGAGGCATCTCTGCCCTTTTTTGTTGTTTTGTTTTGTTTTGTTTTGTTTTGTTTTTGCAGAGGTGGGAGCCTAAGCCATTACCTTGGTGTCTGTAATGTCAGATTTTTTGATATGGTAGTTGGTTTCGTTGAACTATTTCTCTCACCCTCCTAATTTACCAGGAATGGCTCTTTGGAGGGGTCAGTGGGGAGAGATGCATTGGAAAGCATAGGTGAGACTTTAATTTGCATTTCTCTAATTATTACTGTCCTGGAGTATTTTTTCATGTTTGTTGATAGCTTGAATTTCTTCCTTTAAGAAGGCTGTTTATATCCTTTGATACGATATGGGCAATTATGTAGCACTTTGAAGGAAGATAAAGAGTCTGAAAGGTAGCAATGAGGTGGGTGTGTGTTCAAGTAAAGGCTTAGAGGCAGGAGATGACAGGTGAAGTTCTGAGAAGAGCTGATAACTTGGTTTGGTTATAATGCAGCATTTGTGAAAGGGAATCACTTAAAATGTTAAGAAGTAACTGTAGCTAGGAGCCCAACTGTAGAGAGCCTCAAGTGCCAGGCTCTTCTCCTAGAGGAAGGGGAGAATCACCAAAGGTTGCTGGGAAGAAGAGTGATGATGGTCAGACCTATGCCCATTTTGGGGGTAGCTGTGTGAAGGAAGTATGGAAGAAGGAGAGATCACAGGTAGGGAGACCGGGGGGAGGCTCCCTAGAGTCCCTCAGGAGGGGTACTAGTCATGGTCACATGACTAAAAAGAAGGTGAAAGCTTGTGAGAGATGTTGGGGCCATAGCATTAAGAAGACCTGGCAACTGACTAGATGTGGAGCAGCCGTGAGCGAGAGAAGGGGAAGATCAAAGATGATTCTGAGGTTAAAAACTTGGGTGACTACAAGCATGGTGGTACCCTCAATTTCAGGTCAATTTTAGCCAGGGAATATGCTAAGTCCTAATTTGGATATGTTGAGTTGTAGGTGCAAGGAAGTGGAAATATTCGTGTTCATCCTTCATTGCTGAAGAAGACCATCAGAGAAATGATGACACGACTTGCACTTGACTTTGTTTGGTGAGGGAGGGCTATGCAGGTCACCAGCCTCACTTCTCCTCCAGAGTCATCTGATTCCAGTGACCAGATATTCCTCGGGATGACTGGAGATGACCCAGGATGCACTGGGAGACCTTGGGCCCTTTAGGCCAAGGTCTTTGCAGGCACTCACTTAGGGTGAGGCAACGCCTATTCACTGAATAGGCCTGGATTGGGACTGGAACTTAGGAGAAACCTGGGACTGGGTATATAGATGTGGGAGGCAGCTGCATAGAAATAATCATTGAACCCATGGGAGTGGATAAGGTTGCCAAGTGAGAAAATGTAGGGAAAGAAGAGTGCCCAGGATAGAGCTTTGGGCAACATTGTACTTAGGATGAGGGAGATGGATGATGATCCAGTAGAGAAGTCTGAAAAGAAGAGACTGAATGGGAGAACCAAGACAGAGCAGGGTCATGGAAACCAAAGGAGGGCAGTGTCCACAAGGGGAAAGTGGTCAAAAGCATCTAGAGAGGTCAAGGGAAAAAACCAGCAGAGCTGGCAGTTAAGAGATCTTGAAGGTTGGAAGCTGGATTGAAAGAGCCTGAGAAGTGACTAGATGATAAAGGAGGATAGACTATGGAGATAATTTGTAAGAGTTTGGGAGTGATTTAGAGCATTTTTTCATATGACTACAGATAGCTTTAATTTTTTCCTCTGAAAACTACCTGTTCATATCCTTTGACCATTTATCAATTGGGAAATGATTTCTATTATTGTAAATTTGACTCAGTTCTCTATATATTGTAGAACTGAGGCCTTTATCACAGACACTAGTTGCAAAAATTCTCAGTTTTCTGCTTCCCTTCTAATCTTGCATTGGGTTTGTTTGTGCAAAAGCTTTTCAATTTAATGTAATCAGAATTACCCATTTTGCCCTTCATAATGTTGTCTATCTCTTGTTGGGTCATAGATTTCTCCATTCTCCATAAATCTGACAAGCACACTATTCCCTGCTCCCCTAATTTGTTTATAGTTCAGTCTGTATGCATGGTTTCTCCCATTCATTTTAATTCTTCTATGCAACATGACTAATGTAAAAATGTGATAAATAAGAATGTATGTGTAGAACCCATATCAGATTGCATTCCATCTTAGAGAGGGAGGGACAGAGGGGGAGAAAATCGAAGACTTATGGAAGAGATTGTAGAAAACTGAAAACAAATAAATTAATTTAAAAAAACAATAAATGCTAGGTGACTAACAAAAAAGAGTTTGGGAGTGAAAGGGAGAAAAGGTAAAAAGGGGATATATCACTGGGGTGGGGGTGGGGGGGTCAGGTGAAATCTGATTCTTTGTGATGTAAAGAGACATGAGCATATTTGGAGAGAGGGGGAAGGAGGCTGCAGAAAGGGAGAGACTGAAGAAACCCAGAGGAATAAATAGTCAATGGGGCAAGTTCCCAAAGGAGATGGAAAAAGATAGGCTAAGGCCCTTTCCATCTCTGATTTTATATGTTCTACATTCTAAGGTCTTTCCCAGCTCTGACCGCTGAGTTCTAAGGTCCCTTCCAACCCTGACATTCTGTGTTCTAAGGCCCCTCTGAGCTCTGACATTCTGTGTTCTAAAGGCCCTTGCACCTCTGACAGTCTGAGTTCTAAAGACCTTCCCAGGTCTAATACTCTGTGTTCTAATGGCCCTTCCATTCTATGATTTTGTGGATCCATGACTTTCTGGGTTTGGAGTTGAGACTTAAATTCTGGTCCCAGTCCTATTACTGACTTGCCGTTTGCCTTAGGTAACCCACAAATGTCTCTGCCTCAGTTTCCCCATATGTAAAATAATCTCTGTCTGCTTTTTTTAAAGGTAGGCCCAGAAACATCCTAGGTTCTTATGAGAATCTGATATGAAATTGGATGGGAAAGAGGTTTGAGAAGTAGAAAGTCTGTACCAATGTAAGGTGCCTTTATTTTAGCCTTCTCCTCCCTTGCCACAGCTAGTTTTACATATCCCACCATTAACAAGCAGCTAGTGCTCTTTGCCCCAGAGTCCCATTCTCACTCTCAACACAGCATTAGATCTTTAAAGCCACAGGAAGGCAGGGCTGGGGGAAGAACAAAAGGACTGCTGACACATTGTGCTCAGGGAGCACCTTTATACTTTATCTATTGGGAACCATCCTAGAACCTAGACTCATGGCCTCGGAGAATACTGAAAGTGAATGACTGAATGAAAAAATCATTTACTAAGCCTTTACTCTGTGCAACACACTGTGCTACGTGCTGGGGGTCCCTTCTCTCATGAAGCTCACAGTGGAGACAACACACAGGGAAGGTTTCAGCCATGAGTCTGATGGAAAGATCCCATGATCCTTAGGGCACAGCAGCCTCTTCTTTAATGTCATTTCCATTGATTAAATCACTCTGGTTCTGATGTGGAGCCATATGAAAGCGCTGAGGAATTTGGTGGTCAGACCTTTCTTTCCTCGGTCATCAGTAGATGTGACTGTAGCACTCACAAGAGCAATTGCCAGGCTACAACTCACAGGCATTGCTTCTCAGAATGAGAAGGGTTGAAGGTCTTGGGCTATCTCTATTAGAATCTGAGACAACATAGGCCAAGGTGGTCAAGGTGGTAGTGATGGCTTGACTTACCTGGTCCATGCTTCCTCCTGTCTCTCCTTCAGGGCATCTTCCTGCCTCAGCTAAACTGGCTTGCCTGCCCTGTGGGTAGCTGTTGGCTAGCAGCTGGTGGGGATGGTAGGCCCCTTCTCCACAGTACTTACTTCTCTGGGTGATGGCTATGAGGGATGGGCTAGAAGCAGGACCAGTGATCTAGGAGTGTGCTGCCAATCCCAAGGTTCTTGGGTTTATTTGCCTCTTGGTGACATCTGTTGGTGATGAAGAAGGCAGGTCCTTTCTCCATAATGATTTCTCCCTTCAATGATAGCTACGTGGGCTGGGCTAGAAGCAGGTCTGGTGGCTTGGGGGCCTCTGCTCTTCCCAGGGCTCTTGGATTCAGAGTCCTGGGCTTTGTCCACATGGATCTGAGGGGAGATCATGGCCAAGAGCATGGTGGTTGTTTGATTTGCCTGGCATATGTTGCCTCCCGAATCTCCTTCAGGGTGCCCTACTGCTACACATAGACTGGCTTGACTGCCCCGTGAGTACCAGAGTTGGAAGGCACCTTAGAACACAGAATGTTAGAACAGGAAGTACCTTAGAATATCAGGGCTAGAAGGGACCTTAGAACATATAACACAGAATGTAGGAATAGGAAAGGGTCTTACAACATAGCTAGAATTCTAGAACTGGGATTTTAAAGGTAACCTAATTGAACCCCATCATTTGACAAAGATGGAAAGTGCCTGGTCCAAGGCCACACAGTGAGAGCTAGGATCACAGAATGATGGGGCTGGAAGGATTCACATGAGGTCAGCTCATCCATCCCCCTACTTTCTTGAAGGACCACCCAGGGCCATCACACACTGATGAAAGCAAAGACCTTGGAAAGGACCACCCTGAAACTCTGCTGTGGTCATATCCACCCCAAGCTCTAAAAAGGTCAAGGTTCAGAAGATTCTTCCTTGGGTCTGATATAAGTCCCAGGGGAGGCAACCTGGGCAAATCTCTGAATTCTTGCTTCATGGCCTTCAACAACAGTGGCACAATAGTGCCACCTCGTGGCTCCTAACAAAGAGCCAACTATGGCATTTCCAGGAGCAGTTGTTTGGAAAATCTCTCAGTGTAGGGTTGCCAAGGTAAGAATTGGAAAGTTCCCTCTGAGGTCAGAGGTAAGGCTGCGGTTTGTGAGGAAAGGAGTGAGCTGGCAGCAGAAGAGGAAGGGATGCAAAAAATACAGCTAGGATACTCAGTGGTACAGTGGACAAAGTGATGGACCTGGAATCGGGAAGACTTTGAATTCAAATCCTACTGGTGACACTAGCTACGTGATCCTGGGCAAATCACGTAATCTCAGTTTCTTCATCTGTAAAATCGGTATAATAACAGCATCTACCTCCTAAGGCTGTGAGAAGCAAATGAAGTAATACTGATAAATTTTTGTTGTTCAGTCATCTCAGTTGTATCTGACTCTCTGTGATCCCACTGGAGGTTTGCTTGGCAAAGATACTGGAGGGGTTGGCCATTTCTTTCTCTAGCTCACTTCACAGATGAGGAAACTGAGGCAAACAAGGTTACGTGACTTGCCCAGGATCACACAGCTAAAATATGCATAAGGTCAAATTTGAACTCAAAAAGAGGAGTCCTCCTGACTCCAGGTCTGACACTTTATCCACTGGGTCACTTAGCTGTCTAGTCCAGGCAGGAAAGAGATGGGAAAGGCCTCAGTGTGGAGGGTGGTAGTAACAACTGAGTGCTGAGATAGATATAAGATTGTGACAGAAAATACGATGTGATTGAAATATTAGAAAAGGATATCTCCGGAGTCAAACGGCCTGGGTTCAAAGCCTACCTACATTTAATACTGTGCCACTTGGGGCAAGTCACTTAACTTCAAGCAGACTCAGTTTCCTCATATTTAAAATAAGAGGGCTGTACCAGATGATCTCTGAGGTTCCTTCTTGTTCAACATTTATGATCTGATATGTCAGAGGCAAGCCTAGAACCCATTTCTCCATTACTCAGAGGCTAGTTCTTTGTCTTCTAAGCCAAAGGTATCAAATACATAGTCCCTTCAAGTAGAACCTGAACCAGATTAAAATGAAATTGGGAAATAGTTAACAAAATAAATAAAAATACAATAGGACACAGATAATATTAATATGTGATTTTTTCCTTAATAGTATTTTATTTTTCCAGTTATATATAAAGACAGCTTTCAACATTTACTTTTGTAAAACTGAGTTTCAAATTTTTCTCTCTTCCTCCCTCCTCCACAAGACAGCAAACAATTTGATACAGGTTATACCTGTACAATTACGTTAAACATATTTCCACATTAGTCATTTTGTGAAAGAAGAATCAGAATAAAAAGGAAAAACCATGAGAAAGAAAAAAGGAAAAAGTGAAAATAGTATGCTCCAATCTGCATTAAGACTCCATAGTTCTTTCTCTGGATGTGGACAGCATTTTCCACCATAAATCTTTTGCATTTGTCTTAGATAATTGTATTTAGGAGAAGAGTTAGGGCTATCAAAGTTGGTCATCACACAATGTTGTTGTTACTGTGTACAGTGTTCTCCTGGTTCTGCTCACTTCACTCAGCATCAGTTCATGTAAGTTTTTTCAGGTTTTTCTAAAACCCACCTGCTCATCATTCTCATAGCACAATAGTATTCCATTATATTCATATACCACAACTTGTTCAATCATTCCCCAATTGATGGACATCCTTTCAATTTCCAGTTGTTTGAGACCACAAAAAGAGCTGCTAATGTGTGATTTTCTAAAGCAATATGCTGCCCACAGGGATTGTTATGTGGGGCTTAGTGACCATTTTTAGTTTGATACCAATGTTTGGAGTTTCTATTTGGAAGCCTCACTGTCTCTATTTCCCTTTTCTTTCCCTTCATCTCTGTCTCTACCTGTCCTTCTCCTTCTCCCTTCCATCTCTCTACCCTCATACATGTATAAAACACTAATATTGCATATCATAATCACCTGTTTAATAAACTTGAGATTCCTGCTTTCTGTTTCTTGATGCACTTATTCTGAACAAACCTTGAAGTGCGGCTCTCTGACACTGTCATTCCTCACCTCTCAATTTACTGGGTTCTGGAGACTACAAAAGGCTTCTGTGCTTTAACACGGGGCAACTGTCCTGTAAGACAAGGATCTCTTTGTTATTGTGGTTCCATTTTAAAGATTTTAAGAACGTGAGATGTGAGCCACATTTGAAATGACTAGTTGCTATATCCCAATGTTACCTTTCTTTCAGGTTATATAACACAGTTTCAGTTCATATAAGCACAACCTTGGGAATGGGCCAATGGATATTTTTCATTTTTAAAGGGATCTGGTAAAGACTGACTAGAACTTAGAGTGTTTGGCAGGGTTCAGTAAGTGGCGTGCAATAGGATTTCCTCTTCTGTTCAAGGGAGGGAGATGGATTCCCTTGAACTCCAGTTCAGTTGGACTCTGAGGTCCCTTCAGGCTCCATATTCCAAGAGACTAGTATGGTTGGGCAGGGCTGAATTGGGAAGGGCCTTTAGTTCAATTATTATCATAACCTCTGCAGATTTCTCCAGATCTCTGGACATCCCACTTACCTCTGTACACATCATCTCCTTTGAGACTCACAACCCATGGGAGACCCAGCTGGGAGTCATTAGTAATCTCACTCTGCAAGATGTAGAGGAACTGATCCAAAGAGTCAGTGGCAGGCCTGCTCACACCCAGGCCATTGAGTCATTCTGTTTTTCTTCAAATGGCTAAGGGGGATGGGAGAGTGATTTTTTTCTTCCCTATTTCTTTTTTTTGGGGGGGGGGGGGGAGGGAGGCAATCAGGGTTAAGTGATTTGCCCAGGGTCACACAGCTACTAAGCTACTAAGTCCTCCTGACTTCAAGACTGGTGCTCTATCCACTCTATCACCTATCTGCCCCTTCCTATTTCTTGTCCATTGTGGTTTCCCTTTGGCCTTCATGGTCCATAACAATTTCTGCCCTAAAGTGTAGGTCTACTTAATAAATTTGCCTCTCTCCTCAAGCTCCCAGTGCCTCCAACCTGGCCCCTCCTTCCTTTTCCTGTCTTCTTGTATTTCCTTCTATGTACTCCACAATCTAGCTCCACTGGCCCATTTACTGTTCTTCTCACTCAAACCCTCCATCTCCTGACTTAGTAGGTTCATCTGTTGTCCTCTATGCCTAGAAACCTATCCCATCACCCCCACCACTTCCACCAGGCCTTTCCTGGCCTACTTCAAGACTTGCGCCCTATCCCATTCCACTCCACCCCAGGACACTCCCTCTGAAATTATCTCCTTTATTGTGCACAGATTTTGTGTATTCATAGTTGTTTGCATGTCATCTTCTCCATCAGAATGGGAGTTCCTTGGAGGCAGATGTTATAATTTTGCCAGTATATCCCCAGAGCTTAACCTGGTGCCTGGCACATAGTAAGATGCTTGCTAACTGACTGCCCCATTCTCATACTCCAGTTCTAGTCACACATCAAGGTAAGTCAGAGAAGTCAAGTACATCTGCCCCTGCCCCCACACCCCATTCTAACCCTTTCCCATCCATACAGAAACCAATAGGGAACAGACACAGACATTAGGATTCCAGAGAAAATTTATTTTGAAGACCTCTTGGGATATTCTCTATCATCCTCAGCATTAAATATAGAATTCCAAAGCTGGAGGGGACCTCAGAAGGTGTCTAATTATCCAACTTGTAACGAAATGGGAATTTCTTTGCATCCTTTCTTTGGATGCTTCCAATAACTGAGGGAGTCTACTGCCTCTTCAGACAGCCCATTTCCCATCTGGTAAGATGGAGGGGGCATTTCTAATAGCAGGTGAGTGTGTGATGTCTCCAGCCTGGCAGCCCCCCAGTAAGTAGCAGTGGGATTTGGACTGTGAAATCTGGGGTTTAAGATGATTGAGGTTCCCAAAGGATGCTGTTTGCCTTCCCAGGGAAGTCCTGAGGGGCTGAACAAAGTCCCTGATCATCACTCCTCAGAGGTGGCAGGTGAGATTTCTTCTCCTGGGACTAGTATAAAGGGCTGATTTCAGTAGGCACTTAATAAATATGTTTCTTAAAAACAAAACCAAGGACTTATACTATCATGGTTATCTGCATATGCATTCATGTGCTGAGCTCTACATTAGCAGAGACACTATACTATGTGTAGCGGTAGCCTGGTGCTTGGGACCCAATGGTCACCCTGAAAAAACTCGTCTGCCCTGTCTCTCATTAGCCTCTCCCAGCACTAGGGGACCACGTATCCTCAGCCCTATTGCCAACAACTCCAGAAGAGAAGGGTGGGAGCAGCAAATGAGGACAGAAGACTGTATTATCTCCATGACTGAATAAGGCTCCAAACGGCCCAATGGGAAGGGTCTGGGACACGTTGATTTTGCCTTACATTAAATTGAATGAATTCTTCCCTGGATGAAATTGGATTGATTCTGCCCTCTATGGATTCTTAAGTGAAAATGAAGTCGACTCATTGTTGGAGTGGATTATTTTTCCCTGTATGGAACTGCACTATATCTTTTTTTTTTCTTTTTATCACTCTGAATTTAAACACCAAAAGAGGAACATTTCCATATAGAATACAGGGGATTCTACATAAAACTATGATTCTTCATTTCATACATCTTGCTTTAAAAAAAAAAAAGATAGGTACATAGGGAGTGAGAGAGCGAGAGAGCAAGAGAGCGAGAGAGAGAGAGGGAGAGAGAGAAGGAGAGAGAAGGAGAGAGAGAGAGGGAGAGGGGGAAAGAGCGGGAGGGAGAGAGAAAGGGAGAGGGGGGGAGAGGGGGGGAGAGAGAGAGAGAGAGAGAGAGGGAGGAGTGGGGGGGGGAAGAATGAGAATCTTTCAAAACTGTCCTGATGGTACTTCCTTCTATACTCTTCCATTTTTGTTTGTTTGTTTTAAGATTAGGTCTCTCCTTCTCTCTCTCTCATCCAGGCTGGAAGGCCCCAGTCACTCAGGAGTCAAATTCTATTGCTAATTACTTGGGGAGCTCTGACTCGATCCATTTCTGAGCTGGACTGGTTCATCCCCTGCCTGCTTAGTCAACCTAGTATCCCATCACTCTCAGAGATTTACTCGGTGCAGAACTTAGTGAATAATCCAGCGTTTTAGGAAATGTAGCTCAAAACTCCTGAGCTCAAGCAATCCACAAGTCTCAGCCTCCCTAGGAACAGGGATCACAAGCTTTCACCACACTCGGCCCTAGTACTTTAAAACCTAGTCTAATGGCTCTTTTGAAGGGCACCACTATTGCTGTAGTGCTGGAACTGCAGTTAATTCTGCCTTGTTGGAAATGGTTGGCTCAGTATTTGTTTACTCATTTTTCAGTCATATCTGATTGTGACCCCATTTGCATTTTCTTAGCAAAAATACCAGAATGGTTTCTTATTGCCGGAAACTCAGGTAAACAGGGCTAAGTGACTTGCCCAGGGCCACTCAGCTAGTAAATGTCTGAGGCCAGAGAGAATAGAATAAATGGGGGGCCAGACAGGATAGGGGGAAATATAGTTAGTCTTACACAACACGACTGTAATGGAAGTCATTTGCAAAACTTCACAGATATGGGCTATATTGAATTGCTTGCCTTCCCAAAGGGAATAGGTGGGGAGGTGGGGAGGGAGGGAGCGAGGAAGAGAAGTTGGAACTCAAAGTTTTAGAAACAACTGTTGAGTATTGTTCTTGCAACTAGGAAATAAGAAATACAGGTAAAGGGGTATAGAAAGTTATCTTGCCCTACAGGACAAAAGAGAAGATGGGGATAAGGAAGGGAGGGATATTAGAAGGGAGGGCAGATTGGTGATAGGAGAAATTAGAATGGTTGGCGTTTTGGGGTGGGGGGAGGGGAGAAATGAGGAGAAAATTTGGAACCCAAAAATCTTTTGGAAAGGAATGTTGAAAACTTAAATAAATAAATTTTTTAAAAAATGTCTCAGGCCAGAAACTGAATTCAAGATGTCTTCCTAACTTTAGGCCCAGCACTCTATCCACTGTATCACCTAGGTGCCCTTCAATATACATTATTGAAAGTCTACTATGTGCTAGGTGATGGAAATACCAAGACAAGAGAGAGTTCCCACCCTCAATAAGCTTCCATTCTACAGGAAGGGGAGAGGAACACATGTACAAAGATAAGTAAGAATGAAGTACATAAAAAATAAATTCAGAGTAAGAGGTGAGGAGAGGCTCCAAACTGGAAAGCATCAGAAAAGGCATCCTGTAACAAAATGCCACTACAGCTGAGCCTTGAATGGAGCTAACGATTCTATGGGGGCATCTAGAATGGCACAGTGGATAGAGTGCCAGCCCTGAAGTCAAGAAGATCGGAGTTCAAATTCAGCCTCAGACACTTACTATCTGGGCAAGTCACTTCACCCTGTGTGCCTCAGTTTTCTCATCTGTAAAATGAACTGGAGAACAGCTTCAGTATCTTTGCCAAGAAAACCCCAAAATGAGGTCACAAAGAGTCAGGCAGGACTGAACAACAACAGAGATTTTAAACAATGTACAAATGATCATGGGAACTGGTGAATTGGGGTGATGGTGGGAGAAATCTTTGGGCAGTTGGGTCATCAGTCCTTTTTAGAGGGCAGACCTAGTGCCAACTTAGCTCCCCTACACAGGATCTGAGGCCTTGAGAAACATTCCCTGATGATGGCGATGAGGTGGATTGGATAGGTTGGAATTGGGCAGGAGAGAGATGGGAGATGGAAGGGAAGAGAAGGGCTCATTCTTTCCCCACCCCAGCAAGGTAACTCCCAAGCAAGAGCTGTGTCCCTGGGGTTCTCCTCACGGGCCGGCTCAAATGCTGCAGCCATCAGGAGATCACCGAGTCACACAACTGGGGGGCTACCACCCCTCTTAGGCCCTCTACTACAATCTTCCCCCATCAGGGCTTTGAACCAGGTCCTCTGAACCCAACAGAGGCTATCTCTTCCAACCCAGACCCCAAATCCGATGATCTTCCAACATGTGCCCGCTCTTCTAGTCCCATCACAAACATTGCTTCCCTCACGATCCAAATGAGAAAAGTAATAAATGAACAAAAGGAAGAAAAAGCATTTATTAAACGCTTACTAGGTGCTGAGCACTGTGCTAAGTGCTGGGAATACAAATAGAAAAGCAAATGCAGTGACTACCCTCAGGAGCTTCTATTCTAAGAGGGAGAAACAAGACACATAAGGTGAGAGGGGGTGGGGTGGGGGGCACTTTGGTCCAGAATGTAACAGATGGCGAGGGAGTCACATCCCCCTTCCTAGAACAATGGCAGAGTTGATGTGATTGTGGTTCCAGAACTAGAAGGGGATGTAGGGGAGGCTCTGATGGCAAGCTTGCTGGCGAGGCTGGTGAGGGGGCCAAGCAGTGGGGATGGGGTGAAGCATAACAGAGGTCTGCCTGAGAAATAAGGGGCCAGGAGAGGGAGGCAGTCACCTATCAGGACAACAGGGAGGACGCCAGCTCCAGAGAAGAGAGGGTACGATTTCTGTCTGGCCAGCTGCTATCAGGAAGATGAATACTGGAATTCTGGGCCTCAGAATTAGGAGGTTAAGAGTCAGTCTATCTAGGTCATCAATGGGACACAACGGCCCCCAAAGCAAATACAAATAGGAGATACATAAGCAAGAAAGGCAAGGGTCCCACTGTCCTTTGCCTTGGTCAGGCCCATCTGGGATGCCATATCCAGTTCTAGGCACCACATTTTCAGAAGGAAATTCACAAACTGGAGCACACCCAGAGAAGGGCAGCTAGGTTGGGATGGGGACTGGCGATCACATGGAAAGGATAAAGAACCTAGCCTTCAGGAAAGAGGGATGGAGGCTGAACTCAGGCTTCTGCATTCAAATATCTGGAGGGCATTCATGTGGAAGGGGTATAAGGGTTGCTTGGCTTAGACTCTGCTGTAAGAACCAGGAGGAATGGATGGGAAATGGCAATTTCTGTGTAATAGAAGGGAAAACTCCCTAACAGAGAGATGGGATGGGCTACCCTAAGAGGTAGATTGATCATTACTAGGGGACTCTATAAGACAGATACCTACAGGAGATGACATCTAAGGTCCCTCCAGCTCCAATATTCTGTGACAGAGACATTTGTACGTATGTAAATACAGTAGACTATATATTTACATATATGTATATTTGTGTATATATACATACACAGTGTATTGTGTACATACGCCTATATTTTTGTCTTTATACTGAATTCATCATGAAAAGCTTGACAAGCAAGTATCATTGGCCCCATTTCAAAGATGAGGAAAAGGGAGGCACTGAGAAGTTTAACTGACTTGTTCACTCTCACAACCACACACAGTCTCAATTCCAGACCCATGTGGAACACCTTGGGTCCCAACGCTGAGTTAAGGTAAAAAATAACTTACTTCTTTCTTTCTTTTTCTTTCTTTCTTCTTTCCTTCCTTCCTTCCTTTCCTTCTTTTTCTTCCTTCTTTTCCTTCTTTTTCTTTCTTCCTTCCTTTCTTCCTCATCCTACCTCTTCCTTCCTTTTTCATCCTACCCCTTCATGACGTTTTCCTCTTCCTTCTGCTTCCCATACCATGGACAACCTAGAGAGAGTGGAGTGTCCCAAAGCCATATGACCAGGACAGGAAGGAAGGATGGGAAAAGTCATAGGGAGCAGTCAAGAACCAGACTGTCTCAGTTTGGTAAACCTAGGTCCCAGTGGCAAAAGTCCTAGAGATGAAAAATTCCCAGGCATCCTAGAGGAAGAGTGACAAGGAGATGACATCTCCTTCCTCATTCAATCCTCAGGAAAGTAAAGGTAGGGACTGTACCTTTACAGTGCAATTATCTCTTAACTAGACCCAGGTTTACAATCTTCACTAAAGATTCTGGCTTCCTAACTACAAGGGGGATGATTTTCATCCCTCATTAAATTACAGGATCTTCCTTCCTAATGTTGATCTGAAGAATGAAAGGGTTCAGAACAACTGAGTCACTAAGGCCTCTGGGTAGACTTAACAATCCAAGGGACCTTTTGGAAAAACGGGTGTTTGGACTGGAGATGTTAAATTGTCCATGTCTCATGAATGTACTATGGAGAGAATAAGGTGTAGCTTTACAAAACAAAAACCAGTAAAAGCCCTAAACAGTTATATAGAATGCTCTGGCCTTTATCCAATTTCAAATTCCAATTATGGGGAAAAAAAAGAAAGTACATAGAATCTCATTCATCCTATCCCTAATTACATCTACCTGGAATCATGTTTTCAGAAGACCCAAAGAAAGTAGAGTTTAAAAAAAAAAAAAGAATGTGTTCTGGCCCTCTGTTTTTCCTAATCAACTTGAAACCCCTAGCACCTAAAATGTGAAATCAGAAAAACCACAACAAAGCAAGGAAGAAAACCATTAAGACACTTTGGTCTCAATATTGAGATGACAAGAAGGAAGATTCTTTGGCTTCTTGGGCTGATGTGGCCTATTTTGCAGAAGAAAATCCATCCTGCTTGGAGGGGAGAGGTTTTCCTTTGGTGCACCCCTTACCCCTGGACCTCAGCTTTGGCATGGCTAAGAGTCTTGTCTCTCATTGACAGCTGGGGCTGCCTTGGCACTGCTCTCTGACACATCTCATCCCATTGCCCAAGGGGGACAACTATCATCGTGACCGATGTGCAGATGTCTAGCTAGATGGGTAATGACCTGCTTTGGCAGGGGAACCAGTGACAACAGCTGGTCTGACTTGGATGAGATGATGCATGGAGTTGGGATCCTTCAGTATCTGACAGTTGGTTCAACTTGTGGGGAAAGCTACAGCATTGGTGACTGGTAGAGAGCCTGGCTGCATCCATACGCCAACATCAAGTCCCTTCACCTCTAAGATGGGATCTAATGGGAAGCTTTTAAAACAAACTGGCTTTTGCTCTCTTAGTGGAAGATCCAACAGAATTGGCAAAAGAAGACATCTTCTGATATGAAGATGAATTAATGGATCTCTTATGAATGAACAATCCTGGCAAATCTCCCACGCACTAACAAGGAGTCTGATGAGGTAGGAGGTTCAGGGAGGAGTCTCTGGCCTGGCCAAAAACCCAAAGGATCTCCTCTAAGTCCTACTCAGTCATTGGATACCTTTCACCTTGATGGAGTCATTCTCTGGTGTCACTGGTCACCCAGCCAATGAATGGGGGAGCCAAGTCTTTCTGACTCCTGGTTCAGGGCTCTCTCCGCTACAAAAAGATGTTGTTACTTTCTCTGAACAAAAGGGACCCCGGGGAGGGCAAACTGTCATTATGGTGGGTGGGAAGTGAGGTTGTGGGTAACTGAACACAGAAGGAGGTGAAGGGCAGTGGGGGATGGGGGGAGAGAAAGGGGTGAGGGGAACTGGCCAACAGAGAATTGGTTAGGGGTAAGAGCAAAATTCACAGGGTCACTGGCATGTAAGCAAGTGACTCTGAATGTGCCCTGTTCTGAAGTGCTCTGTGTCTTCTACCCCTCCATTGGCTAAGAGGTGCTGAAGGACCCAGAAGGCCTCTGGCACCATCAGACACTGTATTTCAAGAGATACATGCATAATTCTTCTATATGGTGAATTTGTCCTTGGGAAATAAAGAAATCTCATTGTGTATGTAAAGGGCTCCAAGAGAAAGCTGGAGCTACAAGGGAGTAGGTCCAGCCATGCCCCCCACAGACTGTGGGATTTCCATGGCTAAGGGGAAGCCCTAGATGTGGGTAAGGTTGCTGCTGCTGTAGACCTGGAGAGAGATGGTGCCAGGAAGGTCGTTGGAATTCCCATTGCCCCTATCTTGTAGATGCAGGGCATGTGATGTCTGGAGATCATCTGGATCCCCCTTCAGGGCCACCTGCCCCAGGAACTGATCCAAGAAGAATTTGTGGTTCCAAATCTAGGAGAAGAGCACACACATGGTGAGATAGCATGGGGTGGAGCAGCACATTTGTTCTGTGTGGTTCTGTGTGGGGGCAGCCATGTGGGCACAGGGGATAGAGTGCTAGACTTGGAGTTGGAAAGACCTGAGTTCAAATCCAGCCTCAGACACTTACGAGCTGTGAGAACTGAAGCAAGTCATTGACTCAGTTTCCTCATTTGTAAAATACAAGCCCAGGGTTGCTGTGAGGCTCAAATGAAATAATATAGTAAAGCACTTTGCAAACCTGAACTCTCTTTATAAATACTAGCTATATGATAATAGTATCATGACTAAGTCCAGTTCAATTTAAGTAATTCTACGAACACTATTAAGCACCTATAATATTGCAAGATGTCAGAGACACAGAAATAATATGAACACAGACCCCGTCTTCAAGGAGTTTTTGTATTACTGGGCAATATGATATACATATGCATGTACTAAAAATATAAAGTAATACCAAGTAATTTCAAGAAGGGAGAATACTCATAACTTGGAGAATTAGGAAAAGAGCTATCAAGGAGGTAGCATCTGAGAGGTGTCAGCTGAAGGACAGCTGAGACCTTCAAAGATTTTTTCAGTGCAAGGAACTAAAAATACAGAGTTAAAACAAGGGGCTAGAGCAGACACTTATGTTTCAGATGAAGCAAAAAAGGCAAGAGTACCAATCAATCAAAAACAAAGGAACAGCAAAAAATAGGAGATAAAATCTTATCCCTAAATGGGTAAGAAAAGAAATTTCATTTTGTTAAAAGGTACCTTAGACAATGAATATCAATACTAAACACACATGCACCAAATGGCATATCATCTACATTCTTAAAGGAAAAGTAAAATGAGTTACAGGAGGAAACAGTAAAACTATAATAGTGGGGAACCTCAAATGATTCCTCTCAGATCTTGATAAACCTACCCAAAAGATAAAATAGAAATGGAGGACCTGAATAGAATTTTAGAAAAGTTGGAAATGACAGACCTATGGAGAATATTTGAATGGGAATAGAAAGGAGTATACTTATTTCTCCAGCATGCGAGGCACAATCATAAATTGTATGATCATGTATTAGGGTATAAAAATCTCACAAACAAATATTAAATGTATCTTTTACCAAAAACAATGAAATAAACATTATATTCAAAAAAAGGGCTTTTGAAGCAAAGATTAAAAATTAACCAGAAACTAAATAACTCAATATAAGAAAAAATTTCCTACCAATTAGAACCATGCAAAAATGGAACCAGCTAGAAATGCTAGAGAGTAGATTCTTATTTATGAAAGAGTTGGATTGGTTGCCTCTGATATCCCTCCCAACCTATGGTTCTTAACAGAAAGTGGATGAGGGATTGAAGGTGAGGAGATCTGAGCCTGGGCTATGGATCTCAAAGTTTCTGATTAGAGAGCAAGGGTTCTTAACCTACAGGTTCATGGGTTCCCAAGGGGTCTATGGATAGATTTCAGAGAGTCTATGAACCTGAATGGAAAAATAAAATACATCTTTATTTTCATTAATCTCTAACTGAAATCTAGCATTTCCTTCAATTATGAATTTAAAAAAATATTATTGTGAGAAGCAGTCCACTGGTTTCACCAAGCTGCCAAAATGGTCAGACTGCCAAAGGGATCTATCACACACAAAAATATTAAGAACAGCAGTTTTTAAACCTTTTTTTAAAGGATCACTTTAAGGATCAAAGCTCTGATACCACTCTCTATGAACTGGGGGTATATATCAATTAACTGAAAGGGGCTAGTTTATTTAGGTCAAGTCCTTCACATAGCACTCCGCGCCCCCCCAATATGGCAGTAACTGAAGAGTTTTGTCTTCAGCTGTAGGTGTCACATTTTAGAAAATGAGTCAATAAGCTGAAAAGTATCCCAAGGAAGGAAACTAGGCTGGTGAAGAAGAGAAGGAAGAATATTTAAAGGCACTGGGAAGATTTACCCTGGAAAAGAGAAAACTGAGGGTAACAGTGTAGCTAGGTTCAAATACTTCCAAGGGCTGCCCCATTTAAACTGGGTTGGATTGTTTCTGCGTGGTTCTACAGGGCTGAACTAATAATAATGGGTGAACGTTGCAAGAAAGGCCAATTTAGGCTTGATATCCGGAAAAATTCTCGAATAATTAAGAGTCATCCCAAGTGGAAAGAGCGACTTTGGGAAGTAGTAAATTTTCCCTTTTAGTGGAAGTCTATGTTTTAGTTAGGATTTATGTTCAAGTAATGGTTGGAACTAGGTCACTGCAATCCCTTCCAATTCTGAAATTCTATAGTCAAATGAGAAACTGACGTGTAGTGAAATAAAAAGACTTGTACGAGATCGCAGTATGGTGGTGCATGCAAATGAAGAAATACGCAGGTCTGGAGTTAGAGAACATAAGTTCAAATGCTAGCTTTCAGGCTTATTAGGTTTTTTAATGATGGCCAAGTCTATGTTATTTCAAACCTGTTTTCTCATTTGTAAAATGGGATAGTTCTATTTACAGTAGCTACTCATAGATATCTTATGAGGAATGCAATACAAGACATGCCAAAAGTCTTAGAGCAGGTTGGAAGCTATAAAACCTTCAAACCTGCATGAAGACTTTTGGACATCCTGTATATGAAATGCGAATTAGGAACAGAATCAGGGCTCTTGACTGTATTCTCATTGTTATCTTGGTAATGCCTAGAGATTAGATACCTGTAGCCTGTGACCCAATGGGTCACACACCCACCTGGACTATGATGGGCTGCTCTGGCTTCTTACGATAGAAGATGCCTTTCACATCATACTCTGGGGTGCCGTTAAGCTTGTGCACATCCGATCGGACTGTCTCTCCTTCACATTTGATGATCACGTAGGAGTTAGTCCCTGTGGGAAGAGAAATGGAGCATGGAGAAAACTCGGAGGGCAAAGAAGCAGGGCAGAAAGGATACTATAAGCTTAATGAACAAGGCCACTCTGAGAAAAGGACCTGGGATCACTGAAGAGGCACACCCGATCCCAGCATCCCCTCTCAGGTCTAGACCTGTCATTTCTGACTGCTTCCTAAAAACTGTCAGCTCCCCTTACATTCCATGGGTATCCAAAGCCCCCAATGCTCCAAACTGACCTCTGATTCTGATGGAACCTTTATCTTTTCAGTTACCCAGGTTTGGAAACTCATTTTGAACTCTTTCCCTCTTATTCAAGCACTGTGGTACTGTGGATATAACACTGAATTTAGAATCAGATTTAACTCCAAGATTTGAGTTTCTGCCTAGTAAGACACTCACTAGATGTGTAACCCTAGACAAAACACTGAATCTCTCTGAGCCTAATTTGTCATCTGTAAAATTGGGGGGCTGGACTTAATGACCTCCAAAACTCCATTATGGTTCTAAAAACATGATCCTAAGGACCTATGACCCTGTCATCCCTTACAAGACCTTGTCAATCCCACCTCCACATGTCTCACGTCCATCCCCTTCTCTTGACCTCTTCACCTTTTTCTTTACCTCTGTAAAGCACCTCTGCCTTCACTAGTGTAGTCACTTTCTAACAGATAGGAAAATGAAGGTTTCAAAGGTCCTCTTAGAAGGATTTAATCTATTCTGCACATATGCCCCCAGGTTAATCTTCTCCACAAACAAACCTAAACTTATCACCTCTCCCACGGTCATTATCCTCCACCTCTCTCTTTTGTATTCTAGCCAAACCAAAGCTAAGGATCTCCTGGTCTCATACTACCTCTGTAAATTCTTGCAGACCTTCTCCCATGCCCAGAACCACAATAGTAACAATTCATGTGTTCACAGCACTTTAAGGTATCAAAGCACTTTATAAATATTAACTCATTTGGTACTCACAATCGTGGGAGGTGAGTGCTATTATTATCTCCATGTTACAGATGAAGAAACTGAGGCAGATAGAAATTAAGTGACTTGCCCCAGGGTCACAAAACTAGTGTGTTTGAGGCTACATAATGACGATGATGATGATGACGATGACAATGATGATGATGATGATGATGATGATATCCAACATTTATATAGTGCTCACTACATGCCAAGTATGTGATAATTTTACAATTATTAATACAATTATTAACTTTACAATTATTATTTGATCCTCCTGACAACTTTGGGAGGTAGGTGCTCTTATTATTCCCATTTTACAGATAAGGAAACTGAGGGAGGTAGAGATGAAGTGACTTGCCCAGGATTGTGTCTGAGGCTGCATTTTAATAATAATACCAAACACATATAGTGCGTACTATGTGCCACACGCTGGTAAGTATTTTACAAATATTATCTCATTGGATCCTCACAACAACCCTGAGAGGTAAGTGCTATTGAGGAAACTGACATTATTGAGGCAGACAGACATTAAGTGACTTGCTCAGGGTTCCGTTTCACTGCTAGTGTGTGTCTGAGGCTCCCTTTATCTCATATCTTCCTGACTCCAGGTCTAGCACTCGGTCCACTGTACTGCCTTCCTGCCTCATATATATCTCCATCTGTTGATATCCTTCTCTTCCTTCATGATCCAGCTTAGATGCGTCTCCATGAAGTGTCCTCTGGTCTTCCTCAGCTGGAAGTGATTCTTCCTTTGATGACTCATTCTCTGTCGTAATGCCTTCTTCTAACTTGTATATAATTATTTGCATACATGCCTTGTCTCCCTTCTAGCTTCTATGCTTCTTGAGGGCAGCGACAACGCCATTTAAAGCATTTTTGTACCCCTTCCCAGCACAGAGACTCTGGCACAAATAATCCTTCCAAACCTCCATGATTTCCAGTGTGTTAAGACCCTTCCCTGACTGAGATCACAAATCCCTCCCTGCTTTAGTAAATTGTCTTCAAGTGCCGCTGTGACCTAAAACTTCATTTCCTGGTGGCCAGTCTGCCAGTGATGAAGCCCTCTAAATTCACTAAGGCTGATTGGCTCTATCTTTGAAATCTTTCCAGGTTGGCAGGGTCGGCCAGATGCGAAGGGAGGCCTTCAATGAAGGCTTACATTATGCAGTTATTATATGATAAATTCAAGCAATTCACCAGCCTCAACCTCCAACACTCAGCCTGCCCAAACTATTCTAGCCTGGGCCAAGCTGGGGCTTTGTTCTCAGTGGGAAGGAGGGAAACCATGACATCCCAAGGAAGAAGCAGAGAGGACAGAAATGAAGCAAACAGGAAGAATACCTACCTTCTGAAGGGGAATCCCTCAGCCCCTCAGCTTTGATGATATGGACCTGGGACACAACTTGAGGATAACCGAATATTCTATTCCACCACCAATGGCGGGGCTGATCCAGGTGCAATTCCCTGAGGGGACGAGAAGAGAGAGAAAATAAGAAAAGGGCACAGAAGATGAGGAGAGAGAAAAGATGAGGAAAGAGACAGGAATCAATTTGGGGAAGTAAAGGAAGGAAAACAAGGACAAGAATCAAGAGAGTAAAGAGGGAGCAAAAAGGGAATTGAAATCCTTCCATGAAGGACTTTTCATTGGATAGCTCCATTCTTATATCATCTCCTGCAAATTAGTGGGCCTTACCTACTACTAGTGTCCTAGCAATAGGTACTTTCTATCAAATCTGGTTTTGGCAGATATATATATATAAGTTACTTCAAAATTCTTAGTGTATTTTTAAGATTTAATAGCATAAAACTGCACTAAGATTTTTGAGACATGCTGGGAAAAAACAATAGCTAACATTTACAGAGCACTTTAATGTTTGCAAAGCACTTTATAAATCTTATCTCATACAAGACTCAATTATTATCCTTATTTTACAGTCACAGAAACTGAAGCAGACAGGTTAAGTGACTTGCCTAGGATCATGCGGCTAGATTTGAATTCAGGGCTTCCTGACACCAGGTCTAGCATTTGACCCACTGCACCACTTATACTTAAGCCTCACATTCTTGATCACCATCCCTACTTCCTGTGTGATGTCACAGATGGTCTGCTTCACTGCTTTGAGTCTCAGTTTCCTCATCTGTAAAATCAGGGATTTCGGCCAGATAATGTCATCGGTTCCTTCCAGCTCTAAATTCTATTATCCAATCTATGGAATGTTTGATAAAGTGGAAAATATGAATTACATAAGCAAAAACTTCTTATTTAATAAAAACTGCCAGTTACAGTAGAAATCAATTTGGCAGAAATTAGACTTAGACTAACACCTTATATCATGTTCCTCAATATAATCTACATGGAAATGCAACCTTAATATTAAAGAGCAGATTATTAAAAAATTAAAAGAGAAACGGATAGTATACCTCTCACAGATATGGGTAGGAGATGTATTCTTAACCAATTAGAGATGGAGGCAACCCCAAGAGATAAAAGAGATAACTATGATTATATGAAACTGAAAAAAACTGCACAGACAACACTAATGAATCTAAGACAGAAAAGAAAGCAGTAGAATGGGGGGAAATCTTTGTATCCAACTTCTCTAATATGGCTTTGGTAACCAAGATACAGAAACTATTATTATTATCATCATTAATAGTAATATAATAATACATGCATATAGCTAATCGTCATTCTTCAATAGATAATCAAAGGATATAAACAAACAGTTCTTTAGAAAATTGCAAACTATTCACAACCACATGAAAAAAATGCTCCAAAGCACCAGTAATGAAAAATTCAAATTTTTTAAAATGTGAGATTTCACCTCACATCCAGCAAGAGGCAAAAATGACCAAAAAACTGCAATAGCCAATCTTTTGTTTTCAGATTTTTTTAAAGATATCTATCAATTGTGACTTTTTTCTCTTTAAAAAAATCCTATTTATCATATGCAATGGCTTTCTGGGAGAGAGAGGGAGAGACAGAGAGAGAGAGAGAGACAGAGAGAGATACTTGGAATAACTATGGTGATACAAGAAACTGAAAATATCAACAAAAACTTATTTTTTCATAAGAAATAGTCCATGTTGAAGGGCTTGTAGGATGACAGGCATACCAATACACTGTCAGCAGAGCTGTAAAATGATACAATAATTTTGGAAAGCAATCTGATATTATGCAAATAAAGTGACCAAAATGTTCATACCCTTTGAACTACACACTGCATTACTCTACTTAAAGCCCAAAGAAACCATCAACAAGAAGAAAGTCACCATACACACTAAAATACTGGTAGCAGCACTTTTTATGTTAGCGAAGAAGTGGAAACAAAGGCGATGCATATTAACTAAGGAAAGGCTACGTAAACTGTGGTATATGAATATTCATTCATGAAACATTTATTAAGTGCCTACTATGTGCCAGGCACAGTGCTGAGAATTCAAAAAGAGGCAAAAGGCAGTCTCGACTTTCAAGGAGCTTACAATCTAAGGAGACAACATGCGGACAAACAAAGCAAGCTATGTGGAAGATAAATAGGAAATCACTAAAAGAGAAAGCACTGGAATGAAGAGGTGTTGGCTTCTTGTAGACATGGGACTTAAGCTGGGACTTAAAGGAAGTCAGGGAAGTCAGTAGTCACAGTGGAGGAGGGAGAGCATTCCAGCCATGGAGGACAGTCAGAGAAAATACTAGGAACTGAGAGGTGGAATATTTTGTTTGTGGGACACCAGGAGGCCAGTGCTACTACGCAGGAGAGCATGTGCAGAGGAACAAGATGTAAGAAGAATGGAAAGGTCAGAGGGGGCTAGATTATGAAAAGCTTTGAATGTAATGAATATTATTGTGCTGTAACATTACTGTGTGATGAATACAGAGAAGCACAGAAAGATCTCTATGAACTACTGCAGGACAAAGTAAGCAGAACCAAGAAAACAATATAGGCAGTGACTATTTCAATCCATGAAAACCTGGTCCCTGTGGTAGCCTCAGCTCTACCATTATCTCATTTTGAGCCAGCGCAAGTACCTTTCCTCTCTCTGGGACCTGGCTCCCTCTTCCATAAAAAGGGAATTATTATCTTTCCTGTCCCACTTACCAAATAAGACACTCTGGATTAAGTTAAAAGTGTCATATGTGAGATTTTTATAAATGGGAAACTGGGAGTTATGGGGCAAGGGAATCAAGCAAGTCCTATTCTTTTGGATCCTCCCCTTTCCCCCCAACCCCAAGCACTTACTGGCAGGAGGCACGCACGTCTGTGAAGATCCTGAGGAGGAATTCGCATGTCTGGCCCGGCTCAAAGGTGGTGGGGATGATGACATATCGGCCCTCTTTCTGTTCAGTCCGTAGGAAGACACTGCGAGAATTGATATAGATGGAACCAGCTGTCTTTTCCTGGATAGTATGCATACGATACTTTCGGTTTGACTCCACCTGCAGAGAAAACAGTGTCTGAAACTTTCCCACTCCCAGGTCTCTCCATACCCTAAGCTTCCCACATCACCAACTCCTGTTGCCATATTCTCCCTAAGGTGGTCCAAAGGAATAGAATTTGGACTCTTAATTCCTTGGAGACCTTAGGATCCTAGAACCTTAGTGACTCGAAAATATCAAAAACAACAACAAATTTTTATGACAACAAATGTCAGAGCTGGAAACGACGACTGTGGAACATAGAATGTTCAAACTAAGAAGTGTCTTAAAACACAGAAGATGGAATGAACCGTACAACCAGAGGTGTGCTGGTCAATATTTTAACAACCATTTCTCTAGGGGAAGGTGAGTGGAGAGAAGGAAAGTGTATGAATAATAAACTTTTAAGTTTAATTTAATTAAGTTTAATCTGCATTATTAACATTTTCTTCATCCCTTTCTTAAGTCTAGACAATCAATAAAACAATGAAACAAGCCCTGATTTATAATTTGCTGATTTTTGAGGTATAAATGTTCACCTAAAAATTTCCCAACTGGACAGTCAGTACGGGCTAGCCCCAGCACACTCCTGTGCTTACAGTATCAAGGATGAGAACTGGGGAGGGCTATTTGGACACAGAATACAATATGCCAGAGACAGAAAGGGTCTTAGAACGTAGAATACAAAACATTAGATCTGGAAGGGAATTGAGTCCACCAAAGATCCAAGCCCCAAGAAGGGGCTTCAGAAGTCATTTAATAAAATTCCTTCATCTGCCAGATGAGGAAGAGGAGGCCAGAGAGGTGGAAGAGGACAGCAAGTTTATGCTATGTCTCTTGACTCCTAATTTAGTGGCCGTGCTGCTGGTATATCACCTCTATCTACATCACGACTCAAGGGTTCTTGGTTGGATGATACAGATAAAAAGAGATGGGTACAAGAGATATGAACTCAAGGAAAACCAACAGGGTTTGGCAATTGACTAGATGGAAAGAGTAAGGGAGACGAAATATCTGAAGGTGAGAAAAACATAACAAATACATAAAATAAATATAACAAATACATAAAAAATTTATATAACAGTGGTTCATGTTCAGCAAAGTGCTTTCCCCACAACGTGTAAGGGAGGCAGGTAGGTCAGTGGTTGCCATATTACAGATGAGGAGACTAGACCTGATGGAGGCTAACTAGGCCAGGGTTCTATTTTTTAAAAATATTTTTCATTTATTTTCAGTTTTCAACATTCACAACCACTTTTATTAGAAATTTATTTCACTCCCCCTCCCCCAAAGGGCATGCAATCGGATATAAGCTATTCATGTATGATCACATTAAATATATTTCCACATTAGTCACGTTATGAAAGAAGACTCAGAACAAAAGGAAAAAACAAAAAAACAACAAACGAAAGAGAAAATCATGTGCTTCGATCCACATTCAGACTCCAGAGCTTCTTCTCTGGATTCGAAAAGCAGTTTCCATCATAAGTCTTCGATCCTTGCACTGTTTAGAAAAGCTAAGTCTAAAACAGTCAGTCATTATACAGTGTGGCTGTTACTGTGTACAGTGTCCTCCTGGTTCTGCTCACTTCACTCAGCATCAGTTCATGTAAGTCTTTCCAGGTTTTTCTGAAGTCCGCCTGCTCAACATTTCTTATGGAACAACAGTGCATTACATTCATACACCACAACTTGTTCAGATATTCTCCAATGCATGGGGCATCCCCTCAGTTTCCAATTCTTTGCCACCTCAAAAAGAGCTGCTATAAATATTTTTGTACATGGGCTTCCTTTTCCCTTTTTATGATCTCTTTGGGATACAGACTTAGTAGTGGTATTGCTGAATTAAAGGGTGTGCACAATTTGATTGCCCTTTGGGCATAGCTCCAAATTGTTCTCCAGAATGAATGGATCAATTCGCAACTCCACCAACAATGCATTAGTGTTCCATTTTTCTGACATCTTCTCCAACATTTATCATTTTCCTGTTAGCCAGGTGTGAGGTGGTACCTCAGAGTTGTTTTAATTTGCATTTCTCTAATCAATAGTAATTTAGAGCATTTTTTCATATGACTCTAGATAGTTTTAATTTCTTCATCTGAAAACTACCTGATCATATCCTTTCACTCTTTTATCAATTGGGGAATGACTTGTATTCTTATAGATTTGACTCAGTTCTCTATATATTTTAGAAATGTTCTCTATATATTTTAGAAATGTTCTCTATATATTTTAGAAATGTCTTTATCAGAGACACTGGCTGTAAAAATTGTTTCCCAGCTTTCTGCTTCCCTTCTAATTTTGGTTGTATTAGCTTTGTTTGTGCAAAAACATTTTAATTTAATGTGATCAAAATTATCCACTTTGCATTTGATAATGTTCTCTATCTCTTGTTTGGTCATAAATTCTTCCCTTCTTTATACATCTGACAGGTAAACTATTCCGTGCTCTCCTAATATGCTTATAGATTCACCCTTTATGTTTAAATTGTGTACCCATTTTAACTTTATCCATTGGTCTATTAGACAAGAGGTTCTTAACCTGGGGTCTATGAACTTCAGGTTTTTAAAAATATTTTGATAACCGTATTGTTGTGGGGTTTTGCGGGGGGGCTTTGTCTCCCCAGTCCTTAGCATAATTCTTGGCACACAGTAAATTCAAATTTATTAAGCAACTACAAGGTACTATACTAAGTGCCAAAGTGTTATGTAAATGTAAGTTATTATTATGATGATGTATTAGAAGTTATTACCCACCTGTAAGGTGCTCGACACTGTGCTGTTATATAAATATCTATCATTATTATTATTATTTAGTAAGCACTCAGAATCTACCAAATACTGTCCTAAATGCTTTACAATTATTATCTTACATGGTCCTCACAACAACCCTGGGAGGTAGGTACTATTATTATCATCCCCATTTTACAGATGAGGAAACTGAGGCAGACAGAAAGCTAGGTGATGGCTAGTAAGCGTCTAAAGCCAAACAGGAACTTGTTTTCCTGACTCCAGGCCTGATGCTCTATCCTCTGCAGGTCCTACTTATGTAAATTATGCATGAAAACACACGTTTCTGAGTTCTGAGAAGTGGTCCATGGATTTCACCAGACTCACTACCAAAGGAGGCCAGGACACAGGAAAGGGAAAGAATCCCCAGATGTCTGGCCTATCAGATGGTCATGCTATCAGATGGCTGAGGTTCTAAGTGACCAAAAGGCTTTTAGTGTCATCAATAGAAACAGGGAAACTTGAAAGAGATGCGGATTTGGGGGGAGTGTACAGGTGAGGAGGTCCTAACAGCAACAGCAGGAAAAAATAATCCCTGACATGATAATATGGTCAAGGTTAGCGGAGTGTTCTATGTGCACTATTTCACTGGCCCTCACAACAATACTGTGAGGTGGATGACACAGAAAATACAGGCTGTACCAAGAGTTGGGAATGAAAGCTACATTAAGACTTTGGGCACAACTCTGTGTTATATTTCTTTTACATAGGAAGACACTACAGGTTAGGCTGCATGTAACGTATAAAAAGTTCAAGAGAGTTTCTGGGCAATTAATCATTTTATTAATTATGGCTAGCAAAGACTTAATAAAAGGATTCGTCATTTGGCTGTCTCTCATGAACCAAAGACGGATCATGGTGTCCTACTGATGCTTGGAAGAATGGGTGTTCCTGACAGATGACAATCAACTCTGATTGGTTAACA
Source organism: Notamacropus eugenii (assembly GCF_028372415.1). NCBI lineage: Eukaryota > Metazoa > Chordata > Mammalia > Diprotodontia > Macropodidae > Notamacropus > Notamacropus eugenii. The sequence goes on from NC_092876.1 coordinate 126,539,130, forward strand.
ATTAATGAGAAGAATTAATATTTTGAGAGGTGGAGCTATTCTAATGAGAGGCTGGGGGACTCAACTTTATGTCACTCTTACTCCCAGGACATACCCAGCCCTGGGCAATCTAGACAAAGTATCTACACACACTTTCTCCACCCCCTTTGGATCAGGTCTAAACTTTCCCAGGTGGGTGGGATCTGAATGAGACTGAGGAGAAGGTTAATCCAATCTCATTGTCAGTCCTATGGATCTCCCCAATAGTAAATGGTTGTTAATATAAGAGAGAAATCATCATTCTTCTGGGTTGGATGCAAAATTTGAAACTGCTAAGTCCATGTGTGGTGACAGTACATACTGCCTAATATGTGCTAAGGAGGAGGAGGATGATGACGATGATGACGACATCTATGTGGTACTTGAAGGTTTAAAGACTCTCTTATTGACATTACCTCATTAGATCTTTACAACAACCCAATAAAGGGAGCAGTGAAAGCATTATTATCTCTCATTTTACCAATGAGAAAACTTGAGGCTCTCAGAGATAACATATGGCTTATCCAAGGTCACAGTGCTAGGATCAAGCTCCAGGTCTTCTAGTGCCACTCCACCACGCTGAGTCAGTCAGAAGAGAAGCAGTAAAATGCAGCCTGATTTGTCAAACCAAGATACAACACCTTCAGAAAACCCCCAAAGACAGATTCATACCTGGCTGGAAGCTCTGGGAAACATGGGAGAAGTATGACATTGGGTTGGAGGAGGTGTTCTCCTCCAACCTCCAATGTTGCGCTCAGTCCCAGGCGCATCCTCCAAAGTTTAGGGCTCAAAAGAGTGCATCTTGCCCATTCCCTTGGGGAAGGCTAGGGAACTCCTGTGAGGGGTGCTGTCAAAGCACCTCACAGAATGGAACTAGCTGCCAGCTGACAACCCTCTATGCCAAGCAGAAATAGGTACTCATTCTTACGATAGGATCCCAGGATTCAATGGAGGAAGAGACTAGAGCTCATCTAGTTCAACCTGCTCGTGTTACAAAGGAGGAAACTGAGGCCCAGAGAAGTGAGGTAATTTTGCCCAAGATCACAGGGCAGTCAGCCCACACAGCATAGACAAATCTGGATCCTTAGAACCTGAATCCAGTGCTTTTGCTGTTCAACCCAGCTCAATGCAAGCCCAGAAATAAGCCAGGATGTGGACCCCAAAAGCCAGGAGTGAGCAGGCTTCCCATGCTGTGGGATTTAAACATAGTTCAACAGCCCAAATTTCAGACTGCCCTGGCCACCATCCTCACCTTCCCTAGGGACAGAGAAGGGGTCCACTAAGGGTCCGTGAGAGTTCTCTATCTTATAAGTGAAAGGGGAGCCTCCCCCCACCAGGGGAACAGGGCCTGCCCCTGGGGCCCCTGCTTACCTTGTAGATGTCAAAGCCAATAGCCAGGTTCTCAGCTTTGCCCTGCCTGCGGGTGGTCCTTCTTGTTTTCTGCTGCAGACAGATAAGCACCTCATCCCCTGGTTTCTTCACATTGAACACATACTGGGGACAAGAGAAAAAGAGAAGAGGGCTTTAGGTTCATGAAAGAAGGATCAGAGCATTGAAGAGCTGACGTATGCCACAGAGATTGTCTAGTTCAACTCCATCTCATTTAACAAACGAGGCCCAAGAGCGGAAGTGACTTCCCCAAGGTAGTAAGTAAAAGAGCCAGGATTCAAATTTGGGCCCTTAAACTGTAAATCCAACTTTCTAAATCCACTCTGTCTCTCTCACAATCATGTTATCTGGGGATCTAAGATGGGAAGTCTAGAAAGACAAACAGTAGGAGGAGGGAACAGGTAATAACAATACCAGCTCAGGACCAGCCCTGTGATTTCATTAATGTAACAAAATCCCTGATCAGGAAACCCCATCTACCAGTCATCACCTTGTCTGAACCTTGTGCTCTCAGAAAGTTGGCCAAATATCTGTGAAGAGTCACGCTGAAATCAGGATCATGATAGTGACGATGACAACGACTGATAATTAAATAGCCTTTATGAAGTTTGCACAGCATTTCACAAATGCTCTTATTTGGTTCTCACAACCTTGTGAGGTAGGTATGATTGCCCTCATCATAAAGGTGAGGGAGGTGGGAAGGTGAGACTGTCAGGTGGTCTGCCCGTAATCAGACAGTTACAAGGGGAAAACGAGTTCCTGGTATAGTAGTTCAAAGACTCAGAATATGAGAGCTGTGAAAGACCTCAGAGACGACCAAGTTCAGTCTCCTTATTTCATAGATGAGTTTCCATCACTCAAGGAGAAGGGAGAGGACCACTTGTCAGGCATCTTGTAGGATGGATTTCTGCTTAAGTGTAGGTGGGACTACTTATTCTCTGGAGTCATGTTTAGCTCTGATAGTCTATGATTCCATGAAGGAGATATATCTCTGGAGATGGGGAGGGGTTAGGGAGAAATAGAGAGAAAGAGATGCAGACACACACACAGAGATGCAGAGAGAGAATACGGAGAGACGAAAAGAGAGGAGAGAGACAGGAGACAGAGGAAGAGAGAGAGGATAGACAGATACAGAGAGAGGGAAGGAGGGAGAGGGGGAGTGAGGGAGAGAGATGGAGAGAGAGAAACAGATAGAAAGAAAGAGACAGAAAGAGATAGAGAGAGGAGAGACTGAGAGAGAGAAATAGAAAGAGGGAGAGAGGCAAGGAGGGAAGGAGAGAGGGAGTAGGGGAGAGAGATGGAGAGAGAAACAGAGGCAGAGACAGAAAAAGACAGAAGGAGATAGAGGAGAGACTGAGACAGAGAGAAAGAAAGAGAGGGAGGGAGGGAGGGAGGGAAAAAGAGAGATATATAGAAAGACGCAGAGAGGTGGAGACGGAGAAGGAGAGAAAGGGAGAGAAGGAAGGAGACAACACAGAATGTGGGAGTTGCGAGATGATAGGCAACGGCATAGGGAAAGGTTTGACTTGTGTTAGGGGTGGGAAGTTAAGGCTGTGGGGGAAAGTGGGCCAAATGCTTTTGTGGACAAGGCTTGTTTTAAGGACTGAGCTGTAGATGTTAAATTATAATCATGATGATGTCCACTAGCCCCACCCTCATTTTATACACAATAATGAGTGCCCTCCAGTGGCTTTGTCTTCTTATACCCCCAAAGGGAAGGGAATGACTCAGGTGTCTTAAAGCAGGAGTGTCAAACTCAAACAGAAACTGTCTCTGTGGCTGCAACTTGACCTAGAAAGCTACAAATTAAAATATCTATACTGTGTTATAATTGTATTTACTTTGTTGTATATTTCCCCATCACATTCCAATCTGGTTCAGTCCTCACTGCAGAGCTGAGCAGTGGATCTATACATCAAGTCCCATAAGGCTGGAAAGATTTTGGTATGAATATAATGGGTGATTATTGTCCAAGAACCAGTCTATCTTAGTTCAAAGCAGCATATCATCAGGTTGATCTGCAGAAGGACAAATTTCTTGGCTACAGTAACTGTCAATAACAATCTATGAAATTATAAAAGACTATTATTGTTGGCGGAGGGCCTAGACTCATGAAATAAGATTCCTCAGGTTCTGAAGGAAAGTGACAGAGCCTTTTGGTGTGCTGAATATCTTCGTCCCTAGAATCCTGTGGAATAGGATTAGAGATGAGGAAACTAAGGCCCAGGATGAGAAGGTCCCACAGCCAATAAACACTAGTCCTAAGACTTGTGCCTCATAAATTGAGTTATTTGCACTTCATCTTGCTTCCTTCCTATATTTCACAAAGGCAGAAACTGAAGTACAGAGTTGTAAGGCAGTTTATACAACAATTCTGTGGCAAAGCTGGAATTTGAACTCATCTCTTAATTTTTCAACAAGTATTGTTTTACTAACTGTACCATGCTGCCTCTTTACCCTTTTTCTCACTCTTTCCACTGCCTCCCTCAAGGGTATGGGGGCATGGCTTGCATATATACAAGGTATCCCCAAAATCTTTCCTTAAAACTGCACTAAGATTTTTGGGACACCTTGTACATTTGGGACAGGAAGTAAAAAGAGTGCCTGGAAAGGAAGAGGGAGGACACAAAGGCAGGGAATCATGTGGATCCCCACTCTTAGCTCACCTGGGGGTTTTGGAAGAAGGTCTCCTTGTGGTTGATACAGCCTCCACTGCGGTTCTTCAGAGGATTCTCATGATACTTCCACTCCCCTTTGATCTTTGCCTCCTCCCAGGTCTTGTGGATGCTCAGGTAGGATGTGTTGATGACAAGACACTTGATGAGGTCCGTGAAATATCGGCAGAGGTCTTCAAATGTCATCCTGGGTGAAGAGGTTATAGTGAGGGATGCAACAGCCAGCATGCCACAGAGGAAGAATCCTCGTCTCCCTCCATTCTGGAAAGACATTTCTAATTCCAATGGCACTAAAACTAGGCATTTGATGAGATAGGGAAGAAGGCACTCCAGCCTGAAATTTATGAGAATCCCAGTTCTGGTAATGTTAGGGCTACCAGAGTGGAATTTAGGATAAATCACTTTCCTTTCCTGGATCTCAGTTTTTTGACTGATTATCCTTACAAAATAAGGGGAAAAGAAACTGAGAAAAAAAACTCAGTTATTGCCCAGGCTGTGTCTCATGCCCTCCTGAAACATACTTCTTCCTCACCATCTCTTGGAAGCTCTGGATCCTCCTTCAAAATTCAGCTGAAGGTCCATCTCCTATAAGAAGCCTCTTCTGATCTCTTCAGCTGCCAGGGTCTCCTCCACTACTCCTGCTACCCAGTGACCTTGCATCTTCTTTATATACATTTTCTATCTATTTACATGGACTACTTCTGGTCTGATAGAATATAAGCTTATCAAGGTCAGGAAATGGTTCATTTTTATCTCTATATCCTCAGAACCTAGCATGTTAGCTAGAACAGTGCTGCCACAGAGCAGAGCTTCTTAAACTTTTTCCACTCTTGACCCCCTTCAGTGCTTCTTAAACTGTGGGTCATGAGCCAGAGTTTAAGAAGAGCTGTCATACACACGTGCTTAACGAATGTTTGTTGGCTAATTAGTTGAATGTGGTAGAGTGAAAAGGACAATGGCCTTGGAGTCAGCAAACAGGTCTGAATCTAGCTCACCAAACTTACAAGCTGCATGTCCTTGGTTAAGTACCTTCTTGTTCAAGTGAGGCTAAGTACCTTCCTCAGAGGACAGACCTATCCATGAACAAGCACTTATTAAGTTTAGCCTTCACCAGACAGACACTGTGCTAAGCAGTGTAAGGGACACAAAGAGAGGTAATATATATAAAGTGCTTTATATAAATTCCAAAATGCTTTGGAAATGGGGAAGCTATTGTGATTGTAACTTAATGGATGTGGACACATTCAAGAAAAGTTCTATGAGTAACAAGGGTAACCATCCTCTTGAGGGAGCCCTCACATTTATTGAGCACTTGAAAGATGTTTGCTGAATGCCTCCATGGAAAAACCCAGAGAAGGGAAGGGACTCCTTAAAGGGCACACAATGAGCTTGTGGAAGAGTCAGGACCACAAGCTGGGTCCTTCCTGACTCTCTAATTCCATATTGCTTCCAGTACCCTGGGCAATCTTGACTTTCCAGAACTCACTTGGCCTTAGATGAATCTCTCTCTGTGCTCAGGTCTCAATATCAAATTCTCTCCCAGACCACCCGACCATATTTCCCTGTGTGTAAGACTCACCAGAACTCTCCATCATCCTTCACAGTCACGCCCAGTTTCTCCCTCTCGCTTTTGCTTACTTTCTGCCATTCCTCTGAACTGTGGGATATGGAGGAAATCAGGGTAGGGGTGGAGAAAATCAGTTAGAGAAAGAGACACTAGATTTCATGCCCTCAAATTACCTGATCAGATATTGTTGGCTAGTAAGTACACTCGTGTGTGTATATATGTGTGTGTGTCTCCTATCCTTTTGTTAGACTACCAGTTCTGCTGGGGGAAAGCTGATGTCATTCTTCAGTTTGGATCTGTTCTAGCTCTAAGCACAGGCCTAAAGGATCATGAATGACAATAAGACAAATAAGACAAAAAATGTTGAGTTCTTTGTTTTTTTAAACTGGATCTAAGATTTCATTGATATAGCGTGCTCCCAAGGAGGAAATTCTACCAATGAAGAAGGGTATCTACTCTTCAAAAGACAGTCAAGTCAATGAGCATCTGTTTAAGTCAATAAGCATTTATTAAGCACTTACTGTGTACCAGGCATTGTGCTAAGTTCAGAGGCTACAAGGAAAGGTAAAAAAAAATCCCTGCTGTCAAGGAACTCACAGTCTAACGGAGGAGACAATACGTAAATAACCGTGTACCGACAAGAGATATCTAGGGTAAACTGGAGATACTCTCAGAAAGAAAGCACTGGCATTAAAGGGGATCAGGAAAGGCTTCCTGTAGAAAGTGGATTTTTTTTTGCTGGCATTTAAAGAGAGGGAAGCCAGGAATCAGAGATAAGGAGGGAGAGCATTCCAAGGCATACAGCACAGCCAGGGGAAATGTCTCCAGTTGAGAGATGGAGCATTGTGTTAGAAGAAAAATAAGGAAGCCAGTGTCACTCGATCACAGTGTATGTGGAAGGGGATAAAGTATGAGAAGGTTGGAAAGATAAGAAGAAGCTGGGTTATGAAGGGATTTAAGAGACAGAAAATTGTATACTTGATTCTGGAAGGAATCAGGAGCTACTGGAGTTCATTGAGTGGGGGGGGGGTGTCAGATGACATGTTCAGATCTATGCTTTAGGAAGGTCATTTTGACAGTTGTATAGAGGATGGGCTGGAATGAGGAGAGAAGAGGCAAAGAAATCAATCAGCAGGCTATTGCAATAGTCCACGTGTAAGGTGATAAAAACTCTATAGGAGTGGAGCAGTGTCAGAAGACAGTATATACAAGATGTGTTACATATGGTAGGCATAGGACAGGCTAGAGAGGACTTGGCTATAGGTTGGATATGGGAAGGGGAGTGAGTGTGTGTGCATGTGTGAGTATGTGTGTGTGTGTGTGTGTGTGTGTGTGTGTGTGTGAAAGAGAGAGAAAGAGAGAGAGAAGTCAAAGGCAACACCTAGGTTTTGAGCCTGAGTGATGGGGGGATGGATGGTGGTATCCTCAACAATAGTACAGAAGAGAGGAAGTAGGAAGATGGGAGGGTTTGGGGGTGGGGGAAAGATGAGTTCAGTTTTGGACATGTTGAAATTAAGCCTGGAGCCAACTTGAACTCGTTTGAGAGTTCTTGAGATTGTTAAATTTTCAACGTAACATTTTCATCTCAGAAACTGGCCAACGCTACAAATCAAGGCTTGATTTACTGCTGTTGTTTTTTAAATTATTGTCTAGACTTTAAAAAGTGAAGGAAAAAATATTGATAAGGCAGATCAAACTTAAAAGTACACTGGGTGTAAATCCTGCCCCCTCCCCCAAGAGCTAGTTGTAAACATTTCCCAGCAACTCCTTGTACAGAGCTTCTCCTAACAGGAAGAGTAATGTCAATATCCCAGGCAGGGTGTCAAGGCAACAACGCATGTGACAGTAAAAGTATCTGGTCCAAACCAGTCTTGCATAATACCATGGGTCTCCTGAGGTAAGATGAGTACTCATTTGTTCCATACAGGTCACAGAAAACACTAGGCTAATTATTTTCTCCATCAGCGTATGCAACATTGGAGAGTTCTGAACATTCCCACTTCTGAGTGCTGAGGTCTCTCCCTCCCTGGTCTGTGGGTCCCTGGGTATCGACTTGCTATGTGGTTGGACATCCTGTACCTTGTTCATTTAGGCTTCCAAGCAGATGTAGTGGAAACAGCACTTGTATCTAATAGTAAGAAGGATGCCTAAGCTCAAGTCTAAGCTCCACAACTTACTAGCCATGTGAAGTTGGTCTCAGAGCTTCAATGGTAAAATTGGGATAATACTCGTTCTTCTGCATCTCACAGACATATCGTGAGAAAGTGCAATGTGAATCTTTAGACCCTATTTATTACTATCATTCATTCATTCAATCAGCAAATATTTCCTGAGTATTTAATGAATGTAGTGCCATCTTCAGAGAGGAGACAGGACAGTGTCATTGTACATAAGGAGGATTTTGTTACCCTTTTGGAGTTTAGTTTCTCAGGATCCAGGGTCATAGGAATGTCTAGTTTCCAGGTGTTAGATAATAACTCCCAGAATAGTTCCAAAGATTCTAGATAGTATCTCCCAGAATTATAGTGACAGACAGTCCTACTGAGGCTGTGCCATGAGATGAGGGGTGGCATAATGTAGTATTTACTATGCTTGTGTAGAATGATGACATTGCTAAAGTTAACCTGTGATCTTAATGCCTTCTTTGTCTGTTGCCCTATAAAAGCAAGTAGGCACTGGGAAGCCACAGGGAACCCATAGGGGGAAAACCATGGAGAACCCATAGGGGAACCACCCTCCACTGAGGCTTGAGGAGATTTAGGGTTGTGCACAAGCTTTCCTGTCTTGACTGACCCCATCAAGACTAGGGGTAGTCGCTTCCCCTTTCTTGCCAGCCCTGTGAGAAGGGTGATCATGGAGTGCTGCATGAGTTGTGCTCTCATTATCAGCAACCTCTTGTGAGAAAACTGGACTAGAATAAAGTAAGATTATTAACCCCTTCTTAGTCTTTCCTGTCTTACCAGATGAAGACTGAACCTGTTAGAGGTTGGAGACTGAGAACTCCAGTGCCTCCTGTGTTTTATCTGTGAAGCAGACATCCATCTACCTGAACAGCTTTACTCCAAAGCCGCAGGTCAAATTGGCATTGGTACATTTCTTAAACAAATAATTAATTTCCAAAAAAGGATCAAGGTAGAAGGAAGATTTATACAATATAAATGCCTGTTACTTAACACATAATAATCTTATTAAAATCTATTTCCCCCCACAGTTATACTATAACATAAACATCTGCATTTTATTAAATGACAATCATCTTAAAATAGCCTAGCTGTTTTGTGGAAGGGGCTCAGGTGAGGGTCAAGGTCAAGGTTCTTGAGATCAGTCAGGATCACTGCTCATTCTAAGGTCAAGGCTTATTCTAGGGTTAGGACTCAATACTAGGTTTAGGATCAAGGGGCTGGTTCCGATCCGTCCTCTAACTTTAGCCTAATTAGCACCAACTTATGATCGTGGTCAAACTGACCCTAATCTAGGCTACACACAGCCTAAAAGTATTTGGACAAATCCCCAATTTTCTTTCTCCTGGCAAAAAACAACAGCTCCTTCCCAGTGCCTGACCTCAGCACAAAGAAACAAATTCTCTTTCCTTTCCCTCCTCTCTCTGCTCTTCCATTTCTAAGATTAATCACTGCCCTTGCAAGTTCCATCCAATGTCAAGGACTCACGTATCACTCCAGGGACCATTCCACTCCTTTTCTCCCCAAGGATTTCGCAACCGAATCATATCTAGCTTCTCCGACTTGAAGTAGGCCATCAGACCATGGCCCAGACGGATCTTTCTCACATCTGTGATGGCGTAGGCATGACCCTTTACCAGTCCACAATCCAGGCGGGCCTCCATGTCAGATTCTGTCATTGCCTAAGTGACATGGAAAACATCAGAGGGAGGGGGGAAGTCATCAGGTGGGTGACCCATTCTCTCTCCTCCATCACCAAAGACAAAAGGAAGGGGGAAAACACTGAATTTGGAGTCAAATTACCTGGAACTAAATCTAGGTTCTGTTACTTGCTATGCACTGTGACCTGCGACAAGTCATATTCTCTCTTTGAACCTCAGTTTGCCCATCTGTAAAATGAGAGGGCTGAACTAGATGACCCATACTTACTTCTAGCTCTAAATCCTATAATATCTTCCAGTACTGTCCTGAGGAAAAAATAATGATTAAGGCTTTCAAAGGCTTTTCATTATCTTATATGATCCTCATACAAGTTTTATGAAATAGATACTGCAGGTAGTATCCTCATTTTACAGATGAAGACACTGAAGGTCAGAGAAGGGAAGAGATGGTTTCTCCCAGGTACATACAACTAGCAAATGACAGAGTGAAGACTAAACCCAGGACCTCTGATATCAACATGAGTTCTCTTTAAGAAGGTCCTCTCAAGGTCCCATGTCCATCCCACCCTGCCAAATACACACACACACACACACACACCTCCAGTGGCTCAGAAATCCAGACAAGGGAATGCAGGCTTTAGCCTCCCTGGGTCACATATCAAATTCCCAACATTCATATTACCTCCCCACGATCACTGACTCAGACCTTCAAGGGGTTGGCGGTAGGTTCAGAGCTTAGTTGAAGCCTAGGATATGGATTGGGCTATGAGTCCTCTCACCTTAATAGATGCACTGATGAGTCCTCCACGAGAATGAACCTTCAGCACGCGCTCAAATAGCTGGTTCCGCAATGTCTCATCATTGGCATAATCCTCAATTGTCAGATCGATGGGTTCCGTGATGCCCCCTGTGAAATCCACCAGAGCATCTGCAGTGTTGCCTCCGTCTAAAGCCTCGTAACATCCTATCAGCCTAATGGAGAGACAAAAAGTAGAGAGAAAAAGGTCTATGGCTGTGCTGTCTTATTGTCCTCATCTGTAAAATGGGAATAATAATTCCAGCCTCTCTCCCTCACAGGCTTGTTGTAAGAATCCAATGAAATCACAGGTGTAAAGTGTTTTGTAATCCTCACAATCCTATAGAAATGTAAGCTGTCATTATTATAATTAATCTTCATCTCCCCCTATGTCTATAAATCTTCTTTTACTGAATCTTCACAACTTTGAGAAATAGAAAGAGGAGGGAAGAAGCTTACCTAAGGAAAGGACCTGCCAGCGGTCACAAAGAGAGTCCTCAGACTTAGAATCCAGCGCTCTGTTCACCCTACCAGGCCTTCTCCCTAGCTCTGTGCTCAGAGCACCCTGCCTTTGGCATCTTATTTCCTTAGGGGCCTAGATCATGTGAAGCTCAGCATTTCCATTTTTTCCCCATATTAAAAACCAAGAGAACACCCTCAGGAGGTCATCAGGACCAGAGGAATTCTAGATTTAGGAACATGTTCCCTCTGTCTATTGGCATATGCCCTCACCAGATGGTCAAACCCCAGTAGTGCTACTAGATTAAGTTCTAGAAGCCTCATTTTAGGAAGAATTTTGACAATATAGAGAGATAGCATGGCACAGTGGAGAGATGACTGACCTTGGAGTCAGAAAGATATGGGTTTAAATACACGTTCTGACACATATTGGCTATGTGACCCCAGGTGAGTCATTTAACTTCTCCAAGGTTCTATGTGACCCATTGAGACTCTAAGTTATAGATGAGTTATTGATGTGTCTCTAGGACTTTTAGGGTTTTTTTTTTTTTTTACACAGAAAAGCGTACGTCAAGGAAGAAAGGAAGAAAGAAAGAGAGAAGGAAAGGAAGGAAGGAAGGAAGGAAGGAAGGAAGGAAGGAAGGAAGGAAGGAAGGAAGGAAGGAAGGAAGGAAGGAAGGAAGGAAGGAAAAGGGAGGGATGGAGGGAGGAAAGAAGGAAAGGATGGAGAGAAGAAAGAGAAGAAAGGAAAGGAATATAGAGAGAGAAAAGGAAAGAAGAAAAATTAGACAAAAAAGAAAAAGAAGGGAGAAGAAAGGAAGAAATACAAAGAGAAGGAAGAGGAGAGAAAGAAAGGAAGGAAGGAAGGAAGGAAGGAAGGAAGGAAGGAAGGAAGGAAGGAAGGAAGGAAAAGGGAGGGATGGAGGGAGGAAAGAAGGAAAGGATGGAGAGAAGAAAGAGAAGAAAGGAAAGGAATATAGAGAGAGAAAAGGAAAGAAGAAAAATTAGACAAAAAAGAAAAAGAAGGGAGAAGAAAGGAAGAAATACAAAGAGAAGGAAGAGGAGAGAAAGAAAGGAAGGAAGGAAGGAAGGAAGGAAGGAAGGAAGGAAGGAAGGAAGAGAAAGAAAGAAAGAAAGAAGGAAAGAAAGAAAGAAAGAAAGAAGGAAGGAAAGAAAGAAAGAAAAGAAAGAAAAGAAAGAAAGAAAGAAGGAAAGAAATAAAAAGGAAAATGGACAAACTGGGGCATGTCTAGAGGAAGATGTCCAGGATGGGGAGAGGAGATTAGGCCAACTATCAGTAAGCCAAAAGCACTAGGGATATTTATCTTGGAAAAGTCTCTGAGCCAGGTATAATGGTGCACATCTCTTATTCCTGCTCTCCCAGGGTCTGAGGCTAGGGGATCACTTGAGAATGAGAGTTCTGACCTACATGAAGGCTAAAGCCTACCAGAGGTCTGGATTAAATGTGGTACCAATATGGAGAGCCCCAGAGAAGCTGAGACAGGTTAAGTGACTTGCCCAGGGTCACATAGCTAGTATGCTTCTAAGGCAGGATTTGCATTCAGGTCTTTTTGATTCCAAGATTAACACTCTATACATTGCATCAACTGGATGCCTGATCTCCCAAAGTTCTCCTTCCAAGATGTTTCAGAAGAAGAACAGGGGACATTGGAAAGAATTAGTCCTCCTCAGTGAGCAGATCTCAGACAGAAAGAATTCTCAGAGTAATTCCTAGAAGATCTTGGACATCCATCAGCAAAGGTAGATGAGAAGGTAGATGGACTGAGGGTCTGAGTGCTCAGAGCTGATCCTAGCACTCTCCCCTCTTGGATAACAGAGATAGACCCACATCATCCAAGTATTTCTAAACTTCTACCTACTGTCTGCTAAATGTGCTATGGATGCTGTGGAATCATTGTCCTAGGAGCTAATCAGGTGTTAGACACATCTAGTACCATTATCTAATGAGAGAAGAAGGAAGGAGAAGGCCAATTCTCACCTTCCTCCTCCACAACTGAGGTCATGTGGCCATTTCAATAGAGGGAGCAAAATGTAAGGAAAAGAGCACTGGATTCTGGGTGTGAAGATCTAGATTAGGGTCCCAGCTCTGCACCTTACTCAGGGTCTCACCCTGCACACATTTCTTTACCTCTGAATCTTCATTTTCTCAGAAGTCAAATGAAGAAATTGAACTAGATGAGTTTTAAAATCCCTCAAGCTGGGAACTTCTCTGTTCTAAGGCCCATCTCATCTCTGACATTCTGTGTTCTAAGACCCCTCCTGGTTCTGACAATATGTGTTCTAAGACCCCTTTCAGTTCTGACAATCTGTGCTCTAAGGGCCCTCTTGAAATGCTGTGATTCTATTACCATATGTTAAGTACCTACTGTGTGCAATACACTGTATGAGGCCATGGGGATGCCGAGATTATGTTATCATGCATGGACTTTGAGTTGGAGTGGAACTCAAAAGTCAATGAAACAAGACTTAATCTCCATTCTCGAGGTTCTTTATGCATACATTCAGGTTGTTGGAAAAGCTATAAAATTTAACAGGCTACATGTCAAGAGAGAAAGTTTGGGCCCCATAATTAGGTAATTAACATGCTTTACCTTTCTAATTTTAACTCTCTTACTCATCTGTTTTCTAATCAGCTGGGACCAAAATACCTCTTCCCCGCTACAACAATCCCTTGCCCACCATGCCCCCAGTCCCTACAGCCACCCCAGAACGAGAGAACATACTTGGCATAAGCCTTCTCAATCAGTGCACACCAGAACTCATTCTTAACATTAGAGTGGCAGTAGATGAGCTGGTTATAGATCGTAGGCAGCCGGTCATCAATGACAACATCAACCCACTCTCCAAAGCGCCAGAAATGGAAATGGAACATGCCCGTATAGCTTGAAGGGTCGTCGTTCCATTCCTGCTCCTTCCAGTTGGGAATGACCTACAGAAAGATGACAACCCTCTTAATAATTATTATTATAAAATTAAAACGTCTATAGAAATTGAAGGTTTACAGGGAACTTTATTCAATACAATCCTAAAAGGATCAAGATTTATTATCCTTACTTGTAGATTAGGAAACAGAAAACTCACAAAGGCAAAATGACTTGCCCGAGGCCATGAAGTGAGTTAGTGACAAAGGTAGGGTGCAAACCCAGGTCCTTTAACTCCATGAGTGGGAAGTTATAAGGAGGTAGATTTCAGCTCCCTATTAGCAAAAACAATTAGAGCTTCTGAATGGAATGAATTGTGTAACCAGGTAGTGAAACCCCCATCACTGGAAGTCCAATACAATCCAACAAACATATTTTGAGTGTCCACCATGTACAAGACATTGCACGAGGTGCTAGAAATACAAAGACAAGAGAAAAAAGAGTTGCTGCCCTTGAGCTTACAATCTTCTGGCAGAAGTCTTCAAGTGGATTGTAGATAACTTTTTGCTGGAGATGATACAGAGGATAATACTGGTTGTTAAGGTGGGAATCAGACCAAATGACCCAATTTCCACCTCTGAGATCCTATGAATAGAACAGGCCTTGTATATCAGAGGTGTCATACCTGACCTCAAAACTCCCCATATAAAGAAATCAGATTAATATTTAACGAAATAAAAATATAATACAACATAGATATTGTTGATTTGTGGTTTTCTAAGTCAATATGCAGTCTGCAGGGATCCATTTCTATTTAAGTTGGATACCACTGATACAGAGGACATCTGCTTCCTTTCCTCAAGCCTGGTGCTGGGGTTTCAGGGAGGATCTAGCATGAGGAACTGGGAGGGAAGCAGCGGAAATCTGGGATGTGGCTGTGCCATAACGAAAGGAACCCACTGGAAAAGCCAGACACTAATCTTGTCTACCAGTCTGTTGTTGTGCATCACAATCCATGATAAGGTGGAAAGAGTGTAAGGTTTAGAATCAAAGAGTTTGGTTTGAATCCTGGCTCTACAACTTACTAGCTGTGTGACATTGGGCAAATCACCTAACCTCTCTGGGCCTCAGGGTTCTCAACTGTAAAACCAGATAGTTGGACTACTATGTGCCAGATAACTAGGTGGCAGAATGCATAAGAGTGCCAGGTCTAGAGTCAGGGAGACCTGAGTCCCAATCCAACCTCAGACCCTTACTAGATGGGCAAGTTGTTTGATCCTGAGGCAAACATTCCTCAGTTTCCTCATCTGTAAATATTAAATCTATGATCCTATAACCCTATGACCCTCAAGCCAATCCCCCATGAGAAAGATAATTTTCTTTAATAGTGACTGTGGTAGTAACAATCTAGGAGTAGCAAAGAATGGAACCACAGTGGCTAAACAGACTGTGGCGTGTGAATTAATGGAGTGTTACTATGAGGGGAGAAATAATAGACTTGATAAAAACAGAGAAGCAGGGGAAGATTTACATGACCTGATACAGAGTGAAGTAGACAAGAAAACAACACACACAACAGGCAGTGAGGTGACTCCATCATGCATGGAGCGCTGCACTTAGAATCAGCAAGACTTAAGTTCAAATTTGACCTCATACACTTACTAGCTGTATGACTCTGGGCAAGTCCTTTCACTTCACCTCTGTTTGCCTCAGTTTCTGATCTGTAAAATGAGGATAAAAATAGTACCTACTTCCCAGGGTTGTTGTGACAATCAAATGAAATAATATGTAATAAAATAAATGAAATAATATTACCACAGTGTCTAGCACACAGTAGGTGCTCTATAAATGCTTATTCCCTTTTCCCACTGTAACCACATAAAACAGAAAGAACAACAAACACAAAAGAATCAAAAAGGAATATTGTGAAAATATAAATAAGCGTGGTCAAAAAGATATAAGAAGGTTCACTCATCTCGCTCCTTTGCTAAGATGGGCTCCAAAAGTGTGGACTTTCGTTTTTATTTTCAGACTTTTTCAATTTATTGATCAGTTCTATTTACTTTTTTTCTCTTTAAAAATATTCTTTGTTATATGGGATACAGGGAGAAATTTTGACAATGCCAATAAACAAAAGAAATAAAAACCAATTTATTTTAGAAAAAGAGTTACTATAATTGAACATGTATAACCAATTGCCATCTTGGGAAGGGGAGGGAGAGAGAAAAATTTGGAACTCAAAATCTTATAAAAATGAATGCTGAAAACTACTTTAAAAAAATACTATTTACAAAAAAAAGAGAGAGAGAGTTATTGTTGTGTAGAGTTGAAGACTAGAAGAGAAGGAAGGAGATCTAAGGCTGAATCCTGCTTCAACTCATTACTGGATATGTGAACTATGGAAATTTTTTTCAGCTCCTCAGATCTCAGTTTTCTCCCCTGCAAAATGGGGATGAAAGGCAGTACAGTGTGACAGAGACAGAGTTGTCTCCCTAGACATTTTAGAGATAATGATATTCAATCCCTTGGAAGGCAAGTGACTTCCTCAAAGTCACACAGGTGCAAAAGTGGCAGAATGGGGAGATAAACCCAGATCCTTTGACTATGGGCCTAAGACTGTGCCAAAAGCCCATCACTAGGCAGGAGCAGGGCAATGATTTGGATGCAGGCTCAGGCTCCATCACCAGGCTGCCTCAGAGTTACTGTCATTCTCTAGTTCCAAGACCTCCTTCAGGACCCAGTGAGGGTCATTAGTGGCTAACAAGGCTCTGCGTGAAGCCTGGTAAGTACCAGAGAAGCCAATTAATGAGTCACCCAGGGCCTCATGATGAGAGGGGTGAACAGGGAGCCAGGGGACCTCCGCTGGTCCTAATCCTCAGTCAGGCTCATGATTCTAGTGATTGGGTACAGAGCAGTTCTTAAGGGAAGAGGGCGGAGGCAGGAGGGAGAAAGATCCTGCCCAAGCGATCCTCACCAGCCTCATGTTTCCCAGGGAGCTAGGTGGTGCAGTAGATACAGCATTGGGCCTGAGTTCAAATCTGGCCTCAGACATTCTGTTTAACTCAGTTTCCTCAACTGTAAAATAAGAATAACAAGAGTACCCACCTCCCAGGATTGTTGTGAGGATCAAAGAAAATCTTATTTGTAAAGTTCTTAGAATAATTCCTGGAACACAGTAATTGTTGTTGTTCAGTCGTTTTAGTCATGTCTGACTCTTTGTGCCCCCATTTGGGGTTTTCTTGGCAAAGATTCTGGAGTGGTTTGTCATTTCCTTCTCTAGCTCATTTGACAAATGAGGAAACTGAGGCAAACAGGATTAAGTGACTTGCCCAGGGTCACACAGCTAGTAAGTGTCTGAGGCTGGATCTGAATTCAGGTTTTCCTGATTCCAGGCCTGGCACTCTATAGCCACTGTGCCACCTAGCTGCCCAGTGCATAGTTGGCACTACATTCACTATTTTTATTATTATTGCTAGCTACATGGAGGGGTTACTACAAAGGCTATTTTGGGTCTCAAATACCCTCCCATTTAATCAAGATGTGACCAAGAGTATGAAGGAAGGGAGAGCGGTCATAGGAAGTAGTAACTGGTGGGAGATTATGGATGTGGAACATTGCACACACAGTCAGACTTGTGAACTGTATCTGCAGGTTTCTGTTTAAATGTTTTTTCCTTTGTTACAGTGAAAACTCAGGGAAGAGAGTTATATTTGGAAATGACTAGAATGTAAAACAAAAGGTAACAATGAACCTCTTTTAAATAGCAATGATTGGCGAGTATATGTGTCTGTTTTTGTATTTACATGTGTATGTGTGAGTATGTGGATGTCTGCTGATTCATTTCTGTTTTACAGATAAGGAAACTGAGGTGCAAAGATGTTAGAAAATATCCCCAATGTCACATAGGGAGCAAAACCAGAGGCAGGATTTGAATGGAGATCTTCTGACTTCAGAGTCAGTGCCCTTCCACTGTACCAGGCTGCATCTTGGCAAGTCATTGGTTCTCAGAACCTGTTTCTAAACCTGTAAAATGGGGACATATGTTTGTCCCCTGTCTCACAGGGCTGTTCAGTGAGGAAAGCACTTTGCAAATCTAAAGTGCTCTGTTGTCTCAGGGTATGGGGAGACAGCATGACTTGGTGAAAAGAGTGCCAGATTTAGAGCTAGGAGGATCTGGGTTCACATCCAGCCCTGGATACTAGCTATGGGACTCTGGGCTAGTCATTTTGGCCTCTATGTAAATCAATCAATCAACAGATTTATTAAGTGCCAGGCATTGGGATAAAGAATGAAACAATACTTACTCTCAAGAAGCTGAGGGAAGGATGAGATTAGAGAGCCTAGGACCAATCCAATTTGGGCACAGACTGCAGGAATGGGAGTAGGGCTAGATAAAGCTGAAAGGACAGATTATGTAGGGCAGTGAATGCCAGAATTAGCAGAAGACTGGCTTTTGTTTAGGAGGCAGTAGACTACTGATGGTTTGATGAGCAGGGGTTAACAGTAGCATAAATCATAAGTCTGTTTCTTTGTATGGATGTATATGTAGATAAGCATGTGCACAAACCACAAAACCACTAACTAGAATCAGAAGATCACAGACTTGGATCTAGAAGGGAATTTAAAGGTCATCTCAAGTACTATTAAGAATTTTTTCCTATCTCTTATGTTATGTTTTGTTTTATGGTTTCTCCCATTCACTTTAATGCTTCCATGCAACATGACTAAGGTGAAAATGTATTTAATAGGAATGCATGTGTGGAGCCTATATAAGATTGCATGCCATCTCAGGGAGGGAGAGGGGAGGGAGGAGAAAAAAATCTAGGATATATGGAAGTGATTGTAGAAAACTGAAAACAAATAAAATAATTTTTAAAAAAGAATTTTTTTCTAATCACTTATTGAATTACAAAATTCTCAGAACTGGGAAGGACCCCATTGGTCTTTAGTTCAATCTACACCTTAACAAAAATTCCCTCTATACCATATCTGACTATTTCTTAAAAGATTTATAGTGCAGGGGAAATCTACTTCCTTTACAGCAATTATATCTCAGGTCTGGATCTGTCTTTCCCTCATTAAAAACAACAATGACAACATTAGAACTGCTTTTCCTTTGACCCAGAGATTCCACTGCTAAGCTTATACCTTGGGGAGGTCTAAGACAGAGAGAAATGTTTCATACGCACCAAAATATTCAAAGATGCACATAAAGAACTGACAGCATGAGGGGATGCCTGCTGATTGGGGGAACAGTGGAACAAATCCAAATGGAACATTACTGCGCCATAAGAAATAACAAATATGACTAATTCAGAGAAAACTGGGAAGATTTGTGTAAGTTGATGCAAAAGAAGCAGGAGAATGATTTATACAATGATTGCAACAATGCATAGGAAAAGAACTTTAAAATAAAAGTTAAACAGTGTATATTTATAAGGACCAGGACTGAATCTGGAGAAGAGCTGAGGAAACACAGTGGATGTGGAACAGTCTTCAACAATAAGTGATGCAGCAATGATGCATCACAATTCCAAAGATTATCAGTAATGAAGCAGCCTGTCCATCATCTGATGGGGGGGAAGATGGACTCATAATTTGGACAAGGACAACATGGGAATTTGTCTTATTTGACTATGAGTTTTTCTTACAACGGTTTCCTTTTTTCTTTGGGGGAGGGAGAGAAATGAAAGAAAAAAATTTACTAGCTAATTTTTTAAAAAGTAAAATAAAATTAAAATTATGGGTAAAAAATGAATGGTATAACATTTATGCACCCCCTGCGCTGTAGACATTGTGCTCATCCCCCTCCCACTGGAACCCTAGACTTGGCCCCTAATATACTGAGGTCTCAGAAAGGAGCTTTTTCCTGTATCTTGCCCAAAACTAGGTTTACATGTCATTTCCCAGATAACTCCATGCCATGCCACCAGATGTATACCTCCAATCTCCTGTCTAAATTCCCCTTTATATGTTGTATTTCCCTATTATAATATAATTGAAGACAACAACGGTCTTGTTTGCTTATATTCATATATCCAGTACTTTCTAAATGCCTAACAAGTGTTCTTTTTATCTATCTATCTCTCTATCTGGCCAGGATTGGCAAGGGGTCAGCCTGAAAGGGTGATGACTGGCTGGATCAGAGAAGATGCTTTCAGAAGTTCCCTCTACCTCTGAAAGCTTGAGTCAGGCTAGGGTTCTAAGATGCTAGGAATTTATGATCCCCAACCTGGTGGGAAAAACACTGGGCTGTCATCAGTGGATTTGGGTTTGCATCATGGTTCTCTCATTTGGTAGCTATATGACCCTGGACAAGTAAACTCCCCTATCCAAGCCTCAGTTTGCTCATCTATAAGAGGCAGGTGACTTTAATTACACAGTCCTTGCTGGGGCACTGTAGGGAAAACACTTTGTAAATCTTAAAATGTTATAAAAAATGTGTCATTAACAATACTGTTCACTATAATAATGGGAGTCTAAGAATCTTTGATCCTATGATCTCAGATTCTAGGACTGGGATCATTTGAGTCTAAGATCAGATTCTTCAGGCATCCTATGTCCTTAACGGTATGTGTTTGGAGGATCTGGCTTTTTCTATTAAGCACCTTGGTGAGATGGATTTGCCCTGAAAATCCTGGCTGCTGTTTCATTCTGAGCAAGCAGAGGGAGTGAGAAGGACCCAGAAGGCTGATGCAATTGATAGAAGGAAGCTTTGGGGATTTCTGTTTACTCCCGCCTCAGAACCCAGACATGGCCGGATTCTAGAGCCTTCCCAGGCAAACAACAAGAAGGGTCTTTGGTTTGAGGTATCTATCTTCACCCTGTTGTCATATTGGAGGGTGGTAGCATGATGAGGAAAGAAAGGCCATAACAATACAGTGGACATAGCATCGGAGCCATAATAACTAGATTCAAAGCCCCACCTCTGGTGTTCACTACCTGTGGGATCTTGAGAAACTCACATAACCTACCTGCGCCTCAGTTTACATATCTGAAAAATAAGGGGGTTTAACTAGATACCCGCCCCCAGTTCCTTTCATGTCTAGAGCCTATAATTCCCAGGGGAAGAGGGTTCTTGACTTTCCCCAGTAGAACAAGCTTCTAACACTGATGTTTCCATGAACCTGCCATGAGACCTTGGCAATTACTTGCTTTACCTGGGCCTCAGTTTCACCTGCTATAAAATTAGAGGGAAGGACTAGATGACTACCAAGAGCTCTTCTACATTTCCCACTTTGAGGACTCAAAGTCACTTCCTTAAGGGGTCACAGTATTTAGAGCAAAAAGCAATGTTGAACCAATTAGAACCAGCTCCAGAGAGTCAATTGTTAAATTTTCAATGTGAGCATTTAGGCTTCAGGAAATGGGCAAAGGAGAGAAATCAGGGCTTGATTTACTGTTTTGTTGATTTTCTAGACTTAAGAAAATGATGGGAAAAAAATGTTAATAGTACAGATGAAACTTAAAAGTGTGTTGTGTGTGAATCTGCTCCAAGAGTCGGTTGTTAAACATTTATCAGCACACCCCTGGCCTGGCTAGAAGGAACCTTAAACTCACCTACTCCGTATCTGTAAAGTAGGGAGAAGATTTATTCTATATACCCCCACAGGAATGTTATGAAGAAAGCAAAGGGTAAACCTTAATGCGCCCTATAAATATGAATTGTCATGATACACTAGGAAGAGAATTTAATTTGGAGTCAGAGGGCCTAGGTCCAAATCTTACCTCTCCAACTTAGTATTACCTGTGTGATTTGGAGCAAATCACTTTACCTCTCTGAACTCAATTTCCTCAGCTGTAAAATGAGGGGTAGCAGTGGAAAATATTTAGAAATTAGCCCTAGAATTCAGCAATTCAACCAGGCCCAGGTATAACACGTGGCCTACACACAGATGGGAAAAGGAGGACAATGGCTTGGAAGGAAGCTACAGGTAGGTTATCTTCAAAGATGAAGGTTACTTCACAACTCTTCTGCTTTCTGTTTCAATATCCATTAACTCAGGGTCAGACAGATCTTTCAGAGACCTTCTAGCTGCTGTGTGGGCTCTTGTTACATTATGTAATAATAAAATGTGCATCTTGTAAGGCTTAGGATGGGAGATGTATAGTGTCCATGAGTAAATGTATCAGGCTTCACAGTGGCTAGCGTCAGACTTGGAGTCAAGATGACCCAGATTTAAATCGTGCCTCAGACACTAACTAGCTATAAGCCTCAGTTTCCTTATCTATAAAATGGTAACAATAACAGTACCAATTTCACCAAGTTGTTTTGTAAGGATTAAATGAAATAATATGTGAAGCTCTTTGCAAATCTTAAATAGTGATATAAATGGTAGCGATTACTGTTAATAGTACATATTTATTATTCCTTGTAGACTCACAGAATATATCTGAGAGTGAGTGATTCGAACCCACATATGAACAGGACGTCCCTCTTCAACATGACATAGTATTATCCAGCCTCCAGTAACAAGGAAATCCCAAACTCCAAATGTGGATAATCCTAATTGTTAGAAAGAAGATCTTGAAGAAATCATCAACTGGAAGAGATGGAATGGGATTCCCCTGGAGAATAGTTCAGAGCTCTTCCTCGCCACCAAAGCCCACGCTTTCAGCATCAATATTCTCTTCCTCCCAGTGATACAATATGGATGAGATTTGTGGAATCCTATTATCTCAGAAAGATCTCAGAACCCCTGATATTCTTCAGAACTTAACTGAAATGCCATCTACACTGAGCCTTCCTGATCCTTCCCCCAGTTACCTTGTATTTATTTTGTCTGTCTCTTGTTTTTATATATACATGTCTCTCTTAATAAGTCAGGGACTATTTCATTTTTATCTTTGTATCCCCAGCACAGTTCCTGGCACATAAATGCTGGTTGATCAGTTGATTACAACTGTAGGAGCTAGCAACAAAATTATCCTGAAGGAAACACCAGCCAGGGAGAGAATGTACACCTTGGAGTACAAGAGAATATAGATTTTTATTGGATACATATACAGAATACAAGTTTGGGAGGACTTCAAACTGAAAGAGAGAGACCAGATGGGCAGGAGTATAAAGATGAAGTAGCTGTCACCCATAATGACACCCCACACCAACATCTATACCATGCTAATCTTAGTGAAAGTCCCAAAGCCATGTGGGTCTTGCCTAAGACTAGACAGGCACCAGTAGACATACAAGTTCACAATATTTCTATTTCTTTAAATACATGAATTATCCCAGTGGATCTTCACACTAGCATTCAAGGAAGGTCATACATTAGAGAAATGACAAAATGGGGTTCTAGGGCTGAGTAATTTGTTCATATTGAGAAGTAATTAGCAGAGAGCTTCCTAAGGACTAGGAGACGGAGGTTCTGGTCCCAGCTCTGCCTCTAACTCATTGTAGGAGCTCAAGCAAATCACCTTCTGACTAGGGATCTCACCTGTTTTTCCTCATTTACAAATGGGTAAAACTGGATGTCAAACAATCACTGTGTTTCCTCCACCTCAGAGATTTAGAGGGAGGATCAAATGACTGGTAAGGAAAGACAAAGCAATGCTTCTAAGTGTTTACTGTATGGCAAGCACTGTGATAATAAGACAGAATTTGGAAAATAATAACAGTCTTAACGATGACACAGGTAATGGTTGACATTACCCAGGTCAAAGGAACCCACAGCATGGAGAAGCTCTTATTTTAGTCTGTGAACGCACCCTAGAAGGCACAATTTGATCTTTGGTTTGTTTTTTGCTGTTATTTTGTTGTCATTTTTATTTTTTAAAATAGTTCTAGGAAGTAAAATGCATTCCCTCTAAAGAAAGGGAGATTTCTGTAGTTGGCCTGAAGATCCAGGTAACAACTCATAATAGCTTACTTTCCATGATGACTCAGAAAAGGAAGATAGATAGATAGATAGATAGATAGATAGATAGATAGATAGATAGATAGATAGATAGATAGATAGATACACACACACACACATGTTTTAGTATATTTGTTGTTGAATGGAGTCAGGGAACCTGGGTTCGAGTCCTAGCTCGACCGTGCACTTGCTGTGGGACAGAGGAAATAACGCTACCTCTCTGAAGCCCGTTTCCTATACTGTAAAATGAGGAGGTTGAACCAGGTACTGTGCAGGCTCATCCAACTCTAACACTCTGTCCCACTGAACCGTAAGCCCCTGAGGGTCCGCGAACATGTCAGTTTTTCATCTTTGTCTGCCCAGAGCTAAGACTAAGATCTACAAATGTAGAAGATATTAAATATTTGGCTGTATTAAGCTGTGACCAATACTAGCCAAGAGTCAGTTAGAATCATACAAATGACAAAACCATAAAAAGATATTAGAACTAGAAAAAGCCGCAGAGATTATCTACTCCAACACCTTCATTTTTCAAAAGTGGAAATCAAAATCAGGAGAGGGACAAATGACTCTCCCAAAGTCACACGGTGAGCCTGTGGTGAAGCTGAAACTATTGTTTCCATATCCTGCCTCCTCACAGTCTAGGACTCTTTCCACACTAAACCATGCTGCCTGCCTTGTAAATATTATTGTAGTTGTGTAACACATATCCCATTAACCACACAGCATCTGTCTCCTCCCAGTCTGAGGACGGAAGCTGAGCAGATATGGGAATGGAATGTTTCAGTGAATCTGTGGCATTTGGAGAAATATGGAAAGACATTGCAACTGAGGCGGAGTAGAATAACTGGAACCAAGAAAACAATACATGTAATGAAGAGATCACTAAAAGGAAGGTGAACTCTGATTAACCAAAAAAGACAAAGTCCCAGAAAAAGGTAATTGATTATAGCTTTCCCATCCCAGCAAAAAAGACAGAAGTGGACTAGGACAAAACACTGTGCACATCATCAGATACAGATACAGTCACTGTAGCAGATGTTGTTACTCTTTGTTGAAAGGGAGGGTTCAGTCTGGGGGAAGGGGGTGGCTAGGAAATTATTATGATATAAAGACAGGATATCAATAAAACTTTTTTTTAAGTAGCCAAATGGACATGGGCAGATAGCACCCCAGTCCAAAGTAGCCATCCTCAAGGACTATGGCCATGGAAAAGGCCATCTATACAACAAATATCACTTACAAGGAAAGTCCAAAGAGTCCACCGTGTTCTCTGCTGCAATCCAGCTGCCCTGGCATTGAGCCACAGTATCTAGTGTTGCCCTTACTGCCCGCTGTACAACTGGGTCCTTCAGCCCTCTCCATTCCCATCTTTGTGCTTCCCTGAAGATGGAAATCTTCACCAACCACCTTGTCTCCTCCATCTGCTGGTAACAGTGAGCAAGTCTTTTATATGAACTTTGCAGAACTGGAAATCTTCTGAGAATCACCACATCTTGCATCTGGAAAGCAAACTCCAATGGTCCTCTAGAGAAATCCCTTGTCTCTTAGAAAAACACTCAAACTATTTGTACATTTCTTGCTATGCAAAATATATATATACATATATCTGTAAATATGGAGACTCAATCTTCTGTAATATATAGAGAGCTATAGTATATCATCTATATGAATATATATGTGCATTTTGTCTTTTTTTTAAAGAATCCTAACGGAAGTAGACCACTTTCCCTCGTAATTCTCTACTCCCAGGTTCAGCTTCGACATTAACTACTCTGTGCTTTTTTTCTTCCCCTAGGCTACTGTCTCTACTCTGAGAGAGCTGAGTTCTCTCTAAGGGGAATTTTTAGATGAAAGGAACATGTCTCAAGTGAGTATTTTCCTTCTATGCCTTGCTGCCTGGAACAGGTCATGTCAGCTCACGCACTTGAGGCTAGAACCCATAGGATAGCCCAGAGAGAGGAGTCAAGATCTCACAGCAATGGGAAAAGCTGGATATTCACCAAAAGAAATCCTGTTTTGGAGGCACTGATAGTTTTATGTAAAAACTCTAGATAAACAATAGAGATTTAAAGGTCTCTTTCTTTGCAACAGCTCTCTCTTGCCCTGGATGAAGAGGGAATGGTAGGTCTTCAGCCATCACAACATGCCCAGAATGAGCTGAACTCTCTCACTGCCCCCCCCTCCCCCAACCCTCTACTTAGTCTTTTGCTGGCCCAACGTTTAGCTGCATCCATCTCTAATCCATTAACCCTGCAAGAAATCTGTGTGCCATAATACACCCTAGGCTAGCAGAAGTTGGTCCCCACCTTGCACAGTCAAGAATGTCAGCTGAGGTTCCTCTTCCAGAGTAGGAAAGAAACTGGGGAGAAAAGTGAGCAAGACACTGACTAGTTTCTCCAAAGCTTCTGAGCACATCCACAAGCTCAGACCAAACACAGCAACCATGCTGTCACAACCCCTAGAAACAGGATAGTCAGTGACCAGCAATATCAGTGGGAAGGAATAGTGGAGAAAGAGAGCAGGAGGGAGGGCTGGGACATACTGATCCTGCACAAAGAGGGAAGTGCAGGGGAAGAGAGTGGATAATGGTGGGGAGGGCAAGATGGAGACAAACACCAGGCAAAAGAATTGAGGGTGTACGTGGGGATAAGTAAGCCAAAAGACAGGGAGGTAGGAGTGAGGGGAAGAGAGGACTGAGGAGATCAAAAAGGCAGGATGGTTGCTGATGGAGGGGATAGATGGAAAGTAGTAAAGATGAGAAGGGAGGAAGACCAAGATCTAAAAGGGCAGGGAGTTGGGCAAGAAAAGGAAAGGATGGGAGAAATGAATGAAGGAGCTGGGGATAGAATGGTTTTCCTGAACAAAATAAGACAAGGTAATAGAAAGACACAGTTCAAAAAATTAGAGGGTACAAAGATGAGACAAGTAAACATTAGGAAAAAAGATCTAGGGGAGGAGAAGGGGAGATGTCATCTAGAAAAATGTGTGGAGTATTTAGATTTTTTTTAGTTTGGGGGGAGAGAAAAGGCAAGCCCCAGGACAGAAGAATGGAGGGATGAGTGGGGAGGAAGACACTTTGTTCCATAAGGATGGAGGCAAGGACTGAAGAGGGCAACCAGGATCAATATCAGAGCAGATTAAAAATCACTGAAGACTTAAGATCAGCAGGCTCAAGGCCCTCACCAAAGGTGATTAGGAAGTACATCACTTTTCGGATCTTGGCCAGCTCTGACAGCCTCTCTCCAAACTCCTGGGCATCTGCCTCATTCCAATCCAAGGTGTCAGAGTCCTCCTTCTTCCAGAAGATGGCTGCAGGGTCCAGGAGCTGCCGGGTCATGAGGTTGGTGAGATCGGGTGTCCAGTGCTGGGAAGTGCCCGTGATGGTCACCTTGCCAGCCTTGTCCAGGGTAATGTTCCAGCGCTCAAACTGTAGTTTCTGCTGCTGGATGAAGTCTATGCGGTATACAAATTCTGCTGGTCGCAGCAGCTTCTCCCCATCTTGGCGCTTCTCATTATTCTTCTTCAGAGTGTCCACTCGTATCCTCATCTGTTTGGTCAAGTCCTCATCAAGAACCAGTGGCATTTCCAGCTGTGGCTTGTCAGCCTCCTCAGCAGCCATGGCCTCTGCTCAGCTACTCACGCTAGATCTGCTGCCTTTATGAGTGTCCTGGAGTTAATGGAGCTGTGGGAAGGAGGCACCCAGCCTACACCTCTGCCAACTCCACCTCCTCCCTCCCTCACCTGTTTTCCTCCCACCTGCTTGCCCCTGCCTTTTTCCCCAGCACTGCTCCTCCTTCCAACTTTCCTTACCAGTACAAGTCAGGGACTCCCAGGGCCTGATGCAGAGCCTCCCCAGGGCCCTAAGGAAAGCTTCCTTGGTTCTTATTTGCAGTGCAAGCAGGCAAGGGTAACCCACAGGGAAGAAGATGCTGATGTCAGTTGTCAAGGCAACTGTTCTGACAACCAACATAGAGAAGATGAGGAGCTGGGCCCTATTTATGTTTAAAACAAGGCATTGTAAACTAGTGGAGTCTCGAACTTGGAGTCAAAGACCTGGGTTTTAATTCTACCTGTGACATTTACCAGGAGGGTAACCTTGGGCAAATCACATAAACTGTCTGAATCTGTTTCCTCATCTGTGAAGCAGGAATAATAACACTTCAACTAAATGCTGGATAAACTATCTCCCTCACATGGCCATTGGGACGACCAAGCAAGAGCATGTATTCAAAACAATTTATGTAAAACTTGGCTATCATTATTAAGACAAGTGTTTTAAGGCTCTGCATAACAGCTGAGAAATGGGATTGGGGGGAAGAGAAGATTCCAGTGAGGGAAACATCATATGGAATGTTTTCATAGGTTCACAGGTTGTCATGGTTACAGCTTAAATTTCAACTTCTAATTTCGGCCCAGTGACTTAGGGTCAGAGGTTTAGAATTGCAAGGGACCATAGACATCACCTAGTCCAGAGATTCTTAGCATTTTGTGCATCATGGACCCTTTCAGTAGAGAGTCTGGTGAAGCTTATAGACTCTTTCTCAGAATCGTATTTCTTTAAATTCCTTATTAAAGGAAAGGCTAAATTTTAGTTCCAGGTTAATGAAAATGAAAATATCCTTTTTTTCCCACATCTAGTTAAAGGACCCTCTGAAATCTATCCACAAACTCCTTGGAACTCCATGGACCCAAGGTTAAGAACTTCAGATTTAGTCTAATCATCTCATTTTGAAGATAAGTAAACTGAGCCCCAGAAAGATTAAGGGACTTGCCCAAAGTCACATGTGTAGTAAGTCACAGAGGAAGGATTTGAACTCAGGTCCTCCAACTACAAAGTCCGTCCTTATTCCAGAGTACTCTTCTGCCTCAGCTTGTCTAAAGCCAGAAAGGTTGCAGTACTAGAATTTCAATCCAGATCACCTGTATTCTTCCACTATGCCAAAGTGCCCATCTGAAGATGTACCCAATGAGGGAAACACAGTTTGTTCATATGAAAAAGATGTGGGAGTTTCAGTGGACCACAAGTTCATTTTGAATTTGTGTGACAATCACAACGTGATACAGTACCAAGAAGAATGAACACAATGTTGGCGCTGGTAACAGAAACATGGTGACTTTTGTCTGTTACTCTGATTAGATCATCTCTAGCACCATATACACTCCTAGGCACTAGGTTTTAGAAAGGCTGCTGACAAGCCAGAACATATCTGAAGGCAGGTGTCCAAGGATGGTGAGAGTTCCCAAGACTATGCAAGTCATGTGAGTATCCACTAAAGGAACTGAGGGTGTTTAGGCTAGAGAAGAACAGACATTGAGAACTGTCTTCAAGTATCTGACTTGTCTTCAATGTCTGGCTCAGTGGGAATAACTAAGAGCAACTAGGGATGTCACTGGGGAAAACTTCTGAATTAGTATAAAGAACTTTACAATTAGTGTTACCCATCAATAAATCAGACTCACTCAATTGGTGGTAAGCTTCCCATCACTACAGGTATCCTAACTTTGCCAGGCAAAGCCACAAGAGTGGATAAACCAGGCCTCTGCCCCAGGAAATAGAAATTTGAGGACTCAAGATTTTTAGCGCATTCACTCTAGTTGCAGTAGCTACAAACAACATAACTTGGCAAGAAAAATTGTAATAAAAATGGAAAAGTAAAAACATCTCTGTGAGTCACTATGGTTTCTCTCTCCTTCCTGCACAATGGAATTTGTCTTAATTACTTCTTGCATTATTTCCACATAATGAATTACAAAGATGAGTCTAGGGCATGTTTTATGCTACTTGTTTTGGCCAACAAAATGGCTAGGTACAGCTGTGCTGCAAGGAATGGTGTAACAGGTGTGTCAGCAATAGATAGAAACTGAATAAAATGACCATATGAGGTCCAGTGTGGATACTCTAAGACCCCGTGGTTGGGAGCAAGAGTGGGTCCAAAAAAAGTAATGATACCCAGATTACAAAGCACTCAGAGGACTCACCATCCTTGGGCTAAATTCAGTTTTTCAAGGTCACCTAAATAGGTGAAGGAAGATCCAACTCACCCAATGTTTGGCCCACATCTGCATTATCAAGAGGTAGAGCAGTAGAACTATAGGCTCAGAGTGGCAGAAGTTGCCCCAATATCCCTGATGAGCACACCAGGCCACACCAGAACTACCTGCAACCAACACATTAACGTTGGCAGAAGAAGACTTCAAACAGGTTAAATGAGAAGGATGCATAGGTAGGGTAACTGAGTGGGTTACAAGGATAGAAGCACGATCCATTCAATTTAATTCAATTCAACGAGCTTCTTAAATAACTACTATGTGCCAGGTACTGTGCTGGGCATTAGAGATGGAAAAACAAAAACAAGACAATCATTTTCCTCAAGAAACAACACAGATAAATACACATAAAATATGATACTGAAGGTCTGGGTAGTGATGACTGTATTCCAAGGTCAGCAAAAGCTGAAAGAAATCCATAAACCACTTAATCCAATCTCTTCATTTTGGAGTCCATAATACAAGGTAATTTTGGCAGCTGTACAGGGAGCACCAACAATTGGGGGATCAGCAAAAAGTCTATAGTCTATCTAAGCCCCCTTGGTACACTCCGACCTAGGTTTTCCTCTCTCTATATACTCACTCTCCTTGTGATCTCATCTGCTCCAATGGGTTCGTCTTATTTCTATGCAGATGAATCCTAGCTGTATATGCCCAGCCTTAATTTCTCTCCCAAACTTTGCCCATAAATCATCAACTTCCTGCTATACACCTTCTGGAAGTCCTACAGGAATCTTTTTTTTTTTTCAACATCCATTTATCTTTTTTTTTCAGTTTTATTTATTTTTAGATTTCGACATTCATTTCCACAAACTTTTGAGTTCCAATTTTTCTCCCCATCTCTCCTCTCCCCCCACCCCAAAATACCTTGCATTGTGATTACCCCTTCCCTCAATGTACCCTCTCTTCTTTCACACCCCACCCTTCCCTTATGCCCATCTTGTCTCTTTTCTTGTAGGGCAAGATAAATTTCTATATCCCATTACTTGTGTTTCTTATTTCCCTGTTAAATGCAATAATAATTCTCAACATTCATTTCTAATACTTTGAATTCCAACTTCTCTCCCTCCCTCCCTCACTCCCCATCCCCACTAAGAAGGCAAGCAATTCAATAAAGGCTATATATGTGTCGTTTTGCAAAAGACTTCCATAATAATGTTGTGTAATACTAACTATATGGTCCTCTATCCTACCTTGTCCCCCCCCTTTTTTATTCTCTCATTTGACCTTATCCTTTCCCAAAAGTGTTTACTTCTAGTTACTCCCTTCTCCCATTTGCCCTCCCTTCTATCATCTCCCTCACCCCACTTGTCCCTTCTTCCCCTATTTTCCTGTAGTGTAAGATAGATTTTCATACCAAATTGAGTGAGCATGTTATTCCCTCCTTAAGCCATATCTGAAGAGAGTAAGCTTCACTTTTTCTCCTCTCACCTTCTCCCTTTTCTCCTCCATTGAACAAGATTTTTCTTATCTCTTTTATGAGTTATAGCCTGTTCCATTCCATTTCTTCCTTTCTCCTCCCAGTATTTTCTTCCCTCACTCTTTAATTTTTATTTTATTTTTTTATGGATATCATCTCTTCTGATTCAACTCAACCTGTACTTTCTGTCTTTATGTATGTGTGTATGTGTGTGTGTGTGTGTGTGTGTGTGTGTGTGTGTGTATAATCCCTCCACCTACCCAAATACTGAGAAAAGCCTCATGAGTTACAAATATTATCTTTCCATGTAGGAATGTAAACAGTTCAGCTTTATAAAGTCCTTTGTGATTTTCCTTTCCTGTTTACCTTTTCATGCTTCTCTTGATTCTTGGGTTTGAAAGTCAAATTTTCTATTCAGTTCTGGTCTTTTCATCATGAATGCTTGTCCTCTATATCATTGAATGACCATTTATTCCCCTGAAGTATTATAGTCAGTTTTGTTGGGTAGGTGATTCTTAGTTTTAGTCCTAGTTCCTTTGACTTCTGGAATATCTTATTCCAAGCCCTTCAATCCCTTAATGTAGAAATTGCCAGATCCTGGGTTATCCTGATTATATTTTCACAATACTTGAATTGTTTCTTTCTAGCTGCTTGCAATAGTTTCTCCTTGACCTGGGAACTCTGAAATTTGGCCACAATATTCCTAGGAGTTTCTCTTTTCGGGTGATCTGTGGAGTCTTTCAATATTTATTTTGCCCTCTGATTCTAGAATATTGGCAGTGATAATTTCATGTTTGATAATGTCTGTGCTCTTTTATTGATCATGGCTTTCAGGTAGTCCCATAATTTTTAAATTGTCTCTCCTGGATCTATTTTCTAGGTCAGTTGTTTTTCCAATGAGATGTTTCACATTATCTTCTATTTTTTTCAATCTTTTGGTTTTGTTTTGTAACTTCTTGGTTTATCTCAGTCATTAGTTTCCCTGAACTCCACTCCCATTTTTTAAATTTAAGTTTTCAACATTCATTTTCACAAAATTTTGAGTTTCAAATTTTCTTCCCATCTCTCCCCTCCCCCTACCCCAAACGCCGAACATTCTACTTACTGCTATCACAAATCTGCCCTCCCTTCTAACATCCCTCCCTTCCCTTATCCCCATCTTCTCTTTTGTCCTGTAGGGCAAGATAAATTTCTATACCCCATTAGGTAATGGGGTAATGTATTTCTCACTTCCTAGTTGTATATAAGAACAATACTCAATAGTTGTTCCTAAAACTTTTGAGTTCCAACTTCTCTTCCTCCCTCCCTCTCCACCCATCCCCACTGGGAAGGCAAGCAATTCAATATAGGCCATATCTGTGTAGTTTTGCAAATGATTTCCATAATAGTCATGTTGTGTAAGACTAACTATATTACCCTCCATCCTATCCTGCCCCCCATTCCTTCTGCTCTCTCTTTTGACCCTGTCCCTCCCCAAGAATGTTGACTTCTAATTGCTCCCTCCTCCCATTACCCACCCTTCCATCATCCCCCCCCCCGCCCCGTTTATCCCTTCTCCCCCACTTTCCTGTATTGTAAGACAGGTTTTCATACCAAAATGAGTGTGCATTTTATTTCTTCCTTTAGTCGAATGTGATGAGAGTAAGCTTCATGTTTTTTCTCTCACCTCCCTCCTTTTTCCCTCCACTGAAAAGTCTTTTACTTGTCTCTTTTATGAGAGATAATTTGCCCCATTCCATTTCTCCCTTTCTCCTTCCAATATATTTCTCTCTCACCCCTTAATTTCATTTTTTAAAGATATGATCTCATCCTATTCAATTCATCCTGTGCTCTGTGTGTGTAATCCCATCAACTACCCATATACTGAAAAAAGTTTCAGAGTTACAAATATTGTCTTTCCATGCAGGAATGTAAACAGTTCAGCTTTAGTAAGTCCCTTATGACTTCTCTTTGCTGTTCACCTTTTCATGCTTCTCCTCATTCTTGTGTTTGAAAGTCAAATTTTCTTTTCAGTTATGGTCTTTTCCATCAAGAATGCTTGAAAGTCCTCTATTTCATTGAAAGACCATTTTTCCCCCTGAAGTATTATACTCAGTTTTACTGGGTAGGTGATTCTTGGTTTTAGTCCTAGTTCCTTTGACTTCTGGAATATCATATTCCAAGCCTTTCAATCCCTTAATGTAGAAGCTGCTAGATCTTATGTTATCCTGACTGTATTTCCACAATACATGAATTGTTTCTTTCTAGCTGCTTGCAATATTTTCTCCTTGACCAGGGAACTCTGGAATTTGGCCACAATGCTCCTAGGAGTTTCTTTTTTTTTTTTTTGGATCTCTTTCAGGAGGTGATCTGTGGATTCTTTCAATATTAATTTTGCCCCCTGGTTCTATAGAATATCAGGGCAGTTTTCCTTGATAATTTCATGAAAGATGATGTCTAGGCTCTTTTTTTGATCATGGCTTTCAGGTAGTCCCATAATTTTTAAATTGTCTCTCCTGGATCTATTTTCCAGGTCAGTTGTTTTTCCAATGAGATATTTCACATTATCTTCCATTTTTTCATTCTTTTGGTTTTGTTTTGTGATTTCTTGGTTTCTCATAAAGTCATTAGCCTCCATCTGTTCCATTCTAATTTTGAAAGAACTACTTTGTTCAGTGACCTTTTGAACCTCCTTTTCCATTTGGCTAATTCTGCTTTTTAAAGCATTCTTCTCCTCATTGGCTTTTTCGACCTCTTTTTCCAGTTGAGTTAGTCTATTTTTAAAGATGTTATTTTCCTCAGCATTTTTTTGGTTCTCCTTTAGAAAGCTGCTGACTCACTTTTCAAGCTCTTCTATGGCCTAAGCCCATTTCATATTCATTTTGGAGGTACTGGAGGCAGAAGCCTTGACTTCCTCTGACAGTATGCTTTGTTCTTCCTCATCCGAAAGAATGGAAGGAGATACCTGTTCACCAAGAAAGTAACCTTCTATGGTCTTACTTTTTTTCCCTTTTTTTGAGCATTTTCCCAGCCAGTTACTTGACTTCTGAATCCTTTGTCAAGAGGAGTGTTCTAGTCGTCCTACAGGAATCTTGACTTCAATGTGTCCAAAAATGAACTCATTACCTTCCATGCAAACCCTCCCCAACTCCACATTCCCTCATTTTTCTTAAAGATAAAAATATCTCCTCCCAGGTTCATGACCTCAGAATCATCTTTGACCCTTCTTTCTTTCCCCTCCTAGCACTGTTCTTCATCTTCTGGATTTCAAAACTATGCCTCGTGCTGTTACCCTCGAACATCCTACCACTACTGCAGCCTGCTCACCATGGAATAACTCTCTTGGAATATCCTTCCACAAGATCCATCCCTCTCCTCCCACTGGGGAGTTCCTCTAGAAGCCTCCATTTTGTAGAGACTTCATTCCTTTCCTGGGCCAGTTCCTGACTTTCTGAACTTTGAAAACCATGTCCCACCACTGGGAGTCTTCATTCCACCTTTCAGCTGTATTTTGTCTCATCCCCATTAAAATATAATCTCCGTGAGAGGACAGTGATAGCAAATACTTTCCTTTCTCCCTTCCAATCACCTCTCCTTCTTTCCTTCCTTCCTTCCTTCCTTCCCCTCCCTAGTGATACTCACCTAATCTGATCACTTACCAAATAGGGTCAGTTTTGCCTCTGTGCCTATCACCATATTCCAGATCTTCATCATGCTTTTTGTCTGGACCACTGAAATAATCTCCTAATTGGTCTCTGTCTCCTCTCTCTAATCTATCCTCCACTCAGGTGCTAAAATCATTTTCCTAAGACACAGTTCTGAACATGCCACTATCTGCTCAAAAACTTCTTACTGTTTATGGAATAAAATACAGATTCCTCAGTTTA
This sequence comes from Notamacropus eugenii, assembly GCF_028372415.1. Classification (NCBI taxonomy): domain Eukaryota; kingdom Metazoa; phylum Chordata; class Mammalia; order Diprotodontia; family Macropodidae; genus Notamacropus; species Notamacropus eugenii. Next base: position 126,573,951 of record NC_092876.1, read on the forward strand.
GTAAGCAAGTTTGGTATGTAAGTCTCTCCATGACTCAACACCCCCATTCACAGCCTTATTTCACATTATTTCCTTTATCATGTTCTATTCTTCAACAAAACTCTATGTTCCACTTGTTTCCTGACCTTGACATTCCATTTCCAGTGCCCAGAATGCAATCCCTCTTCTTCTCCACCTTTCAGAATTCTTATCTTCCTTCAGAGTTCAGTTCAGACAGAATTCCATCTGTGATTTTCTTAGCTATTAATGCTCCCTCCATAGCTTACTTTGGACTATCATTTGTATGGGCAGCCATGTGGTGCAGTGGATAGACCACTAGGCCTGGAATCAGGAAGACTCATCTTGAGTTCAAATGTGGCCTCAGACACTTACCAGTTGTGTGACCCTGGCCAAGTCCCTTAAACCTATTTGCCTCAGTTTCCTCATCTGTAAAATGAGCTAGAGAAGGAAATGGCATACTACTCCAGTATCTGCTAAGAAATCTGAAATGAAGTCACAAAGAGTCCAGTGTGACTTAAAGGACCAAACAACAGAATACTTATTTGTGTCGCAGCCTCTTAGTAGACTGTAAGTACTCAATGGCAAGGACTATTTCATTTCTGTCTTTGTTCCCTCAACCTTTGGCACATTGTGTCACATAGAGTAGGCACTTAAGGAACATTTGTGGAATTCAATCAAAAGGAATATTAAGAAGCAGAATTAGAATTATGAACCCAGATCCCTCCAAATCCAAGTGTTCCATCACCATGCTGTCTCCAGGAGGTCCAGAGCTGATCACTCCATTAAGAGATTTTGGACAAAGCTTTTCATGGCACCTACCTAAATTTTTGGGGTGAAGTCAGGTAGGGCAAAGCCATCACCCTACCTCAGGTTTTGCTCAGGGCCTCTAGACTATCTCTTGTCAAGGACAGCATCCTGAGCTGTTGGGCACATGGGGCTGATCCTGAGAGACACTTAATAATGATGGAAATAAGAATGATGCCCATTTCTATAGCCCTTTAAGCTTTACGAACTTCTCTCCTGTAAGGTAGATAGTGTAAGATGTATTAATACCAGTTTATAGAGGAGGATGTTGAAGTTCTGAGTGGAAACTTTTCCACGAAGTAGAAAATTCAGCTCTTGACCCCAGGCCTTGTGAGATTCAGGTTTCTTTTTCTATTATACTGCCCTGGGTACTATGGTGAAACAGGTTCCGGGATCTAGACCTGTTCCTGAACAGCACACAGAACCACAGAACAACAATCATTTATAAACATTTGTAAACACCTTAGACATCGTCTCTAACTGGGCTTATATAGGAAGCTAGAAGGCTCCCAACCTCCCAGTCCCTAGTCTAGGGCTTGGGTACTACACCTGGGAAAGTTTAGGAGCCATCTTTCCTACCCATGCCCAATGGAGATAAAAAGGGAAATTTGATTACACAGGGTGAAATTCTTTTCTCCTCAACTGGCAGGATGCATTTCTTTCTTCTACTACTACGATATACAGGTGACTTAATGATCATGAGGAAATTACAGAAAAGTATGAGGGCTCTAAGAAGGGACAGAGGAGGGGAAGGGGTGGAAAAAAGGCCTGGGACCATGAGTTTTAGACCTAGGTTTGCCACAAAACTGCTATGAGACATGCTTCAAAACTGTGAGCCTTAATTTCCTCCATGGTGCTCCAAATGTGAGGTTGTTTCTGTCTTCTGCGTTAGAGGAAATCCTCAGAGACAACCTCAACACTAAGAGGAAGTGTCAACGAGGGTTGTCACCTGGAGATGGGAGCCTTGTCCTATACCCCAGGGAGGGGAAGGGATATGTGTGTGTGTGTGTGTGTGTGTGTGTGTGTGTGTGTGTATGTGTGTGTGTGCGTGCGTGTGTGTGTGTGTGTGTGTGTGTGTGTGTGTGTGTACGGACAGAGAGAACAGCAGGAAGACTACTTCTGAGCGGAAAGCACTTCCCAAACAACATCCTTTCAGGCATCCCCAGAGAAGAGGAAATAGTAAATAGATGAATGGTGTGGGAAGATAGACCCAAAGCAAGAAAGGGAGAGGGAGGGAATGGAGGAGGAAGGGATCAAGGGAAGAAGGAGGAGGGAGAAAGATAGGAGGAAAAGAGAGAAAATGGAGGGACTAAGAAGAGAAGGGAGGGAAAGAAGAGAAGGAAGGAGGGAGCAAAAAGAGGGACAGAGAGAGAGGGAGTTAAAAGAAGGAGCAGAGTGGAGGAAATAAGAGGAAAGAGATGGAGAGAGAGGAGGAAGGAAAAGGGAAGAAAAATAGGAGAGAGAAAAGTGAGAGGGGAGGAAAAGAAGAATGTAGAACAAGGTAAGGAGAAAGAGAAGGAAAAGAGAGACAAAGGAGGGAAAGGGAAAGAGAAACAAAGACAGAAGAAAGGATAGAGAAAGACAGAGAGAGAGGGGAAGATGGGAGGGAGGGGGAGAGAGTGTCTTACTGAAAGACTGAACTCAAAACAGAGAGTGTAGCCAACTCTTAATCTCTAGTTGGAAGATGGGAAGGGAAAAAGGAAAAGAAAGATTGTGGCTGAATAACATCCCAAACTGTTCCACAATCAATAAGTCCTTGCATTTGAATAATGCTCATGTTTACGGCTTCCACCAAGGTCCTCATCATGGAGTTGTACCCCTGGGCTCTCTGAGGCCATGCCAGGGGGAACACTCTGTGAGACTGTGACAAGCTGAAAAGATTTCAAATACAAATCCAGTGATGAACCAGATGGATGTCTCGTCTGAAGACCATCCTGGCTAAGTTCGGAGAAGCTCATCCCAAGGTTGTCCACAGGGGGCTGAAGTTTTTAGCCACAGGAAGTGAAGATCATGTATATTCAGCAGAGTCTCCTAATCTAGAACGCAGACATTTATTTTTGAAAACATCTGATAACTATATTTCAATATAATTGGTTTTCTTTGTAATTCTATGTAATTTATGATATTTATTTAAAAAACATTATCTTGAGAAGGGAGCCATGAGCTTCACCAGACAGTCAAAGAGCCATGATATCAAAAAGGTTAGGATCCCCTGGACTGTGTATACTAAATTACTTCTTATTCCTCAATCAGCTTGTAGTCTACATGGGGAAAGAATTCTGATACTTATGCAGCCATTAGAGACAAGCATTTTCTCTTATCCGGGCTTCAGCTTTTTCACCTAGAAAGTGAAGGAATGAGATGACCTTGAAACAGTTTTCCTTCCTGCTCTAACAATTGCTCTAAGACTCAATACTCTGCTTTAAGAGCCTCCTGGTCCTACCTTTGTGTTCTATGATCCACCCCTAGCTGAGTGTGTACATTCTAACACTCTTTGTTTTAAGGTCCTTCCCAGATCTAACATTCATATTCCAAGGTCCCTTCTAGCTCTGATATTCTATGGCTGTAGTATCTACAAATCTATATATAAACCAGGGCCTGGTTATTTGCTAGACATATGGTAAAGGCAGTAAGGGCACTAAAGGATCAGAGGAAGAAGGGATTGATGAGCCAGAGTTGTCAGGGCAGGATTTCTGGAAGAACTGACCTTTTAGGATGTGTGGGATTTGATAATACACTAAGCTCAATGCACAGCCTTTCCATCAATCACATCCACCACATAGCCCTATTTGCAAGAGTAGATGGTAGTAGTGATCCGAACTGGGACAGCAGATGTGTGCTTTGGAACCCATACCCCCTTCTCTGGATAATAAAGGATTTCCAAAGGTTTTCCCTAAGGAGGGCGACCAGGTTGGAAAATGTTAGGTGGCAACAAACACACCCAAGTTGTCAGGGGAGAGGAGAGTGAGCAGGGCAGGTTGAAGTTGGGGATAATGAGCTCCCTGAAGGCTCCCAACTTCTGTCATTTTCCCAATCACCTGGGGTGGGATGGAGTCTAGGGAGAAACAGAACAACGAGTCAACTTCATGTTATATCTTCAAGGCCTTACACAGCACGTCCTCGAAACCCTGTGTGATCACAGAGCAGAGAACATCAGATCAGGACAGCATCTTGGATTAAAGAATACAAAACATCAGATCTAGAAGGCATCTTATGACATTAGGACACAGAATGTCAGAGCTGAAAGGCATCCTGGAATATACAGAACAAGCACCATCAAAGCAGGAAAACAGGAGACTAGAGGACACAGAACATCAGAGCTGGAAGCAACCTCAGACAGGACGTAGAATATCAGACCTGGAGGCTCCTTAGAGACCATTCCAGTCTTCTTACCAGTAGGGAAACTGAGCCCCACTAGTTCAAGTTCACTCAGAGCCAGGAGTAGAACTTACAACTCCCAACTCTAACCTCAATCTGTTTTGATTGAGCTGATAGCCCAAAGGTGGGCTGCCAGGCGGTGCAGGAAGTCAGGAAGACCTGAGTTCAAATATGACCTCAGACACTTATTAGCTGTGTGATCCTGGGCAAGTCACTAAACCATGATTGTCTTGGTTTTCTCATCTGTAAAATGGCCTGGAAAAGGAAATAGCAAACCACTCCAGTATCTCTGCCAAGAAAACTCCAAATAGGGTCACGAAGAGTCGTACATGACTGAAACAACAGAATAAGTCCAAAGGTAGATCAAGGTTGATTAGCTTAATGAAAAGAATGGAAAGATGGTAGGTAGAGAATAGAGGGACTTGGGTGCAAAATATTGCGTGTACTATCCAGTACAAGGTCATGGAGAGAAAAGGGGGCATGACCTGTGCATGAGGAAAAGCAAAAAGATGAGTTTGGCAGATCCTTAGACTGTGTGAAGGGGAGGAGTGTGGAAAGGTTAGATTAGGGCCAGGTTGTGAAAGGCACTTGAATGCCAGAGGACCACAGGACCATGATGCCTGTCCCAAGCTCTAGTTATTAGGAAATGTTTCTTTATATGGAGCCTAAATCTGTCACTTGGCAACTTCCTCCCCACTGTGTCTAGTTCTTGCCTCTGGTCTCTGGGTCTAAACAGGACAAGTCTAGTCAAGTCAAGACAAGTCATCAAGCATTTATTAAGGTTTCCTATGTGCCAAGTCCTGCGCTAAGGGCCAGGAATACAAATACTAGCAGGGGAAGTCTCTGTCCCCCACCCCCCACCCCGCCCCCGACCCAAGACTTTACTTGCAAATAGGGGAAAATAACATAAAAGGAAGCTGCAAAGTAGGGAGGTAGGGAGGCAGCAGGGAGAATACTAATTTGGGAGGGTTGGGAATACAGCCCGGGGAGAAAGAAAGTCCAATATCTCTGGAGTCAGATTATCCCACCTCAGATGACTACCACTCCTGTGACTTGGGACAGCTGCCCAGCCTTCCTAGGTCCCAGTTACACCTGGTCCAAGTCGGGAGCCTATGAGATGTGAGGAGCACTGAAGATGATGTCATCCATTTGTTTTGGGTCCAACAGGCACCCTGCCTCCCTCCTGCCCCAGTCCCAGCCTCCCACTCCATGACATCAGCAGCAGCTGTGTAGGGGGAAGCCAAGAGTCACTTAGTTTCTGGCAGAAAAGAAACAATCAAATTATGCAGATAGGAACCAAGGAGATCCAGACATGGCTGCCTCTAAATGGATTCATCCCCAGGCCCCTCCACTTAGCCTTCTGCTCTATACATGTTAATGAGAAGCCAGGGTCTGTGTTGTCTGCCTCTGGAGTTTAAGGATTTGTTTTTCTGGGACTGGGATTAGAAACCCTTAAAATCAGGGTTGAGGCAAAAGAACTGATTTCCATCTTTGCTGGGTTAGGAAAGTCACTTAATGTCTCTAGCCTTTAATCGTTTCTTCTTTGAAATGGGGCTGTTATGCCTTTCTGTTAATTCCTTGAAATGAATGCCCTTTTAACGCTTTTCTTAGACTGAATGAGCCCTGAATTCAGCTCCAAAGACAAAAGTCTTCCTCCATTAGCCCATAAGTTCCTTGAGGGCAGAGACCATCCTTCTTTTTCTTATTTATCATAGTGCCATCAAAAAATTGAATGTTAAGAGTTGGAAACGCTTTTAAAATGTAAGATATCACTGAGAACATGAGAATTGGAAGAGATATTAGATGGTAGGATGTCAGTCTATGCCCACAAGAAATATATACTCCAAGTAAATAAATGCAATGTGTTAGATCTATTCAAAGCCGATGGAAGGTAATCTCTAGAGGGGAAGGCACTAGCACCTGGGATTGGGGGTGGGGGGAAGGAAAGGCCTTTTGCAAAAGATAGATGTGAGCTGCTACTTTCTATTCCATCTCTACCATCTGTCACCTCATCCTTCCTATTTCTTTATGGAGTAGTGGAATGAGCAACGGACTCAGAGCTAGGAGATGAGTTCAAATCCTGCCTCCTACTCTATGTAAAATAACAGATAAATCATTTAATTTCTCCTTGAAAGGTACCACTCCAGCATTATGGAAATAAGCCTTGACCCAGAACTTCTGGGGAGCTGCCTCTCAACTACACTGACTCACAATGACCTCTTTCCCACTCCTGAATTCCTAAGCCAACTTAGGTTCAAGGATCTGGGAGTGACCTCAGAGGGCATGTAGCTCAAGCGTTGTTAACCTGAAGTTCACAGATCTCCAAGGAGTTCATGGACAGATTTCTTGGGGTCAAGGAAAAATTCTATCTTTATTTTCACCAACTTCTAATAGAAATTTAGCATTTCCTTTTACTATGAATACAGGCCAAAAACATGATTCTGAGAAACGATCTTTCCACAGGCTTCAGCAGACTGCCAAAGTGGTCTATGAAACAAAAAAGCTGAAGAATTCCTCATCGAGTCCAAACTCCCTCCCAATGAAGGAATTCCCCCCATAACACGCCTGTCAGGAGATCATCCAGCCTCTGCTTGTCCCGTTATGGGGAGTTCAGTATTTATCAAAAAGGGTTCATTACTTTGTTGGATGGCTTAAATTGACAGAAAGTACTTCTTTATGTTGAGTCTGAATTATTTTCCCTGTGACTTCCTAACCTTTGGGGCCAGGCAAACCAAATTTAATCCCTCTTCCCTATAGATTTTCAGATAATTTAAGACAACTATCATGTCCTCTATAATCTCTTCTCCAGGCTCCCCCAAACCCCTAGCTCCTCAGATTAATCCTTGGAGTCAAATCACTTAGCAATTAAGTCTAATCATTCTTATCTTATATTCCTATACTGGCAAAGTCTGATAGCCCTAAAGTGTTATCAGGGCATGGAGGTGACTTTGGGTTCCTTGAAGTTCATGTCATTGGAACACAAGCCCTGCTAGACCCCATGAAGGTGGATGTTTTTCTGCCAGTGGAATCTGGTGCCTTCAGGGAGGCCTCACATTCTAGCAGAGGGACAGGACATGATAAACTATATGATATACAATATTAGAGAAGGACAATTAACATGTGACTAAGTCTTGGAAGAACTATGATCTGCCGTGGTGAAGGGAGCTTTCACAGGAATGAAACCATGGGTCCATCAGTGTACTGGCTCTCTGTGGACATGACACACTTTTAAGTTTAATCTCCATTATTAACATTTTTTCCATCATCCTCTTAAGTCCAGACATTCAACAAAATAATAAATCACCCATTTTGGAGCACTTTATCATTTCTCAGGTGTAAACGCTCCCACTGAACATTTAACAGCTGGCTCGGTAGGAGATGGCCTCTAGCACACCCTTGCGGGGAAGGTGTGAGTCCTTTTGCTCCAGGAAGATTGAGTTCCTCTAAATTAAGCAATCAGCCAATCAACAAGTAATCATTTACTAAGTCCCCACTAAGAGGCAGCATGCTGCAGGGGACCCTTAGTCTCTTTCCAGCTCTAGGTCCTACAATGATAACTGGCTTTCCATAGGCTGGTAGTTTGTAGAATAAAAAGCTTTGCTTCCACAGCACACCACTGGAGGGCACCACTTACAAAGACATTAAAAAACCATGGAAACTTGTCTTTTTCTGTCCCTGACAGTCTTCCTGTACCCAAAACATTCCTCCAGTGGAAAAAAAAATGCCCCGCCCCTTGTTCATACAGAGCCACTGGTTTAGATCGGCTCTCTATAGAAAGAAACAGTGGTACCTTGGGCTCTCTAAGAAGTATTAAGTATCAATGACCATTTTTATGATGTTTATGGATTTGCAAGGCGTTTGAAGGATGCCACTGGGGAAACAAGCTTAGCCTTTCCCACGGTCACATAGCTTTGTGTTATTAAGTGCCTACAGGATACAAAGAAAGGCAAAAACACCATCCCTGCCTTCTCACAGCCTAAGGGAGGACGGGGGAGGAGGGAGAGAGAGACAACATGCAAACAATTACATTCAAACAAGTTACGGAAAGGATAGACTGCATATCCAGAACTCCTGACTCAAACTCTCACACACGTGTCCCTCTCCCGCCATGCATCATCCCCACCCCATGCCATATTCATCTTCTCTTACAGGATAAAATGGTGATGTTGGGGAAGACTTCATGGAAGAGTTGAAAGTTAAATGGCTGCCAAAAAGACGGAGAGGAAACTGCCGTGCCAGAAACAGGAAGAGTATGGCTGGAACAGTCAGCAAAGGGTTATGTTGTCTACACAGCACTGAGCTCCATTATAGCTTTATTTAGTTGGAAAGGAGCTTAGAGGCCACTGAGTCCAACACCCTCACAGAGAGCTGAAATCATCCGCTTGCCCAAAGGCATTCAGCTAGAGAGTGTGTGAGATGAGATTTGAACTCAGATAAAACAGCTGGTACCTTCAGGGAGGTCTCACATTCTAGCAGAGGGACAGGACATGACAAACTATATAATAAACCATATTAGAGGACAATCAACATGTAATGTGAGGCATCAGTCAGTTAATAGACGTTCAGGGAAAGCTTCCCAGAGGAGGTGGAATGTGAATGGGGGTAGCAAAGCATGAGGGCAGCTAGGTGGGGCCCTGGAGGAAATGCCAGGCCTGTAGTCAGGAAAATCTGAGTTCAATTCTGACCTCAGACACTTACTAGTTGTGTGACCCTGGGCAAATCACTTCACCCTGTTTGCCTCAGTTTCCTCATCTGTAAAATGATCCGGAGAAGGAAATGGCAACCACTCCAGTATCTTTGCCAAGAAAACCCCAAATAGGGTCAGAAAAAGGCAGACAAAACTGAAACATTGATCAGCAATATCAGAGCATGAGCAGGATGTCATTAAGCAAAACGGAGGAAGTCGGGTCTTTCAAATACAGGGAATAGCTTGTTCAAAAAAGTGCGGAGGTAATTCAGAAGCAATGAGTAAGTCAGTTTTACCGAATCATGGAGCGCATGAAAGGGACCAATATGAGATGAGATAGAGTAATAATTGCTTCTAGCATGATAGTGGTTTGTAACAGGACTTGAATGCCAAGCAGAAGAGCCTGTGTTTTGTTCTGTGGGTAGTAGGGAGCCGGTGGTGAGGACTCCCTTCTCTACTGCACTTGGTGGTTTACAAAAGTCCGTTTTCCTGAGGAAGTCCCTTGAAGGTTGTGCAAGTAGTATTTTCTCCATTTTGAGATGAAGAAAATGGTTCAAAGAGGGAGAAGGGACTTGTCCAAAATCACCCAGCTAGTAAGTGACAAAACTGTATTTTCTCACTGGGAGACCAGTGTTGTCTCCCCTCCCATCATTGTGCCCTCTTCTGGACACTGGAAGGACAGCAATCTCTTCCACAATGAAAGTGAAGCCTTCTTCCTCCCTCCCCACCCCCACCTTCTCAAAACACAGATTAAGAATTGCAGCTTCTCTCTAAGGAGCCTGGTCCTTTTTGCAGCATAACCCCTAACCCCCTGAGATTTGTCCGGAGGCTGCAGTGTTTGTTTTGACATTGTGTGGCCTTCCCCTTCCCACAATGTGTGTGGCCTCAAGTTTTGGTGAATGGTTTTAAATGCCAAAAATTCCCAAGCAAGCTGGTTCTGGGACATTCATAGCAATGCCTGAAAACAAGTAAACTGAGGCACAGAGAGGGAAAGCTACGTGCCTAACATCAGCCATAGAGCAGGAAGGGGAGATAGACCTGGATACTCAGAATGCTTAGCTCACCAAATAATCACTTACGTTTATATAGCACTCTAAAGCTGGCAAAGTATTTTACGTGCCTAATTTCCTATGGCAACTCACACTAACCCTACAAAGAGCTACCATCAGAACTGTTATTCTCATACTTCTGGATTAGTAAATTTAGGCTGAGTGAGGTCAGGTGACTTGCCCACACTCACACAGCTAGCATCAGCAAAGCCATCTGAACCTAGCTAGCTCTCTTCTGGGTCCAGGTTCAAAGCTCTTTTTACTGCACCATGATGTCTTGCATAGGAGCCCGACATAGCTTCTCTGGGCCTTCCAGGGAGATGTATGATGGTGCTAGAGGGTTTCTAAGCAAGAATACTTTCTTAACATGACACAAGTTAAAAAGGAAGGAAGAAAGAGAGAGAGAGAAAGGAAGGAAAGAAGGAAGGGAAGGAGGGAGGGAGGGAGAGAGGGAGGAAGAAAAAGAGAGAGAGAAAGAAAGAAAGAAAGAAAGAAAGAAAGAAAGAAAGAAAGAAAGAAAGAAAGAAAGAGAGAGAGAAGAGAAAGAAAGAAAGGAAGAAAGAAAGAAAGAGAGAGAGAGAGAGAGAGAGAGAGAGAGAGAGAGAGAGAGAGAGAGAGAAAGATTACTGGGCTCCAGGCAGGGAGAAAATGTTGCTCTGGGATACCCTAATCAGATTAGTGCCTTAAAAGGGTAGGGAAACCATAGACTATCACAACTGAAAGAGACCTTAGAACACAATGTCAGAGCTGAGAAGGACCTCGGAACACAGAATGTCAGAGCTGGGAGGGACCTCAAAACAGAGAATATAAGAAGTGAAAGGGGCCTTAGAATATAGAAGGTTAGGACACAGAACAAGATGTCTAAAACTGAGGCCCAGAGTGGGAAAGTACCTAGTTCAAAGCAGCTTTCACTAAACTGAACTAGCTGTCTTCTGGGCTTACGGCCAGTGCTTCTAAAGAAGGTCCATGTAACTCTCCTCCACACAAGCTTCTCCTATGTCCCAGCACCTTATTCCAGCCCTTGTTCAGTCTGAAGCCCATAAACATTCCAAACCTCTATACATTTTGGTCAGGTTTCAGAAGAAACAAAAATACAGGAAATTCCTGGTCCCTAGACCAGCTTTTCCCTGTTCCAATGGCCACAATCCAATGCCCTCTCCTTGACCAGCAGTTTCGTAGGAACACAAGACAAGGGACCAGTCAGCTACCAAAAAAGGCTTGAAGTTTTCAAACCCCTCAATGCCTCCCGCACATGCTGCCAGAGTGATCTTCCTCAACCCCTAATTTAATCACAATACCCATCTACTCCAAACCCTTCAATGGCACGTGACTGCCTGAATGATAAAGTCCAGATTATCTAAGCTGGCATTCAAGGCCTAATATTTCTTATCTCCCATTACTTTCCTCCATTTATTCTACGCCCACACCAAACAACATTAGGCCCTGTCTATCCCCCATTCCATCTCTTCTCCCTTCTGACTCCCCGCAATGAATTCTACTCATGGCTTCTGGCTCACACTGTCCTTGTGCCTAAAATAGCCTTACTCCCCCAATCCTTGCCTGCTAGGTTTCAAACCCATCTATCAAGGCCCAGCTCAGATGACTCCTCCTCCAGTAAGCATGCCCTGCTAACCCCTCAGCTATAAATAATCTCTCCATCCATTAACTCCAACAAGGCTTTGTTTGTTCTTCTATTAGGGCCCATAAAGCATTCCACCATGGCATTTGTATCCATGTTTTACCTTTCTTCACTATATTATAAATCCTTTGGGCTCAGGGCCTATGTCTTTTTCTTTGTATCTCCCTCAGCAACTGACATAGTTAGTTACTCATTAAATGATGAATTAATTAATGCTATAGCTTATCCAAAGGCATTTTTATGTGAAGATTGAGTAAGCTCTCAAGTAATCCCTACCCCACCTCTATCCAGTCTCGGTCGGTTGGTAGAGTAAAAAGAGTACTGGATTTGGAAGTCAGAAGACCTGGGGGGCCAAATCGTGGCCCTGCCACTTACTAGACACATGCCAGTAAACCAGCCATTTGCCTTTTGCATCAACAGTAAAATTAAAGGATTGAACTAGATAATCTTAAAGGCCCCTTTCAACTCTAACAGTCTACAGTTCTGTCTTCAAGTATTTAAAGGACTGTCCTATGGAAGAAAAATTAGATTTAATTCAATTTGACACCCAAAGTTAGAAGCAATGGTGCAGATACTGCAGAAAGGTGATTTTAAGAAGGAATGAAAGGCGGGCGTCACTAGGTGGCACAGTGGACAGAGCACCGGCCCTGGAATCCGGAGGGACTAAGTTCAAATCCAGTCTTGGACACCTGACACTTACTAGCTGCATGACTCTAGGCAAAACACTTAACCCCTACTGCCTTGCCCAAATATTTTTTTTAAAAGGGAATGAAACGAAAAGTTTCTAACTATTAGAAGTATCTTACAATGGAATAGCCTATAAGAGAAGGCTTTTATTAGGGAAGGGAGAGAAGAAAAAAGGTCCAATGAAACATTTTTTAAAATACACAGAAAAAAGCTCAAGGAATTTCAGAAGGGTGCATGGGCAAAGTATTGGTATTAAATTTAATACATACTTTTTAAAAAGCATAAGTGGTACATAAGAGATTTATAGCTTCATGTAAATCCTTTTAATATTCTTTTTTGTAAAGAAGTGTTCATGTCTGACAAATTCATAATTTTTTTAAAGAAAATTTTTCTTAAAATGGGAAGCCCTAGGAGGTAGTGAATTCCCCATCACTGGAATTCTACAGAGGAAGAATGGATGACCATGTCAGACACTATAATGTAGATTCCTATTCAGGTATGGGTGGAATTTCCTTCAATTCTGAGATTCTTAAATGTAATACATCTTACTAATTGCCACCAGATTAATCTCCCTGACATACAACTTTTGGAATATCACTCGTCTGCTTGACCAGTGTTCACATTTTCATCTCATTTGGTGGGTGGTGGTACAAATATCATTTATACTCATTTTACAGATGAGAAAACTTGAGTCTTAGGGAGTTCAAAATACTGGGACAGGATCAGTCACCTAGTGAGTTAAATGTTGGAACTAAGACTTAAACCCAGGTTGTTGTACTCAGATCTCATGACAAAAAGCCCTACTATCTTTTTACTACTAGACTACTCACATTGGACTGGTACTTGTCCTGCCCTCTCTCTCCTCTGTACCTCTGCTTATAACAGTCTCATACCTGCAATAGATACCTGATCGACATGTCTACCCACTAAACTCCTCCTCCTTCAAGGTCCAATTAGTTGTTAGCTCCTTCATAAGGTCATATCTGTTCTCCCTACTTATAAGTGATCCCTCTCTGCCCAGTGACCTAACAAAGGTTATCTATTACATTCTAGTGTATAGTCTTTGTGTGTGTGTGTGTGTGTGTGTGTGTGTGTGTGTGTGTGTGTGTGTGTATCTTCCACCGAATTGTAAGCTCCCTGAGTATAGGCACTCAAGATATACATCATTATACATAACACATCATTAAATCCTAAGTGCTAGGGACAGTAGACTGCACATAGTAGGTGCTTAATAAATACTTTGAATTTGAACTGAATTTGGTTTGTACAGTCACGTTTCAACAGGTTGTTTATTTCTTGTTAGGAACTCTGCTTTTGATTACACCATACTGCCATCAAGTGGACAATGGTACTACCCACTAGAATGGTCAGGCTGGTAAGAGGAAGAGTTGGACATGTTCTACTACTCTCTTACCTTTCTTTTACTAGGAATTGCCTGAACCTAAATATTAACCAGTATCACTAATTACTATAATGTACTGGATTGGTACATAATTATAGAGGAAAATTAAAGGAAACATAAACTCCTGGGTACAAATAGGTACCATCCTCACTACTCCTTAACTGTTATCCCTATTTACTTTCATCTTATTTTTTAGCAATCTAAAGCTGAATGCGCCCCCTTCAACTCATTCTGACAAGATTAAAGTAACTTTGTTAGGGATCAGGCGTGCCCCTGATAGCCTTAGTGGTCTGGCAGCTTCAACAGGTGGTGGATGAACTTTGGGTGATCTCTGTCTGCTAGGAGTCAAAATGCCCTCATAGCTTCTCAGTTTCTTGTTATAGTATCCCTTATGGAATCCTGTCACTTCTCTGCTCTAAAGCAAGTACACTAAAGCAAGTACACAAAGGTTCCAGTTCTCTTTTCTGGGGGCATACCCTTTTCTATAAGCCTTCTGGGAACAGAGGCCAGAAGGAAACAAAAGAGGAAGAAAAAAGGAAAAAAGAGGCCATAAGAAACAAGAGTCACTTAAATTATCTCTGGTTTTCCAACATGAAACTCTGGGTTATCTTTTTTCATTCAAAAGGCAAACATTTCCCTGTCTTTCAGTCTTTGAAGCTGGAGTCAGGACATAGTGCTCTGCACATAACAAACACTTAAATGTTTGTTAACTTTAGGATGGCAGGTGGTTTGTGACCTCAATTGTGACCTCAGAGATCATTTAATCTATGCCACTCCATTTTACAGATGAGGAACACTGAGGTTTTAAAGATTTTTTTAGAGATTTTAAATCTTGTGCACAGAGTCACAAAGTCTGCATTAAGTATCAGATATCAGAGCAGAGATTTCAAACAAAGTCTTCCAACTCCAAATTCAGGGCTCTTGTCATGATAGACATTGCCTTGGCAACAACTGGACTGAATCAAAGGAAGGAACTCCAAATGTTTGGAATATTCACTCTCCAACTCTATGACTTTTGGAAATGCTCACAGAATGAACAATATGTCCCTAAGTCTATCAACACTTCTCCCTTGGTCTGTCTTTCTCCTTGGTAAATAGATAAGCTCTAGATAAGCTCAGGCTCATGAAACCTTGAAATGGGTGCGTGTGTGGGAAGGACAGTTCTATCTGAAATTCATGCCCTCTAAGTCCTTGGACCTCACATGAGCAAGTGTCATTTCCAGAAACACCCTAAAATCCTCCTGACCCTGGAAAATAATGGACTCCCTTCTCATTCTGAATCTCTACTTTTTTCCTGTATTACAATTACTATGAAATTAATGAAATTTCATTACTTCATCTCTTGATATCTCAGATTTCCCACCTGGAAAATGGGAAGCTTGGGCTACATGGTCTCTAAAGTCTAAAATTTCTGGCAATAATTAATGCTACCCTGCAGTTTCATCACACAACTCCCAGCTCTCTTTTGTTTTGAATAATAACAGCAGTTCATGTCTCTGTAGCACTTTGCTTACAATAACCCTAAGACACTTGGTGTAACTATTCCTTTCCTATAGGCGAGGAAACTAGGATTTAGAAAAGAGAATGTTAAATAAGTTTTCCAGAAAAAAAATAAGTTTTCCAGGATCACAGAGTCAATATGTGTTGGGGACAGGACTTGAACCCATGTATTAACTACACCATGATAGCTCTCAAATGCAAGTATTATTATTTCTATTTTATGGAGGGTGACACTGAGGTACAGAAAAAGCAAGCCTTGGGTTCCTGAGCTAGGATATGCCAAGGCCAAGGCTTCAGGTCATTTCCCAGTTAACTTGTAATACAGGTGCTTGCTTATTGTCATTCCCATGAGAGTATAAGCTCCCTGAGAGCAGGCAGGTATTGTCTCTTGCCTCTTTGTGTATCCCCAGCACAGCATCAGGCATTTATCAAATGCTTAGTGACTGACTGATCCCAATATCCACTCTATCAAGCTGCCCTTCCTTACAGTATTTCCATACGAATGACTTAGCTAGCTAGCATTTATATTGCTTTACAAACAGGATCTTATTTTATCCTCACAAGTCTGGCCCAGAAACGTTAGGAGACGTGCCCTGTGCCCTGGCAAAAGAGCCAGGATTAGAACCTCTGAGGCAAAATGCAGCAAGCTTTCTTCCCCCGGCACTGAGCTGCCTCCCAAATATCTTACCACACCCACACTCTGCATCCACTCATTTTGCATGGTCATTCAAGCAATGAAGGACAAGCCTAGTCAAGATTTACTGGACTGCTTGTTCATTGATCTGCTCTGACTCCCCACCACAGTTGTCTTTTCCCTTCACGAGTATGTACCTTCCTCCCCTCCAACTATCCACCTGCCTTCTAACTCCCCTTTTTGCAATGTCTTCCTTTATTAGTATGTAAGCTCTTTGACAGTAGGTACTATTTTGTTTCCTTGTTTTTGTATTGCCTCTTAACACTGGTCCACAGTAACAGCTCAATAAATCATCTGTCCATCCATCCTATCTAGCCATCATCTATCCATCCATCCATCATCTATTTTTCCATCCATCATCTATCTATCCATCATTTATCTATCGCTCCACCTGGTGTAGTGGACAGAGCACTGGGCCTGGAGTCAGGAAGACCTGAGTTCAAATGCGACCTCAGACACTTCCTAGCAGCATGACCTTAGGCAAGTCACTCAAGCTCTTTCAGTTTCTTCAGCTATAAAGTGAGGATACTAAGGGCAGTTACTTCATAGGGTTACTGTGAGGTTCAAATGAAATAATACTGTAAATCTGTAAAGCACTTACTTAGCACAGTGCCTGGAACATAATAGATGCTGTAGAAATAATAATTCCCTTTCCCCGCTTCCTCTATCTATCTATCTCCTTCCCTATGTATCTATCCAGCTCTCTATCTCCACAGCTTAGCTGCATGCTAAGATTTCTTCAGGAAATGAGCCCAGGCACAGACAGTCCCAAGAGACCACCTTACCTTCTGCCACAAGGACTCCCGTGAAGCCAGAGCTGAGCAGGCAGCCACAAACCAGCAGTTTCCCACCTGGCCCTGGTGCAAATCATGAGAACTGATGCCATCCACAAAAAGGCGAGGGTTCTCACAGATGTCCTACAAGAAACAAGAGAAAAGTAAATAACAGGAGAGAAAGAAAAAAATCGTTGCTATCAACCCATTAAAAAATGGCAATGCCCCATTTCTAAAGTGTTCATGTGAAAAATGGAAGTATGGGAAACGGAATCCATGACACTCAGCAGCAGTGAGGCTGAATTCCCAAAACCTAGTATCTCAGGTCTTGATGTTTTCCCCAAGTCTAGCTGTTCATCTCCTATTTTTCCTACTATTTCTGGCTTAATTCCATCTGCATATTCCACCTACCACCTCACAATTGTACAAAACTGGAGTCATCTTTCCGTCAAAATATATTCTTCCTCCCAGGGGCAGCTAGGTGGTATAGTGGATAGAGCACCAGTGCAGGGGTCAGGAGGACCCGAGTTCAAATCTCACCTCAGACATTTGACACTCACTAGCTGTGTGACCTTGGGCAAGTCACTTAACCCTAACTGCCTCATCCTGGGTCATCTCCAGTCATCCTGATGAATATCTGCTCACTGGATCCAGATGGCTCTGGAGGAGAAGTGAGGCTGGTGACCTGCACAGCCCTCCCTCACTCAAAACAAAGTCAAGTCATGTCATTATTTCTCTGATGACATGGTCTTCTTTGGCAGCGAAGGACGAACACACACACACACACACACACACACACACACACACACACACACACACACACATACATTCCTCCTCCCAGCATATCCATTTGGGTTATTGGTAATGCCAGTCACCCAGGTTAAGAATCCTATGATTATCTTTGACTCTTCCCTTTCTCTTCCACTTGCAGTCAATCACTAATCTTGTGACTTCTTCTACAGTGTCACTCCAGGCCCCTCCTTTCTGCTCCCACTGCCACTACCCCATGTCAGGTTTTCATTATCACATACCTAGACTATGTCTTTGCTTCCAGTCTCTTTCCATTTTCCAATCCATCCTTCACATACTGCCTGAATTATCTTCTCAAGAAATAGGTATGACCTTGTCACTTTTCTGCTTAAGAACTTTCACTGGCTCCCTACTGCTACATTATAAAATATAAACCCCATAGCCAGGAATTAAAAGGTCAGCCATCAACAGGATCCAACATAACTTCCTAGATATAATCTTTCCTGGTTCCTTAATGCACCCTTTGTAGGTGGATTCTTTCTTTACCGCTACAGTTGTGGGATACCATAAACTGACAATTGACTTACCAATAATTGTAATTAGTTGTATATTAATGGATTGCTTGATCAAATCACTACAAGAATTCACTTCAACAACATATGTTTATTAAGTATCTGCTGTGTGGTTGCTGATGAGGGAGAACAAAGTTTAAATAAGACAGAGTTCCTCTACTCATTGAGTTTATAGCCTAGCATGGAATCAGAAAATCAGGATTCTGGGTCTGCTATTTTGTTATGCATTTAAAAGCTTGGCATAACTGAAAAGGTCTATGGGCAGACTCATATTCCATGCTGAATGACTACAGGAAGCCTCACAGCCTTCACACCAAACTATGGAAAGGTCTGTATGACTTTTTACAACCAACTATCTATTAATATCTTACCCTTTTCTCCAAATATTCTAAAACCTCCACATGGCTGCTTTGCATACCTTAATTATCTTGTCTACTTTGTATACCTCCATTAACCTCCCAGCTTTGTATAATAACTTCATTTATCTTGTCTATTTGGTACTTTTTTCATTTGACATTCTTTTGTTTCTTCAGAAGAAAAGATATATTCAGCCTCGTGCTGACTGGAGAGAAGCTGCCTCCCTTAGCTGTAAGACATAGAGCTATGCCTTGGTTAAAGGAGAAATTACAGTGCTCTGGGTCAATTCTTCAACACTGTAACAAGTCTGCTTCTTCCACATAGTACTGTGCATCTCTTGAATGTACTTACCACATATTACTGGGTATTAAAGTTATCTGTGTATATATATCTCAACTACCTTACTAGGCAGAGCTCAGAGGGCAGGGACCAAATTTAAACAAAATTTGGTCTCTTCCCAACAGTGAACTGCTTAATTAATGCTAATTAATTAAAGTGTTTCACTAACACTAATGAATCAGAAATCAGATAGCAGTGTTTTATGTATTCACTCAAATTTGGAGTCAGTAAACCTGCATTCAAATTTCAGCTCTGCTTCCTGGGTCATATTTCAGTAAATGGACCTCACTCTCCTATAGAAAAAGAACAGGACTGGATGATGATAGCTAACAAAGAGCAGGTGACACAATGGATATCTCATTGGATACCCAAAAGAAGGCTGTAAGGGACTACATGTCTTACCAGTATCTAGTATTTTCCAAAAGGAGAAACTGAGCATCAGAGTTTAAGTGACTTGCCCACAGTCACACTGTTGGGAAAGTATTTCGAAAGTGGATTTAAATCAAGGTTTCTCATGACTCCAAGTCAACATCCCATAGATGATCCATAAGGTCCCTCCCTAGCTCTACTTCTATGAAGGGGAGGGAAAGGAAGGGGAACAAGTCTTTATTAGGTATCCACTCTGTGTCAGGCACTGTGCTAAGTGCTTTACAAATATTATCTATCTCATTGGATCCTCACAACAACCCGATGAGTCAAGTGATTATTATACTCATTTTATAGTTGAGGAAACTGAGTCAGATAGAGGCTAAGTGTGACTTTCCCCAGGATCACTATGTGAACCCAGCTCTTCCTGATTCAGGACCCAGTGTTCAAGCTACCATGCCACCTAGTGGCCTCAACTATGAAACCTAAACAAGAGAGTCAAAGCCTTATTTTACGTTATTGAACCGAACCAAAAGGGGATGTAGAATGAGCCTGAAAGGACCTATGCATAGAATGGGTATATGCATATGTTGGTCATGGTTGTAAGTGTACATGAGAATTCTGTGGGGACTGAGGACTCACCAAGGGGCACATTAAAGTACCCAAGGAAACAGAAGATAAAGCATGCCCACCAAGGGTATCCATCCCACAGAGACCCAAACATGACCATGGACTGGGCTGATAAGCAGAAAAGACACAAGCTGCTAGGATAGGACACATACTCTAGGCTCAGCATCTCCCAGATGATAAGAAGCTGACCTCAACAGCACAAAAAGGACTTTTATTTACAGAAACTAAACGAGGCTCTCTGTGCTCTGTGCAAAGTTCAAATGAGCCTGCCCAGATGGGATCCACTGAATGGGCAAAACAACAGCTCTACGTCTCTCTGCTACTCCCTCCTCTATGCCTACCACCCTACAAAGGCTTACTCTGCACATAAATGTACTGAGAAAAAGACACAGAGAAGGAGATAAAGAGAAACTGATTAGCAAGGAGATATACACAGAGAACTAAAGAGAGACATACTTTTTGATAAGGTTTTGATCTTCAATGTATATGGAAAATTAACACAAATATACGGCTCACCAAAAGTCCTAGTGCAATTTTCTGTTGTTTAAAGCTTAAAATTTCAACAAGACTTTTGAGATACTCTATACATAAGGCAAAAAACCCATTCCTTCATGGATAAGTGGTCAAATGATAGGTACAAACAATTATCAAAAGATGAATTGCAAATAATTAACATGAAAGATTGCTCCAAATCACTAATACAGAAGAAAAAAATTAAAAACTCCAAGGTTTCACCTTATGCTTAGCAAGTTAGAAGACATAACAAAAGAAGAGAATGGTCAATATGACAGGAGAGTTCTGGGAATATGCTGTTGTTAGCAGAGATATGAAATGATCCAGTAATTCTGAGAAAATAAATGTGGAATTATGCTAATTAAATGACTAAAATATTCCACTTCCATGTCCACAGCTTTTGATCTAGTAATACCAGCAAGGGCAAGGATAAAAGAAAGGTCTCCTATATACCAAAATGTTTACATTAGCACTTTTTGTGATAGAAAAGAAATGGAAACAAGATAGATATTCATTAATTGGGAACTGGCTAAACAGAACACAGTGCTCGAAAGGAAGAAATGATGAATATGAAGATTAATAGAAATCATAGACTTATATGTACTGATGCAAAGCAAAAGAACCAAAATTAAGAACACTATACTCAATTATTAAAACAATGTCAAAGGAAACAACAGCAAGAACACAGTGCTGAGTAAAAAGAATTACTGAGCTTTATCCCAAATAACAGATAGGAAAATGCATCTCCCTCCCTTTTCTGGGAAGACTAAGATGAGCTGATACAAAGTGAAATGAACAGAACCAGGAGAACACTGTACACAGTAACAGCAACATTGTAACAATGATCAACTGTGAAAGACTTGGCTACTTGATGAAGACAAACATCCAACACAATTCCAAAGGATCATAATGAAAAATGCTATCCACCTCCACAGAGAGAATTGATGAACTCTGAGAGCAAATTGAAACATACTTTTTTTTACTTTTTTTATTCTTCTTCCTTTCCTTTTTTTTTTCCACAACATGGCTAATGTGGAAATATGTTTTGCATGACTTTGTATTATAATGAGTATTATATAATAAATCAAATCAAATTTCAATTAGCTTAGAAATATATGCAAGTATCCAAGTAAGTAAATAAGTAAAGATTCAAGTACACTTATATATCTAAACAAGTCTAAGATGGGGCAAGCTTTGCTAGGCTCTAGTTCCTCTTAAAAGATCCCAGGGCTTTAGTGGACTGCAGTCTCAATGAGTCAAGAGTATGATATAGCAGCCAAGAAAGTGAATGTCATGCACACTGCATTGAAAAGACACAATGTCCAAGAATATAGAAACAAGGATCCTGACCAGCCCACATCTGAAGTACACCATGCTTTAGCAAAGCCATTGAGAAGCTGGATAGTTCAACGACCAGCAACCAGAATGGTGAAGGGAACTAAAAGAGAGAACAGCTGATCTCTCTTGGTTCATCTCAGTCCCCTTTGCTGGATTTTCATCCATATTATACCCATTACCCATGGGTGTCCTCCACGGTTTTTTTTTGTTTCCAAGAGCCTTAGGCCCTCTTCTCCTTTCTATGTTCTCTAATTTGGTGAGCTTATCAAGTACCAAGAACTGTATTATCATCTCTATGCAGATGATTGCTATTTATCCAGCCTTAGTCATTCTCCTGATCGCCAACTGCCTACTGGACATTCTCAAACTGGATGTCCTATAGACAACTCATATTCAATATATCCAAAACAGAACTCATTATCTTTCCCCCAAAACCTTCCTCTCTTCTGAACTTCCTTCCTTACTACTGTCAAGGGCACCACAATTCTTCCAGTCACCTGGATTTGCAACCTCAGTGGCATTCTCAGCTCCTCTCTCTCACTCACCATGCATATCAAATGAGTTCTCAAATCCTGTCATTTCTTTCTCTAAAATATCTCTCCCAGGAATCTCCTTCTCTCCATTTTCGTTGCCATAACATTCGTTCAGGCCTTCAGCACCTCTCACTTGGACTGTTACAAAGCCTCCTAACTGGTCAACTAATTAGGGAGAAAAGAATCTGACTTATTTTGCTTGGCACTAGATTCTAAAAATCTCTTTCCACTCCAATCCATCCTCCATTTAGCTTATAAAGAGATACTCTTACAAGCACAGGTGTGACTATATTACTTCCCAACTCAATAAACTCCAGCAGCTCCCTACTACTTTCAGGATGAAATATAAAATCTTTTGTTAAGCATTTAATGCTCTTCATGACCTGGCCTCTTCTTACCTTTCCAGTCTTCCAGCCATACTAGCCTACTTGTTCATCTTGGAACACAACATTCCATCTCCCATCTCTGTGACCTAAACATTGGCTATTTCCCATATCCAGAAGGCTCTCCTTCCCAATCTCAGACTCTTAAGAATCTCTGGCTTCCTTTAAGACTCGGTTCAACTGATGCTGAGTGAAGTGAGCAGAACAAGGACAGTATTGCACACAGGAACAGCAACATTGTGCAAAGACCAATTCTGATAGGCTTAGCTCTTCTCAGCAATGCAATGATCTAAGATAATTCCGAAAGCCTCATGGAAAATACTATCCACATCAAGAGAAAGAACTATGGAGTCTGAATGCAGATCAATGCATACTATTTTTTTCTCTTTTTTTCTTTCTCATGGCTTTTCCTTTTTGTTCTGATTCTTCTTTCACAACATGACAAATGTGGAAATATGTTCAACATACACGTATAACATATCAGATTGTTTGCTGTCCTGGGGAAGAGGAAGGGGAGGGAGGAAGAAAAAAAATTTGGAACTCAAAATCTTATAAAAGTGAATGTTAAAAAAAAAAAGAAGAAAGAAAAAGCAATGACCTAAGAGAGAATAAAAATTCAACAATTCTTCTAAAAAATTTTTAAAACATTAAAAAAAAAGAATCAGTTCAAGTGTCTTAAGGCTACTTTCCACGTAATCTATATTTATCTTGTCTGTTCTGATTCAAAGACGTTTCCCTCATTAGAATGTAAACTCCTTGATTTTTCCTTGCATCCCTTGAACCTGGCAGTGTCTGGAACACAGTAAATAAATTTAGTTGACTGTAATAAGGATGTTTAGCCTACAGATGAGAAAAACTTAAAGGTGTCATGAAAGTTGTCTGCAAGTGTCTGAATTTATCTCATTGGTTCTGATTTATAGATGTTGTCTCCTCCATGGGAAATCTAAGCTTCTTGTTTTCCTCCCTGTATCCTCAGTTTAACACAGTGCTTAGCACGTAGTAAATGCTTAATAAATTCTGCCTGATTGATTGAAGGGACCAGTAATATTTAGCCTGGGACTGAAAAGACTTAGAGGAGTTCAGATTCTTGGGCCATCATGTAGAAGAAGGATCAGTCTTATTCAGCTCTAAGTCAGGGGTTAGTACAAGAAGCAATGGATGGTGGGAATGCCAGGAAGAGAAATTTAGGCTTGACATCAGGAAAAGTTTCCTGGCAATTACAGTTGGTCCAAAGTAGAATGGGCTGCTTTGGGGGACAGTGGGCTCCTCTTTATTTGGTATTTTTGAGCAAAGGCTAGAAAACTAATTGTCAGGTAAGACTGTAGAGGAAATTCTTGATAAGATCTGAACAGAATGACCACTGACATCCCTTAGAAATCTGTGTCCTTTAGAAGGTTTGTGTGAACCTAGTACTGCTCCAGGGTTGAGACAAAGACCATCTCCCCAACTCCCCAGTAAACTAGATAATGATAAGTCCATGACATGAGTTTCTTCCATTCTTAGCTTCTCTGTGCCCTGTTCAAAGCTCAAACTCTGTAATCCTCAATTTCCTTCTCTGCAAAATAGGAATAATCATACTGAACACTACCTAACTGGATGGTTGTAAGAAAACAGCCTTGTGAGCCTCAAAGCATAATAGAAATATTAGTTATCTTGTCCTTGAATAAATGAATTTTAAAAAGCTTTTATTAAGCACCTTCTATGTGCCATGCTCTTAGGACATAAATAGAAAAGTAAGATAATCCCTTTTCTCAAGGAGTTCATACTCTAATGGGAGAGACAACATATATGGAAAGTTTCAGCTGCAAATTGGATGGAAACGTCCCATGATCCTTTGGGTGCAACAGCAAAGAAGATGGTAATGCCTCTTCTTTAGTGGCATTTCCACTAATAAAATCATATCAGTTTCTAATGTTGAGCCATTTGACAATGCCAAGGTCTTAGGTGGCAAGAACATTTTTTTCCCGGTTTAGTAAGTGGGACTATAGCACTAACAGGAGCAATTGGCAGACCACATCTCACAGGAGCTGCTAGCCAGGCTGATGGCACCAGCACCAGGTAGTAGGCTTGAAGCATTGCTAATCCTTCCCAAGGCTTCTATCTTTCAATGAGGCTGGCTTCCCTGCTCTATAGGTAACAGTTACTTGGCAGTTGGCAGCTTCTCTGGATGTTGTGAGGCTGGGCTGGAAGGGGACCAGTGATCTGGGAGTATGCTGCTACTCCCAGAACTCTTGGGCTTATCTGCTTATTGGTGGCATCTGTTAGTGATACTCCAGAATGATTCCTCACCCTTACATAGGCTAGGCTAAGAGCAGATCTGGCATTTTGGGGAAGTAGAGTATTTCCAAAGTTCTTGGATTCAGAGCTGTCTCCATCAGGGTTTGAGAGGAGATAGTGGTCTCTCCTCCAACCCTAGACTTCACACATTGGAAGTACTCTGCCCCTGTGGCCTCTCCCTCTGATAAGATCACTCCTTCCAGAATCTCCATTTAAGAAGGTTATCCAGACCAGCAATGTGAGGACCTGAGTAGGGACTGTGTGAAAGAAGGAAAAGAGATGAACTTAAAAGGAAATATGGAAGTCCAAAATGAAGTCAGCAGAACTTGGAGAATAATCTGTTCAGTAACCATACTGTACACATAAACAGCTTTGAATGATTTAGGAACTCTGGTCAACACAACGACCAGTCACAATTCTAGAGGTTCCATGATGAAGTCTGCCACCTTGATCCTGACATAGGGGATGGATTCAGAAGACAGAATAAAAGCCCTAGTTACTCTCTTGACCTCCAGTCCTGCATCTGAAAATGACTTCTAGACATTTCAAACTAGACATCTTAAACTCAATACACCCAAAACTGAACTCATTATCTTTCCCCCAAAACTCTCCTCTCTTCTTGACTTCCCAATTACAGCTGATTTATCCAGTCACCTGGGCTCACTGACTTCTTACTTTCTTTAAATCCACATAGCCATTCAGTCACCAAGTCCTATTGTTTCTACCTTCCCAATATGCCCCCTCCTTTCCTCTAACACTGCCACCATCCTAGGGCAGATCCTCATAGGTGGATTATTGCAGTAGCCTCTTGGTGTGTCTGCCTGCCTCAAGTCTCTCCCCATTTCAATCTATCATCCACTCAGCTGTCAAATTGAGCTTGCTGAAAGACAAGTTTGACCATGTTACTCCTCTATTTAATAAAATCCAATGGCTCCCTATTACCTCCAGAACTAAACAGAAAATCTTGTTTGGCTTTTAAAACCCTTCATAAACTGGCCCTTTCCAATCTTTCCAGTCTTCATACACCTTACCCCTTTCCATGAACTCTGACCCTTAAAACTCCAGGCATTTTCGCTGGCTGTCTGTCATGCCTCCCTCTTCAACTCCATCTCTTGGCTTCTTTCAAGTCCCAACTAAAGTTCCACCTTACACAAGAATCCTTTCACAATCCCCCTTAATGCTAATACATTTGTTCTGCAGAGTATCTCCTGTTCATTATTCTATATCTAGTTCATTTGTACACAGGGATTTTTTTTTGCATGTTGATTCCCCATAAGACTAAGAGCTCCTTGAGTGAAGGATGTCTTTTGCCTTTTGTTGTATCCCTAGCACTTAGCCCAGAGCCTGGCATATTTGTTGTTCCTGATTCTTTTCAGTCATATCTGATTCTCTGTGACCCCATTTGGGGTCTTCCTAACAAAGATACTGGAGTGGTTTGCCACTTCCTTCTCTAGTTCATTTTACAGATGAGGAAACTAAGGCAAAGAGGGTTAAGTAACTTGTCTGAGGTTACCTAGCTAGTAAATGCCTGAGGCTAGATTTGAACTCACAAAGATGAATCTTCCTGATTCCTGATATCCACTGTGCCCCCTAACTGCTTGGCACATAGTAATCACTTAATTGGTGCTAGTGTCTAACTGACTAACTGGACCTGGCTAATGCAGGAGTCTGTTTTGCTTGTCTATGCTCATTTGTCCCAAGGTTTTCCTCCATTAAGGAAGAGGTGGGAGATAGAATATAAATGCTTATTAGTTGAAAAAAATAAGCTAAATTTAAAAAAATATTTAAGGATCAACGTTATGTCTGGACAATTGTTCACAAGTTGTTATGTGATATAGAATGATCCAGTTACAGTCCGGTTTATTTATTGACCTCTCAAGGATATCTGGGGATCTATATTTGCAGTATGGGGATTTGTCATCTGTTAGCTATGAAAGACCACAAGCTCCTGATGTATATTTCCAGCCATCAGGGCCTGTCTTGCTAAGTATTTGGTAAATGCTAAACTTTCCTAGCTATTTGTGGTATCCCAGACTCTGCTTTGTTCTAAGCATCTCTCTGTGCCAGTCAGAGAGACTTGCCCTACTGCAGGGCTGGAATGGAGGGACAGAAAAAAGAATAAGCCTACTATGTATCAGGAACTGTACTAAGTAATTTTTACAAATATTATCTAATTGATCCTCATAACAACCCAGGAAGGTAGGTGCTATCGTTTTGCCAATTTTACAGTTGAGGAAACTCAGGCAAACAGTAGTTAAGCGACTTGTCCACAGTCACACAGCCAGGGAGCGTCTGGGCAGGGATTTTGAATCAGATCGCCCTGACTCCAGGGCCAGGACTTTTATCTACTCTATCCAAGGTGCCTCAGACACTTAACCCACGTCTTTTATTCTAATTCTAGTGTTCTCTGAACTACCATGGAAAGAAAGCAGCACAGTGTATGAAGGAGGCAGTGTGCAACAGAGGAAAAAACTTGATCTGTAGTCAAAAGCCCTACATTCTAACCATGTGCTATATGACTCAGTCTATGTGACTTTGGATACATCACTTGGCCCCTCTGCATCCCTGTCTCTCTATTCCTCCAAGTGAGAGGACCAGAACAGTACCTCTAGGTTCCTTCTATCTCTATATCCTATGGTTCTACCTACCAAGAAACACACACACTATAATATATATATATATATATATATATATATATATATATAGCATTCCACAGATCTGTATTATACCTTCTGGGTGATGGCGGGGGGGGGGGGGGGGGGGCAGGGAGTAAAAGAAACAGAGAAAGGGGAGGACAGAGAAACAAAGGGGCTCTGGCTCAGGTTTATTCCACTCTCCAAAACACGGAAGACTCAAGAGTGGGAGTGAAGAAAGGAAAGAAAAAAAGTGGGAAAAATGAAAGGAAAGGGGAGGAGGAAGGCAGTAACAGGGAACAGCTTCTAAACTTCTCCAAACTGAAAGGAGAGGGAAGGGCAAAGAAGGGAAGCAGGAAACCAAGAGAACGTGAGAGTGGACAAAGGAGGGAAAAGGCCTGGCTCCCTTGTGGTACCCATGGCAGTATAGGAGAAAGGGATTTAGAGAGAGAAGAGCTAAAATGGAGAGTGAGGGGCCCACATGCACTCTCTGGCCTGCTGACTATTTACAGTAGACTCCTTGTAAGTGGAGCTGAGCCGCACAGAGAGGCCCAGGCCAGCTGGATGGATGTGAATTGAATGAGTCACTCTTTCTGCTAAAAGAATCTGAGCCACAGTGTAGAGGGAAGTATCTCCTCAGCCTCTCTATCTCCATCCAGCTGGTCACACCCAGGTCAGCTCAAGCCAACCCTGACAAATGCTTCCATTTCACCCCTATTGAATCTCACTGTGGCCGTGGGAACGGTTTTATAGAGTAATCTAACCTATGGCTCTCCTTCCACTGCTCAGATACACTTGGGGTCTGAGTCAGCTTCTAGCAAAGGAATGTCTAATGGCGCTGAGAAAACTCGGCACTAGGAGAATCCAGAAGACCTGGGTTCTAGTAGCCGCTCTGCCACTGACACGCTGCATGCCTCTGACCGTGATATAAATGAACATGTGTGAAAGGGCTTAAATAAAGGATTTACTGGATCACTCTTAGGTAAATCGTGAGCCTAAGCAGGAATGGAATGAGGGGGGAGATTAGGAGAAAACCAGAGGAACAGAAGAAATCCAATAACAATCTGCACCAAAACAACAGACTAATTCAAGGAAAAACTATGAATTTTGTTTAACTCCAGCATCCATATTTCTAATGATCCACCCAACTGGATACAGAAAGAAACTCAGAAATCATCTAGTCCAAATTCCACTATACAGAGGAAAGAAATGAAACACAGAGGGGATGAGTGATTTGTCCAAGGTCACACAGTAAGGAACTGAGCTGGGATTCAGATTCTAAATGTAGAGTTCTTTCCACTGTAGGCAATGGATTATGATTAAATAATTACAAAAGAAAGCCCTTCAGTTGTCAGATGAAGAAATTAAAGCAATCTGTGGTCACATAAAAAAATGCTCTAAATCACTATTGATTAGAGAGATCCAACTTAAAACAACTCTGAGGCACTATATCACACCTATCAGATTGGC
Organism: Notamacropus eugenii; assembly: GCF_028372415.1. Taxonomy (NCBI): domain Eukaryota; kingdom Metazoa; phylum Chordata; class Mammalia; order Diprotodontia; family Macropodidae; genus Notamacropus; species Notamacropus eugenii. The sequence continues at coordinate 126,602,725 of NC_092876.1, forward strand.
TAACATGACAAGAGAGGAAAATGATAAATGTTGGAGAAGAAGTAGGAAAATTGGAACATTAATGCATTGTTGGTGGAGTTGTGAACTGATCCAACCATTCTGAAGAACAATTTGAAACTACACCCAAAGGGCTATAAAACTGTGCACATACAGCAACATCACTTCTAGATCTGTATTCCAAAGAGATCATAAAAATGGGAAAAGGACCCTCATGTACAAAAATATTTATAGCAGATCTCGTCATGGTGGTCAAGAACTGGAAACTGAGGGGATGCCCATCGATTAGGGAATGGCTGAACAAGTTGTGGTATATAAATGTAATGGAATATTAAAGTGCTATAAGAAATGATGAACAGGCAGATTTCAGAAAAACTTGGAAAGATTTGAATGAACTGATGCTGAGTGAAGTGAGCAGAACCAGGAGAACATTGTACACAGTAACATCAGCATTGTGCAATGACTGACTTTGATAGATTTAGCTCTTCTTAGCAATGCAAAGATCTAAGACAACTCCAAAAGACTCATAATGGAAAATGCTAACCCCATCCAGAGAAAGAACTTTGGAGTCTGAATGCAGACTGAAACATACGATTTGATCTCTTTCTGTTGTTGCTTGTTTCTTTCTTCATGGTTCCTTCCATTGATTCTAACTCTTCTTTACTACATGACTAATGTGAAAATATGTTTAATATGAATGTACATGTAGAATCCATATCAGCCAACACACATCTTGGAAAGGGGGGAGGGGAGGAAGAGAAAATTTAGAACTCAAAATCTTATGGAAGTAAATGTTGAAAACTAAAAATAAAGTTAAAATTTTTTTTTAAAAAAGTAAGCCCCTCTTGATCCAGCAGAACTGGGAAATGTGCCATTCTAGTTAACAGGGAGTGGCCATGTAAACCATCCCAAAGTTTCCAATGCTTTGGCTCATACCTAGAATAACTAGTCCCCTCCCCACTGAACAGTGTCACCCTCCACCTGTTGAATTCCTGCCAATCCTTTAAAGGTCAACTCAAAATATATTTAGAAGTCAAGGACTTCAAAAAAGTCATGTGGTTGTACCATGTCTGCACCACTCTCTCACCATTCAAATTCTAGCAATCTGACTTCTAATCCCACCCCTCTATTAGGTCACCAGTGACCTCTTAATTGCCAAGTTCAGCAACCTTCTCTCAGTCATCCTCCTTTGTCATTCTGCAGCGTCCAACACTATCAAAGATTTTGTTCTTCTGAATACTCTCTTCTCCCTTGCCATGAATGACAGAATCAATGAATTGATAGATGGATGAATGAAAAAGTGTTTATTAAGCTTTTACTATGTGTCAAGCATTGTGTCAAGTCCTGGAAATACAAATAAAAACAAGACAGTCATTGTCTTCAAGAAGCTTACATTCTAATAGCGGAAGATGATACATACAGGGGATGGAGGCCAGGGAGGAATGTTTGGGGTAGGAAAATCAGACAGAAAGATGACTGGAGCCATTGGACAAATGACTGACATGTCCATTTTTAGGAATGGTAATGTTGGTTTGTAATTGACTAGTGTTGCACTAACTGTGCTCAGAACTAGAACTAGAAAAAAGGATGGGATGAGGTTTACATGCATGTAGCATGGCATGGAGATGGTGAAGTGGTATGTTAGGTCCTAAACTGTTCTCTCCTGGATATCTACCTACCTGCTTGAACCACTCCCTCTCAGTCTCTTTCACTGTCTTTGTCCTCATGATCCTTGAGTGTCCCCCAAAACTCTGTGCTGAGTTCCCATGGCTTCGATTATAATCTCCATACAGATAACTTTCTAGTCTCCATGTCTAGCCTCAACCTTTCCCCTTGAGCCTCAGATCTGTATCTGCAATGGAAAAACACCAGTGTGTGATGGACACAGTGCTTGACTATAAATTCATTGAGGGTAGGCACTGTGTTGTTCTTCCTCTGTGTATCTACTGTGACAGTCACAGAGTCTGACACACAGCAGGCATTTTACAAAAGATTATGGAATTAAATCTGATTCCTTTAGAACGTGGCACTCTAGGCAAGTCTCTAAGATTTTTAGTTGCAAAGAAATTGTCTGTTTGCATTGGTAAAGAGCTTCCTCACATAGGAATTCCCAGTACCCATAGAATTACAAGTCTGGTCCCCAAATGCATACCAAGCAGCCAAAATAAATAAAGCATAATTTCACACAGCTACAAGGAAACTCAAAGGGTATTCAGTCCAGTCCTTCTTTGAATAGGAATCTCCTCTACAGAATCCACGACAAATGGCAATTCATTTTCTGTTCAGATACACTCAGTGATGGGGAACTTACTACTTTTGTAAGTAACTGGTTCTATCCCCGGACAGCTCCAGTTGGTAGGATCTTCTTTACATTAAGTGGAAATCTACTTTCCCTCTTGGTTCACAAATACCTTTCAGGACTTCGGGGAGACTGATCATTGCATTAAACTGGGAGACTGATCATTGCATTAAACTGGGAGAAGACTCCAAGGGAATTTGCTTAACATAAATCACAACTGACATCCCACAACTATATTGGATTGGTATCTTCCTCCTAGCTTCAGACTTTCCCAGCCATGTAGACATAAGCATGTCATTTTCCATCTCTGGTTATAAGAAAGGGCTTTGTAAAATGTGAAGGGTCTAGAGAAAGGGGTGCTTCCTTTTGCCAATCCTTATATACCATAAGGGTCCTAGGGCTGTGAGCCCTACCTTCCTCTCTCTCCCCTGAGAATGCCTAGAAGAAAGCTATCTACACAGTTAATGCATAAAGTATACAAGACCAGCCATAACTGAAAAAGGCTATGGGGGTCCTCAACCTCTGCTCTCAGTGTGCTTCCTGATATTTACGCATTTCCTCTTCCTCTGTTATAGCTGCCCCAGCAAACCATATTTTCAGGAAGATATGATAAAATTAATATCTCATATTCATATTGAAATGTATAGAATCAGTGACTCTCAGAATTAAAAAGCTAGAGATAGACCAGGGCTTCTTAAGTTAGAATTTTTTTTGTAATTTTGATAACTGTATTTCACTATAATTGATTTTCCTTGCATTCTTATATCTTTTATTTTTAGACATTTAAAAACATTCTCCTGGGAAGGAAGGAGTCCATAGGCTTCACCAGTCTGTCAAAAGGGTCCATGACACAAAAAGACTTGATCCAGGCTAACAACACCTGCTGAGAATTCCTCTCTATATCTTCCCCAATAAATGTTGGCCTCTGCTTTAAAACCTTCAATGAGGGGCATCTACTAACCCCTGGGGCAGCCCAGTCTGCTTTTGGACAGCTCTGATTAGTAAGAAATGTTCCCTGTTGGGAAGGTAAGATCTGCCCTCTATAGCCTCCATCCACTACTGGGAAATGGCCTGCCTAAATTCAGAGATTGTTACAAAGTGCCTTCACATCTGTTATCTCATTTGATGTTACCAACTCTACGATTAGATAGGATAGAATTATTCCTATGTTACAGACAAGGAAACTGGGCCCAAAGAAAGGAAGGGACTCGTGCAGGGTCACCAAGATGATAACTGCTCAGAGTCAGCACTTGGAGCCACGCAGCCTGACCTCAAGGCAGAACATTCTTATCCCCTACACCATAGCTGCCTCCCAAACCCATCCTTTTGAAAGGGCCATCTCTAGGCCAAGAGGAGGCAAGCCTTCTGACCTTGAGAGGACCCTGTTCCGGATCTGATCCAAGTTGAATGTTTAGTTTCTGCAGCCAAAGGGAAGCAGCTTCCAAGAATTTGAAAATAAGTTATTTCCTAAGGGCCCCAGATGGCCATGAGTCATTTACCTGGCCCATCCTCTCTGCTGGGTCACTTGGCTCTGGCTGACCCTCAGCTTCTTGAAAAGGTTCATTCTTCTCTTTCTTTATAAATGGAACATGGCATCTTTTCCAAAATACATGCTCCACATTGTTGATTCATCATACCTCCTCTAGCCCTCCCTGAAGCCAATCTACACAACCCTGCCTCTTTTCCTCTGTATATATCCTGGGCCTTTGACCATACTGTTCCCTAAGGCTAGAGTGTCTCCTCTTCTACCTACCCAATGAATTCATGCTGTCTTTTAAAAATCAATTCAAACGTCAACTCCTCTTGTAAGCCTTCCTTACCTCCCCACCCTACCCCCACCCTCACCCAAGTAGCAATGTAGATAGATAGATAGATAGATAGATAGATAGATAGATAGATAGACAGACAGATAGATAGATGATAGATAGATAGATAGACAGACAGACAGATACAGACAGATAGATAGATAGATGATAGATAAACAGATAGATAGATAGATAGACAGACAGATAGACAAACAGATAGGTAATGAATTAAGCACTTACACTATACCAGTCACTGTGCTAAGGGCTAAGATTACAAAGATAAGCAAGAGAAACCCTGGTGTTAAGGACCCTATATTTGACAATACTTAAACATCTGGAAAGCTCGGGGGGCTACTGCTCCCGGTTCTACTGCTTATTATCTTGACTTTGGACAAGTCACTAGATCTCTCAAGGGCTTGGTTTTCTGTAAAATGAAGGAGTTAAATGAGATGACTTTAACACGTCCCTTCTAGGTTGAAATACTATGATTCTCCAAACCTCTCTAACTGACCTAGCACAGTGTTCAAAGTCAATACAGAAAATGAGTAAAAAGAAAATCCAGGCTCCTTCCTCAGAAAGACAGCTTAGTCCTAAGGGCTCCCACAACACCAAGGACTCCCCCGGAAGGGATTACAGACAAGCGGTTGGCTTGAAGTCACCCCCTCACCATCAGGTAAGAAAGTGAATTGTCTTAGTTAAAACTTCTCTGCAACACATAAAAACAGTTGACATTTTTTCCAAGGATCAGGCACAGGACAAGCCAAGAGAAGGGTTCAGCCAATATTTTCTTCTAGGCCCGTACAAAATATATAGCAATTGAAATTTCTCCAATGGACAATTCAGATGGAGTTTCTGAACTCACCTCTCACCAGGACAAGCAGACAAACATTAAAAGAAATCAAACAAAGAACCACCCCCCCAAAAGTGTGGGGTTTCCCTAAAAACATTAAGCATTTGGATTTGGTTACTTGAGGCTGCACAAATAAATCAGTCTTACAGACCTGTAGTCTATAAGGATCTCACACAAGCCATGTGGCCTCATAGAACTTTAAGGCAAACAGTTGAGGTTTTTAAATAACATGGATGAGTTTCCATTGTGGAGACTAAAATTGTCCAATCTACAATAAAAGAGACTGAGGCAGAGCTCTGAGCCAAAAGCACTTTATTAAAGTGATTCCCTCTAATTCCTCATGATCTGAGATGCCCCCTTCTTCCAGTACCTTGTTTTTATAAGATTTGATACTCAAATATGCAAAAGAGGCATGGCAAAATACGAAATCTCACTGGTTGATAGACCTTGCTCTTGAGGGACAAAAATAACATATTAGCAGGGCAGTTACAGGTTGAAAGAAGTATGGGGCATCTCCACTGACTTAAGTGGTCATAAGATGGTCACTTGCTCTGGGATAAGAGAAAGGTCCAGAGTACAAAAATAAGTTGGAGGACTTTCCATGTAACTGAGTCACCCCGGCCACACAGGACTTGGTCACTATGACAAGGAAAAACAAGGGGGGAGGGCCTCCAGTTAGCTTCCTATGATTAAGCAAGCCATCTTACAACCTGCAGTTCACAGTTCTGGGGCCTAACATGCGGGGGTTGAGAGGGGTTTGGGGTGTGAGGTCAGCATGGGGAGTGGAGATCCACACTAAGATGGATGCCTCCCCACACTCCCTGACTGCCTCTGATTTAACCAGAAAGGGAAAATGAACATTTAAGCTATGGGGTCTTCCTTGCCCCCTCCCCTGATCAAGCCTAGGGTGAAATTTCTGTTTATTACTTCTGTGCTGACGGCTCACCCAACCACAGTACCTGGGTCACATTAATAATAATCACAGTTTAATTCACTAGTTCTCTTCCTAGTGGCAGCAGCAAGAAATAAGAGTTTTGGAACATTAATACTTCCCCAGGTATGGCTTTTATGGTGTATATATGTGTGCGTGCATATGCAATGTATGTATGTGTCTGTGTGTGAATAAGTGAGCATTTAAGACTTCAAAGCATCAGACACTCCATACCCTAGGGATGGGGGTCCCACAGGGGAAGGCAGTGGCCTGGAGGATCTTGGGCTGGTGCAGCAAGGAGTTTGGGACAGCTTGGAGAACAACATCATGGCTTTCCCTATTCCGCCATCCCTCAACAGGGCTGGGAGAGATGAACAGAACTGACCAAGGGATGCACCAATGGAGAAAGCCAGAGATGCTTAGAAGAGCAAGTGAAGACAATCCCCAGAGCTCATAGAGAACTATGAGAGTGTCAGTGTGTATGGTACGCTTTGTTCCTGGCCCCGACTCTTACCCTCCCAGTATTAAAGAATTTCCTTGAAATCAAGGAAAGGTTTCATTTTTATCTTTGTACCCTTGTGCCTGGAACATAGTAGATACTTAATAAAAGTTTCTTCATAGGATCATAAATTTAAAGATAGAAGGGACTTAGAGGACCTGAAATGAACTGGATTAAATTCATTCTTTTTAGACTTTTAAGGGTCTGTGATTTTTATCTACACAATCTCTCCTCCATTCCCCCATAGAGATCACAGCCCCTGCATAACAAAGGCAGGCTCCAGGAGGTGCTGTGGCCCCCAAATTCACCCTAATCTAAGTAACTAGCCTCTCTACACTTGGACTGTTCTTAGGGAACAATATAGTTCAAATAGAAGCCCTTCCAACAGGGTAAGACTCCAGCTTTACCACAATGTGGCACTCTAGGAGAAAATGGAATTGCAGAGCAAGATAATTAACATTTCTTTCCAGTTTTAAGGCTTACAAAGCATTATCCTCAAGACCACCCTCCTCTACACAGGGAGTGGTGTAGCCACTTATTACAGGAAGGAAATTGAGGTTCACAGAGGGAAGTGATTTGATCTCCAAAAAAAAAAAATACAGGCCTCAGGTTTCAGAAGTCCTCCTAGAGCCCAGATCTTCTTCCTACACGTCTAGAACTCTTTCCATTCCATCCTTGTGCCCCATGTCTGGGGCTCAAGACCAATTTCGAGCAGGCCTGCTTAAGTGATCTTTACAGCATGTGAGTGTTTACTGGATTGGAGCCTAAAGGTCCTGCTTCGTTCCATCTCTGCTTTGCTGCTGACCTTCTGCCAACCAGCACCTGGTCCAGCTTTACCTTGAAAGGAACTGAGGGCACTGGCTTCCATTACCCCTCACAAACCCAATCCTGTGTAAGGAGATAAAAAGCTCCTCCGAGAGCGCCAAACTCTCAGTTGCTTAAAATCTTTGACAAGGATGTGTACAATGTTCCCAACTGACCAACAAGTGGTTATGAGCTCAGAGCTACTTCTCCTGGAGAAAAGAATCAGAATGTTAGATAGAATTGGACAGAACCTGAGATGCTGGAAGAGAGCTTAGAACATGGGACATTGTAAGTGGGAAGAAACTTAAAATATGGAATGGGAAGTGGGAAGGACCATAAAATGTAGAATGTGAGACCTAGAAGGGATTTTAGAAGATAGGATATTGTAATTGGGAAGAAATAGAGAAGCCAGAATGTTAGGAATGGAAAGGAACTTAGAATACAGAATGTTTGGACTGGGAAGGACCTTAAAATGTGGAATGTCCTAATTGGAACAGAATGTTAGAAGTCAAAGGGCCCTTAGAACATAGGATATCAGAACTGGTATCGAGGTAGAGGAAGAGTCAACCATTTTCATAATGGATGTCTGTCTTCCTCAGAAGCTGGAGGACTCCTTGAATTTGACTCAAGGACCCCAAACAAAAACCTCTCGTGCTCTTGGTCCCAATGCATTTTGGCTGAAAAACAAAACAAAGTAAAACAAAAAAACTCACACAGAATGGCAAGGTGCAAGGACCTTGGAGATCCCAGAGTCCAATTCCTTGTTTTACAGACAAGCATTTCTGAGACCCAGAGAATGGAAGAGATTTGCCAAAGATCACAGTGCATCATTCCAAAGTTGTTACTGTAAGATTTCCTGAACCCCAGGCTAGTCTTCCTTCTACCACATTTCATCTCATTTAACGATACTCTAAATTCTGTTTTATCCTCTCCTATCTCTCTGTGCCCGGATAACATAGCACTTCATAGAAGGAGAAACACAGAGAAAAGCAGAAGCAAACTAAAAAGAAGTCTATCCTGCCCTAGGATTCCCTTGCCCTTTTCATGTCTGGTTCTGACAGCAGCCCATTCTAAGTAGAAATGAATGTTTATTAGGAGTGAAGAGTTTTTGAAAGCACTGAGTGTTTGGAGAGTCATTTGGAGAAGAAGCTGAGGGAGCCTGTGGCTGAAATGCCCTGTGTTAATGGAATCAGGCAACAAGGAATATCCCAGTATCACTGGTTTAACCTCCCCTTCGGCTTGTGAAAATTTGCCCTAGCTTTATCTCTCAGAATCCATCTGGTTCTCACCACTCCTCAAACAGACCAGTTGAATTGCACCAGGATCCTTCCCCACCCTACCGCACCTCACCCCCTAGCACCATATTTGCAGCTCTCTAAAGAATTTATATACTCTTTTATGAGACATATATGGAGCAGTAGTAAGCCTTATCCCAGGGTGCTTGCTATCCTTCCTATAATCTAAACTCCAGACAAACTGAACTAGCCACTCACTATTTCCGAAACAGATTACAAACTGTTCCTTCAACCTTGATGGGTCATCTCCCATTTCTCCCATGGGCCATCCCCTGTGCCTAGAACAGAACTCCTTTCTTGACTGTGATGGGATGTAATGTAGGCCCAAGAGGGTAAGGTTCAGCTCTTACCTCTGACACTGCCTCCAGCAAGTTATTGAACCTCCCTAGACCAAAGTTTACTCAAATGTAAATATGAATGTGGTAGACTTTATAGCTTCTAAAGTCTTTCCAGCTTTAGGGCTAGGATTCCTTTCCTTCAAGGCCCAGCTCAGAGGCTGCCATACCCCACCCCAAGTGATCATTCCCTTTCCACTTGGCTTGGCTAGATCCCTCCCTTGGGTATGTTTTCTCTTATATTATATGTCTACATTATTTCCAGGTAGGCTTCATGTTCTCTGGACAGTGCAGGGATTAGAGTATTTTGGTTTCTTAGGATGAGTACATGCTTTTTCTCTTTTTTAATTCTTTGTTAATGGGGATGGAAGTAAACACAAGACAAAAGCATTTTTTAATGAGGTTAGCATAGGAGTCTTTAACTTTTTGCGGGGTCATGAACCCTTTTAGCAGCCTGGTGAAGTTTACAGACCTTCTTCTCAGAATGTTTAAAAATGCATCAAATAAGATATTTAGGATTACAAAGAAAAACAATCACATTGAGATATAGCTAACAAATTTAGTTATAATGGCTCATGTCTGTAATTCCTACCACCAGAGAGACTGAGGCTGGTGTATCGCTTGAGCTCAAGAGTTCTGAGCTTCAGTACGCACAGTCCAAGTAAGAGGCATAAGTAAGGTGGCACACAGTATGGCTGCTGTGCTGGAAGATCTGAGTTCAAATCCAGCCTCAGAAACTTATCAGTTGCATGACCCTGGTTGGGCAAGTCACTTAATCTGTTTGCCTCAATTTCCTCAACTACAAAGTGGGCCTATCTCTGAGGTGAAGATCAAGTAAGATATTTAAAAATAGCTTAGTACAGTATCTGACAGGTGCTTAATAAATACTTGTTCCTTGTTGCTACTAGACTGCCCAGGGAGGGTCGAACTGGCCCAGACTGGAAATAGAACTGATCAAGCTTCTGTGCAGCTCAGCAGTGGGATTGGGCTGTGAGTGGCTGTATCACTTCTAGCTTAGGTGAGATAAGGGAGACTCAGTCATATAAAAAGAAATTATTTCCACAGGTCCCTTGGTTAGAATTCCTGGGTTGGTGCCTTGTAGTATCAGGGGAAATTCTGCTATGTTCTTGTCAGAAGAGAACACTTCGGTACAGTGGCAAGAGGTTTCCCAACACTGACTAGTCATGAAAACTTCAGCAAATTACTTCAGCTCTCTGAACCTCAGTTTCTCCATCTAGAAAATGGAGCCAATAATACATGCTCTTTCTACCTAACAGTGAGCATGTAAAGGAAAGGTTTCGTAAACTTTAAAGCACTACAGAAATGCAATCTGTTAACAATTAACTGAGAAACTTTCCCAGATTCCTTTGGGGCCAGCACTGAGAGGAGGAGGGGGGGGCTTTGGGCTGGGAATTAGGGAGGCTGCCAATGATTTTTCCATTCATATTGGTTTTAATGTGAGGGTCTCCAAACCAGACTTTCTGGTTAGGCAAAGAAAGGAAGCTCAGAGGGAAGTGAGAGGCTCCCAGGGAGGTTATGCCTGAGGGGTCAGTAGGATACAATGGCCAGTTCTTGTTCCCCAAACATCATATGGGAGGAATGGGCGGTGGCATTTTCTTTTTAGTCAGACTTTTAAGACAGAGTTTATTTAACACATAAAGGAGAGTAAAAAACCCCAAACTACCCACATTATCCTACCTACCCTTCCTCCCCTGAGAAGTCATAAATAACACCATTTGTTATTTTATTGCAGTACTGGGAGTGAGGACGATATTGGGAGAATAGCAATTACTGTTTCCACTGCTATGAGAACAAATGTAGGCAGGGAGGTTTTTTTTTTTTTTTGCTTAAAGCCTTTCAAAAACCCCTTTCCCGCTTAAAACCCTACCTTCCCGCCCATTTCTGAAAATGTTTGCCACACCCCACCACTGGTACAACTGGTCTTGCTTCAGGCTGGCCTGGTCTGGCCTAGCCTGCCAATACCGAGTATCTCTATGACCTTCAGCCACCTCAGTGCCTTGCCCTGGTAAGAAGGGAATTTTAACTAAGTCATCCCACCTTAGGAAGACTGAGAAGAGACCACTGGAGTTATCTGTGCTGATTCCTAAGGGGACCCCTAAAGAACCACAGTAGCCATCCCTTTCCTCTCCTGCCATAATATCACAGCATCTGAGCTGGAGGCCTGGGACCACCTTGGTTGTATACTTCCCTTGTTCTCCAATGCTCTTACCCAAAGGTGTCATGCTATAGGCTTTGGGCCTCCATTCAGTGAATGTTATGTTACTAGGCCCACTGTTTCATTCATTATGGGTCTGTCTGATTCTTTTTGTGAAATGCCCTCTAAACTCCACATTAACAACTGGCTCAGGGGGTCAGGATCAGGTCACTGCCTCCAATGAACTCAAGGTGGCTTGGTTGGCCAGCCGCACCAAGGAGTATACTGGAAGAGCTCAAAAACATCATAAATCATACATAAATCACAAAGATCGTCCAGTTGAACTCTCTTACTTTACAAGTGAGGAAGGTGAGGCCCAGGGACATTACATGACCACACCAACATCAAATATATTAAGAGGCAGGACTCACACCCTAGTTCTCAGCCTCACACCCCAGCACTCTTTTCACAATACTCACCAATTTATCTTCCTTTCTAAAAGAAAGCACATGAGAGTCAACATGCTACAACTTCTGACGTAAGCCCATCTGAGAGACAGGGGAAGAGTGCCCAAAACCTCCAATCAAGGACACAACTCTCATGACCTTGTGACAGACAACAGTCATCTCTAGCCACCCTCTTGGTATATTTTGCACTTAAGATCAAGCAGTTCCCTCTATGACCTGGCATGGAAAGGTTCACCCAAGATGCACAAATACAAAGAAAATCACTTCGGTTCAATTCAACACATACATCAAGTGTCCACTCCACGCCAGACACTGACACACATATCCTTCTCCTTGGACATCCCTCCCTTCACCTGCTGCTAAACCCCAAAAGATCTCCCCTAGCTTTCTTGCTCTCTCTCAAACAATTCCATGATCTCTTTCAGTCAGAATACAAGGGCCAGTCTAATGACTATCAGACCAGAGGCCTGACTCTCCCTGGTTTTATCCACAGCCTGCAGGAAGGCTCAGAGAAGAAGGAAAGATGGTGTCCTTGATGGGCCTTTCCAATCTAGAATTCAATTGATCTATCTTTTTGACTGTGATAATAGTAAGTCAAACCTCTATAGAACATTGGTAGATCACAAGCAAAATTTCTGGCTAAGTCAAACTCTAGAATACGGGGTTAGATGAATTATGGACCTAAAAACCAGGAATAGGAGCTTAGCAATGTCTGTAGGTGACCACAGAAACATAGATTTAGAACTGAGAACCTTAGAGATCATCCACATAGTCCAACCCTCTAACCAGATCTAGAGAAATTCACTGGAAAGCAGCCAAAAGCTTGTTCCTTTGGAACGTCCCTGACAGGTGGTTAGTTTTATGACCTATAAATCTAGCCCTTGTGTCTGAAGCCATCCCTGGGATCAGATGCCAAGCTTGGTGGTTGGCAGGTCTCCTCCCACACTGAGAATGTAAGGTCTACAGGTCAATGCCTTTGGCTGCCAAGGGACAAGGGCATCTCCAAATGCCTTACAAAAGCTTGGCATTTCTGTTACTTAAGGTTTTGTTTTGTTTTTTCATAAGCCTCTGTACATTAACTTTTCCCTTAAAGACTAAGAGAAGATTTTATCTGTTGTGCAAAGCTACTAAAATATAAAGCTATTCTAGAGCCTTCACTTCCCCTTCTTTCATTTCCTGGCCCATAGGACTGGGGTCCTTCCACGTCTCCTAACTCTGATTAGTTTCACTGACTGTCCCCCATAACTGGAATATGCTTCTTCCTCAAATCTCTGCCTTCTGGTTTCCCAGGCTTCAAGTCCCAGCTAAAATCCCACCCTCTACAAGAAACCTTTTCCCATTCCTCATAATGCAAGTGCCTTCCCTCTACTGATGATTTCCAGTTTATCCTGTACATAGCTTATTTGTAAATAACTGTTTGCATGCTGTCTCCACCATCAGACTATGAGCTCCTTGAGAACAGGAATTGTTTTTTGCCTGTCTTTATATCTCAAATGCTTGGTATATATAATGGGCGCTGCCTCACCCTAAGTGAGTACCTGCAAAGACCTTGGCCTAAAGGGCCCTAGGTCTCCCAGTGCATCCTGGGCCATTTCCATTCATCCTGATGAATATCAGGTCACTGGATTCAGATGGCTCTGGAAGAGAAGTGAGGCTAGTGATATGCACAGCCCTCCCTCGCTCAAAACAAAGTCAAGTGCAAGTCATGTCACCATTTCTCTTATGGCATGGTCTTCTTCAGCAACGAAGGACAAACACAGTCCTGTGAGTACATGCAGATGGCTGAATGCTAGCTGGGTACCTCACATCTTCCTCTCCTGTCTGCCTCCCCCTCCCCTTCCTTCTCCTCTCCAAAGGAAGGTAAATTTGGATGGCCAAAAGCTGCCCAGTTGACTTGAGTTTTACTGGCTCCTTTCCTTCCCTTTCCTTTCCCTTCCCTTCCCTTCTCTTCCTTTCCTTTCCCCTGTCCTTTCCCCTGTCCTGTCCTGTCCCCTGTCCTGTCCTCTCTCAAAACCCCAAACCTACTGCACTCTGAAATGCGGACCCCAAAGGGCCCCTGCCAAAGGCTCCTGGGCCTTCCTAGCTTTACAGTGATTATCAACAGTAACTCTTGCTGTTTCCCCATCCAGCCTGATGCCTTTCTTTTTCTTGACCTCATTAAAGGTGGCCATGCTAAGGATGAACACAATCCATGAGAATTCAGTCCTAATAAGGCCAAATTTGAGAGTTCCATCCCTGTGCTGACCAGTCAATGTAGCCATAGACTATATTCAAGCCCTGGCCACATACTGAGCCATGGATCTTAATCCTGACCAGAAAATGAGTGTTAATTTCCCTTGCTGAATGAACACTGACTATGGCCCTGGACTAATTCCTTATATATAGACAATCAATTTTCCTTAGTCATAAGGGTGGGGAGAATTAGATGAGTAGTGTACATGACTCCCAAAACTCCAGAAGACATCATCCAATGGTGGGTCAGTATGATCATATTACTCAATTTCTACTCCTTTATTGATTCTTTAAAATACTACCAATTAAAAAACCACTCTGAGCAATACCTCATGCTGGCCTTGGCTAAGCAAGGGAGGAAAAGAATAAGTGTATAGCATCTTGCATGTGTCAGGCACTGGGCCAAGTGCTTTACAAATATCATTTGATTTTCACAACCCTATGAGATGTATGCTGTTAATATCCCCCTTTAGCAGCTGAAGAAACCGAAGCAAAGAGAGGTTGCAGGACTTGCACAGGGTGTCTGAGGTTATATTTGAATTCAGGTCTTCCTGATTCCTGGCCTAGCACTCTATCTGTTGCTCTAGATGCAAAGACATGGTCCATGTCCTCTTTTATGGTTCTCATATGTATCAAGAGCAGAAATATAGGTTTACTGATCTTCACCTCAAATACAAGAATGTAGGCTCCCCATATTCAGGGACCCAGAGTCCAAGAGGTACAGTGGAAAGAACACTAGAGGCTAAGAAGATGGAATGAGAGGAAGAAATTTGATGAGTTCCCCTCCACAAAATCCTCCAAACAGATCCAGCAAATGTATTGGACCAAATCTCGATGAGGAAATCAAGAAAAAGTCACAGTGAGTCCTTTGTCCAACCTGGCTTAGCAGAGTGAGATGGACAGAGATCCACAGGCAATGGGGACAGAGTCAATTAGGCCATGTGCAGCATTCTAGCGCTTAAGGCATTTTCCATTATGAGTCCTTTGGAAAGGTTTTATATCTTTGCATTGCTGAGAAGGGCTAAGTCTATCAAAATCACTTTGTACACTGTGGCTGTTACTGTGTACAATGTTCTTCTGGTTCTGCTCATTTCACTCAGTATCAGTTCATGTAAGTCTTTCCAGGTTTTTCTGAAGTTCATCTGTTCGTCATTTCTTACAGCACAATAGTATTCCATTACATTCACATATCACTACTTGTTTAGTCATTCCCCAGTTGATGGACATCCCCTCAATTTCCAGTTCTTGACCACAAAAAGAGCTTCTATAAACATTTTTATACATGGGGGTCCTATTCCCATTTTTATGATCTCTTTGGAATACAGACCTAGAAGTAATATTGCTGGGTCAAAGAGTATGTACAGTTTTACAGCCCTTTGGACATAGTTCCAAATTGTTTTCCAGAATGTTTGGGTCAGCTTACAGCTCCACCAATACAGAATTAGTGTTCCAACTTTCCCACATCATTTTCTTCTTTTGTCACATTAGCCAATCTGATAGATGTGATATAGTACCTTAGAGTTGTTTTAATTTGCATCTCTCTAATCAATAGTGATTTAGAGCATTTTTTTCATATGACTATAGATAGCTTTAATTTCTTAATCCAAAAACTGCTTGTTCATATCCTTTGACCATTTATCAATTGGGGAATGACTTGTATTCTTGCAAATTTGACTCAGTTCTCTATGTATTTTAGAAATGAGGCCTTTATCAGAGGCAATAGTTGTAAAAATTCTTTTCCAGCTTTCTACTTCCCTCCTAATATTGTTTGCACTGACTTTGTGCAAAAACTTTTTAATTTAATGTAATCAAAATTATCCATTTTGAATCTCATAATGTTCTCTATCTCTTGTTTGGTCATCAATCCCTCTGTTCTCCATAAATCTGACAGATAAACTTTCTTGTTCCACTAATTTGCTTACAGTATCAGCCTTTATATCTAAATCATGTACCCATTTGGACTTTATTTTGGTACACAGTGTCAGATGCTGGTCTATGCACAGTTTCTGCCATATTATTTTCCAGTTTGCCATGCAGTTTTTGTCAAATAGTGAGTTCTTATCCCAGAAGCTGAGGTCTTTGGGCTTGTCAAACAGTAGATTGTGATAATCACTGACTACTGTATCTCATGTACCTAACCTATTCCACTGATCTACCCCCTCTATTTATTAGTCAGTACCAAGTAGTTTTGATGACTGCTATAAAGCATGAGTTTTTAAAGAAAAGTTTAAAACTGCTTGTGAACGGAATGTGAGCATTTGAAGAAAAAAGTGGAAGAGAAATGAGAAACTATGGAAGAAAGAATTAAAAATGAAATGAATGGCACAGTGCAAGAGTTACAAATCCCTGCCCAAGCAACAAACTCCCTGAAAATTAGATTGAGCCAAATACAAGTCAGTGACTCCTTGAGGAACAAGAAATAGTATAACAAAGTCAGAGGGCTGGGAAAAAAAATGGGACAAGATGTGAGGTATCTTATAGAAAAAACGAATGACCTGGAAAACGGAAGAGAGAAAAATTAAGAACTTTAGACTGACTAAACATCATGAGTCCTGCTCCCCTCAAAAAGAACCTAGGCATCCTCATTCAAGAAATCTTGAAAGAAAACTGCCAAGATCTCTTAGAGCCAGAGAGGGAAGTATAAAAAGAATCCATTGTTACCTTCTAAAACAAACGCCAAAATGAAAACTCCCAGGAACATTATAGCCTAAATCCAGTTTCCAAGGCAAAAAAAAATAGTGCAACCAGTCAGAAAGAAAGAATTTGAATACCAAGAGGCAACAGTCAGGGATCATATATGATTTAGCAGCTACCATTATAAAGAGGCAGAGAACTTGAAACACAAAATTCTAGAAGGTGTGAACCACCAGTCAAGAATAACTCACCCAACAAAATCAGGTATAATGCTACAAGTGGAAAAAATAGATCTTTAATTTACAAGCATTCCTGGGGAGCAACTAGGTGGTGCAGTAGATAGAACACCAAGTTGAGTCAGAAGACCTGAGTTCAAATCTAGCCTTAGACACTTATTAGCTGTGTGACCCTGGGCAAGTCACTTAACCATGTTTGCCTCAGTTTCCTCATCTGTAAAATGAGCTGGAGAAAGAAATGGCAAACCACTCCAGTATCTTTGCCAAAAAACAAAAAACACCCAAACGGGATCATGAAGAGTCCAACAAGACTGAAAAATGACTAAATAAGTATTCTTGATGGAATGACTACAGCTATATCAAAACTTTGAAGTTCAAACACAGGAGTGGAAGAAAAGTATAAAAAAGTAAACATGAATGAACAATGACAAAGGACTAAATAAGGACAATGCACTTACATTCAAATATGAGAAGATGATCTATATGTCCTCTTTGAACCCTGTCATCATCAGGGGCCATAGAGGGCATCCAATTAGACAGGCCTGGGAATGGCTCTGCTATGTCTTGATGTTCATAGAAAAAGAAAGGAAAGAGAGGGGAAGAGGACAATACAAGGAGATAAAGGAAAGGAAGGTTGGGAAAATAATTTCACATCATCAGGATACAAAAGAAGGCATCTATACAGAGAAGGGAGGAGGGCATGAGAGCACAGCTGGTATTTCAAGCTCATTCTCATCTGAACTAGTCAAAAGAAAACACATACAAACACACAGAACTGGGTACAGATATACCTTTCACTCAACAGGGAAACAGAAGATAAAAAGGACAAAGGGAGGGTTGGGGAGGGAGGCAGTGGCGGAGTGGACAGAGGAAATTAGAGGAAGGACAGATTAAGGGAGAGATTGATCCAAAGTAAAACAAACTCTAAAGATGTACAAAAATATTCTTTAGCTCTTTTTGAGGTGGCAAAGGATGGGAATCTGAAAAAATACACGCACATTAGGGAACCAATGAACAAGTTATGGTATATAAATGTGATGGAATATTACGGCACTGAACTTTTATCAGCATAATGACCAACCGTCATTCCAGAGAACTAAAGATGGAACATGACAGACTAAGAATACAGAATGAGGCAATTTTTTTTGGACACAGTCAATGTGGAAATTTGTTTTGATTAACTATATGTATTTGTGATGGGTTTTATTTCTATGCTCCCAATTATACACATGGATGGAAGGGTGGGGCAAGGTTGAGAAGAGATGGTGAGAAGGCAGATTTTGACTGATTAAGACAAAATAAAATATTTTTTAAAAAATATTAGAGTTAGAATCAAGATACCTGACTTTTATCCCTGGCTCTGCAAAACTCTGTGACCTTGGGCAAGTCATTTGCCTTCTAAGGGAAATAAGATTTTCTGTCTAGAAAATGAAGAGGTTGAATTAAATTGTCTCTGAGATCTCTCAGGTCTGGTATTTTGAGATTCCTTGAGTTCCTCCTAATTCTCCCACAGTCAACAAAGCTACAAACACAGAGGGTCAATTTTCACAAGTGCTTATTGAAATGAATTGCTAACAGGCTTCCAGACACAAATATTGCTGAAGGTGAACTAAAATTAAAAATTAAAAAAAAAAGTGTATTTGCAAGGAAGGGCAAAGGGAGGCCTAGCAGCAGCTTGTAATAAAGCAGCATTGATACAGTTCATTTCCCACTTATCCAGGGCATGGCACCTGGTAGCAGAGGGGTGGGGAGACCTGGATGTGGGTAGGCAATCTGTCTATCAGTTCATGACCCCAGGGAGGGGAGGACAGAGAGCAATCACCTGGTTATAGATATGACTGTAGAGAATTGGCCCAGTTCTAGGAAGAATCTCAGCCCAGGGGCAGCCTGATTGACTGCTCCAGCCAAAGAAAAAAAGACATTAATCTGGCATGGAGTGCTAGGCTTCAACTCTACCACAGAGATGTTGGGAGAAACAACCAAAAGGTGTCAAGTGAGATCTGGAGGAAGAAACAACCGAAACGTGTCAAGTCAGATCTGGAGGGAATCTTGCAGTCCAAAATATTAGATGACAGAGCCGAAAGGGGTTCTATGGGGGAGAGAAGAAGCATTTACTAGGGCCTATCATGTTCCAGGCTCTATGCTACACTCTTTACAAATATCCTTTCCTTAGAAATGACTACAATGTAGACAAAAGGCATGGATGAGGGATTTTGTTTCTCGTTAAGCTTGGGCTTCATCATCAGAATTAGAGGCCACATAAACATTTAAAAATTAATAATCATATTAACCTGGCTAATATGGCACTTGGTAGCAGTTAAACATTAGCAACTATCTTTAAGTATGATAGCTAAAAGTTAACAAATGTAGAATGTTAGAGAGAAAAGGAATAAGAGTGTAAATGACCATAAAATGTGTAACATCAGAGCTGGAAGAGACCTTAGAGCACAGAATGTTAGACCACTAGAGAAGGGATTCCTGTCTAATCCGTGACTCTCCCACCTGTCAGTCATGACCGATTAGTGATTATTTAAGCATTACTTTTCTAGACCTGCCTTCCATCCTCCCGGCTCTCTAGCATAGTTCAAAAACGAAAAACATCTCTCATATTGAAAGCTCAGATCTGGTCCAAATTCCTCCCTATTTTACAGATGAGGAGACTGAGTTCTATGTAATAAATTGCTTTGCACCCTAAGATGCAAAAGGAAGTGCTAGGAAGCAGTACATGGCATGGTTCAAAAAGCTTCAGGGTGGAAGGACTACATTTTAGTTTGGTTTCTGGCCCCTAGTACCTATGTGAATTTGGGTAAGTACCTTTCCTTCTCTGGACTTCACTTTCCCTATCTATAAAACCACAAGTTTGCTAGATCAGAGACATCTGAGCTTTTTCAAGGATGGTCCACCCAGAGAGGAAGGGGACCATTAGGGTAGAATGCTCTACAGACTCTCACTGTACTGAGTGTTTCTGTTTCACCTTCTTTTCCTAGTTACAAGGAACTACTCCATCAGGAGGGGAAGGGGGTCTTTTCTCCAGAAATGACCATAATATGAGCAAAGGCATCAATAAAAGGCTGTTGTTGTTTTAAAGTTTCAGCCTCAGCATGGTTTCAGAAAAACCTGGGAAGGCTTCTATGAACTGATACAAAGTAAAGTGAGCAGAACCAGGAGAACAGAGTTCACAGTAACAGCAGTATCAAAGCCGTGTAAAACATAGCTACTGTGATACTGTAATGATCCAAGACAACAAAGGACTCCATGAAAAACTCTATTCCACCTCGAGAAAGAGAACTGATGGGCTCTGATTGCAGATTAAAGCACTTTTTCCACTTTCCTCCTCCTCCTTCTTCTCCTTCTTGCTTTTTATTCCAACATAGTAAATATGGAAATATGTTTTGCACAACTTCACATGTATAATTGCTATCATGTTGCTCTCCTTCTCAATAGGGACATGAGGAAGGCAGAGAATTTGAAGTTTTTTTAATTTGTAAATGAATGTTAAAAATAAAGAAAAAATAAAGTACCAAACCTGCTAATATGGAACATGAGAGCAGTTAAATGTTAGCAGTTAGCTAGTGGTTACGTCCTACTTATCTGCTTAAAGGATTACAGCTAAAAGCTCCAATTTTTATTAACTTCAAGGTTCTTAAGAAGCACGTTTCTCACAATGCCACGCCACGATTCTTCATGAGGCAGTCTAGCTATTGTCATTCCTCCTTATAAAAGAGGAAACTGAGGCTCAGAGAGATAAGTGACTGATCCAAAATCACACAGTTAATAAGTTTTAGAGTTTGCATTTGAAGCTTAGGGCTCCACGCCCAGCATTCTTCCAAATAAAACATGCTGCCTCTCTTAAGGGGGAAAAAAAAGCTTTTTCCTAAAAATCTCAAGAAATCCCCACCTCAGAGTCAGATGCACCATATTCAGTCTAAAGGCTGTACATTACTATATGGATATCCAGGGAATAGATGATCTCTAAGCTCCCTTCCGGTGCTGATATTCTATGTTCTGTCTTATCTCCTGGTCCCTTTTAGATCTGGCATGCTACGTCCTGTGTTATAAGGTTCCTCTCAATTCTAATTGGCAATGAATTTGTCCAAGTTATTCCTGTCTACTTCCTTGGAGACCTATTGTGAGTATCAAATGAGATATTAGATATAAAAAGTCTTTGGAAAATTAAATACTTAATTTAACAATGTAAGAGAGTGTAAAGGGTTAAGAACTGAGTGATTAATCACCAAGGTTGAAGGAGACATGCTGTTGTTGGCTGTCATTTGCTCTCAAAAAGGACCATGACATCAGGGACATGATGCCATGACATGCAAGTGAACTGGACTTAAGTGAGAGAGGGTTATGCAAAGTCACCAGCCTCACTTTCTCCTCTGGAACCATTTGGCTCCAGTGGCAAGATATAGATCAGGAGGACTGGGGATGGTCTTGAATGTAGTGGAAGGCATTGGCCTTTTTAAGCTGTCTTTCACAGGTTTCACTTTGGCTAAGGCAATGTCCAATCAGAGATCAAGGTTAGGCAAAAATGAGGCAGAGAATGGCCTTGCTTTCACCTAGCAAAAAAATAAAATAAAATAAACCTGGGAAGGGAAGAATTTCTGGCCAAAACAGAAAAAATTGCTATTTACATTCACTCTGGGCCAATCAGGGGTCACACAAAAGACCAAGTGGGGCTTTGCCTATTGCTGACCAATGAATGAGAGAGACAGAGTGATTTAAAGGTTTAAGGCATGGCCCTTAAGAAAGTAATCTAATCTTATAATCTATACTGTTAGAATATGAAATATCAGGGCTACAAAGGATCTTAGAAAATAGACTGCCAGAATTTAGAATACAGAATGTTAGGGCTAAAAATTACATTAGAAGGCATTTGAACTTTTGGGGTCAGAGCCAAGATGACAGAGTTGAAAAGCACTCAGCTGTGTTCTCCCAACATTCCCCTCCAAACGACTTTAAATTGACCTAATAATGGTAAAGTTTTCAGAAGATACCTGTATTGTTTTCCCATATAGAAAGGTACACAAAATAAAAGGTCAAGAAAAGAAAGAAATCTAGCATGTAAACCCCCAAGATATCTTGGGGGGTTTCAATGGTCAAAATTTAGATTCATGGGCTAGTGGTGAGAGAGGTATGTGCTAAAGGCTTGAATTAGATGAACACACACTGTCTACTCTAACCTATACGCAAGTGAAAGTGACCCTTTGGGCCACATTTTCCTCTAGGGTAAAATGAAAGGGTTGGACTAAACTATTTCTAAACTCCTTTCTAATCCTTCTGTCTTTAAACATCTTAAGTTATATAATTTTACAGTCATTTCTAACTCTTATTTTGTGTTCTGAGGATCCCCCCAATTCTGTCATTCTATTTCTATGTTCTAAGTTCTTGTCTTACTGATGTTTAGAGTTCTGTGTTCTAATATTCTGTTTCTAAGGTTCCTTCCAGCTCTCATATCCTATGATTCTAGGGGATCTAAAATGCCAACTAGCTTTGAGGTCAAAAACAAGAAAGAGTCATTGTACAAGGAATACAACAATAAGGGAAGCTCATAGCCCTCTATCATCCTAAAAAGACAGATCTTCATCATGGAAATGGTCATCTACTCCTCCCCCATAATTCCTCTCTCACAACAGAGAGAAGGTCTGTGTCTTTAACAGTCCTCCTCCTAAAAGCACTCTGCTCTCACAAAGCCTCCTTTCACATCAGGGCCTTCACTCACTTGAAAAGACACAGGAGGCAGCCTGTAGTGCTGAGGGAAACCATGGCCCAGGGTTAGTTATGTGATATACAGAGAGAGATTTACCAAAGAGCTAATGCTGCCAGAAGTTTTCAGATGACAGAAGTTTATGGAAAATATCACCAATGAGAAGTGGAGGAGTAGTTGATAGAATGTCTGACTTGGAGTCAAGAAGACCTGGGTTCTAATCCTGCTCTGATATTTAACTATATTAAGCTACAGCATTTAAGAATAATTTAAGAATATGTTAAGTCAACTAAATCTATTTGAGGCTCAGGCAATAAAGACTATAAGCTACCAATAGTTGTGTCTGCATCAGGAGGAAATTTCCTTACTCCCACAACAGTTACTGGATGTATTCACACCATTAGTCACCAGAAATTAAGATGCTTGATTTGAGTATGGTGAGGAAATGAAGTATTATATAACAAATTTAAATTAAAAAGCAACACATGAAATTACTTCATGAGGTGTTTTGAAATCCTGAATAAAAAAGGATCAGGAAGATAAAATGCACAATAAAGATGACTCCCTATTATTAGCCTCTTAAACACATGCCTAGATGTGGGAGGGGGCAGTAAGAGACAGGGAAATAATACCAGAGGACATTTTGTAGACTCAGAGTTAGACGAGACCCCAAAGACCATCCGGGACAACCTGAATCTGAAGAAGAGCCTTCCAGCTCTGATATCTTATGAATCTACTTTCAATGATGGAGAATTCGCCACTTACTCTGAGAAGGCATATTCCATTCCTAGACAGCTCTAATTCTTAGGCATTTATTTTCTCTGCAGACTGATCTGAAATTGAGCTCTTTATGGCTTCCATCCACAAAGAATATCTTTCCTTCCAACACTATCGTAGTTGGTTGTTGTCCTTTGTGCTAGAAGAGGACCAAAACGGTATAACTATGTTGGTGTCAAGGTAAAGTATGTCCTACTGTGGCTGATCAGACCTATAGAAGTTCAGAATGCTTGACCAGAAGTCAGATACAAATAGTCCATATGAAAATTTGGAGTGAAGACTCTGGCAAGGTACATAGCAAAGTATCATTTTACTTTGTATAGGTGAAAAGACTGAGACCCAGAGAAAGAATCTGCCCAAAGTCACCCTTGTCAGTAAGTGGTCAATCAGCCAGGACTTGAACCCAGTTTCCTGACTGATTCCAGATCTTTCCCCTATAGTACAATGCTGATGTCAGATAGCCAGGAGATATGAAACACTTTGGTGTGTGGGTTGGGGGGGGGGAGGGAGGTTGATGAGGAATTCTTGAGTGGATTCTCAAATTCATATTTCATCTATAGTCCTGTACCAGCCAAAGGTATGGCATTCAATCCTGGGAAAACCCCTTCCTTGGATTCTCTCAAGCTCCTTCTTGAACCTGTCTAAAAAACAACTGTCTCCTAACTATCATATTTGTCAGAGTAAATGCTGAATATTTTCCTTAAATCTGGCTTATATAAAGCCCATAAGTTATGATCAGAATAAATTTTTAGAGATGCAGTGTGATGACATGAAAAGAACACTAGATTTGGAATCAGAAAACCTGGGTCTAGCTAGGTGGAACCAAAATGGTGGAGTAAAATCAGGGACTTGCTTCAGTTCTTCAACAAACCCTTCAAAATACCTGTAAAAAATGACTAAACAAATTCTAGAGCAGCAAAACCCACAAATGACAAAGCAGAACAAATTTCCAGCCCAAAACAACCAGGAAGGTCAACAGGAAAAGTCTGTTGCACCAGTCTGGGAGAGGAGCACAGTCCAGAGCAAAACACACCAGGCACAGATCAGGTCCAAGAAAACCTGGAGCAGGATTCAGAGGAATGAATCACTGGCAACCGTGGCAATTTCAAGACTTCTCAACCCACAAACACCAAAGACAATTTAGAAGGTGAGTAGGAAAGGTCTGTCGGACCTGGGTGAGAGGAGCACAGCAGCAACAGTGGCTGCTTCTGGAGCTCTCCACCCACAGACAATAGGGGGATTGAGTTGCTGATCAGAGGGGAATTGCAGGGATCTCCTTGCTGGCACTAAGGCAGGATTCTCTTGCTTTGCCTATGCTTGGATCTGGGTGGCAGTCCTGCGGTGAAGAGGAGTACTGGCATGGCAGAGTTTGTGGTAGTGGTGAAGCCGGAATCCTCCTCACAGTTTCAAGGCAGAAAAGAGTGTTTGTGGTCACTCACAAACCTGAGTACAGGCCAGGAGAGGAGTAAACACTTCTCCTTTGATCATATCACCTGAGAAGAACTGAAAATTTACAGATCCCTAGAAGTATCTCTGAAGACAGTTGCTTGGGACAGTACATCTTCCACACTGGGCTGAGTCCTGTATTAACAAAGAGTTAAAAAAAGTCAAGCAATTGGTTGAGAAAATGAGCAAAGAGCAGAAAAAAAAATCAGACTGTAGAATTTTACTTTGATGACAAAGAAGATCAAAACATACAACCAGAAAAAGACAACAAAGTCAAAACTCCTACATCCAAAGCCTCTAAGAAAAATATGAATTGGTCACAGGTCATGGAAAAGCTTAAGAAAGGATTTTGAAACTCAAGTAAGGGAAATAAAGGAAAAATTGGGAAGAGAAATGAGAGGGATGCAAGAAAATCATGAAAAATGAGTCAACAGCTTGTTAATGGAGACTCAAAAAAAATTCTGAAGAAAATAACACCTTTAAAAATAGACTAACTCAAATGGCAAAATAAGTCCAAAAAGTCAATGAGGAGAAGAATGCCTTAAAAAGCAGAATAGGTCAAATGGAAAAGGAGGTCCAAAAGCTCACTGAAGAAACTAACTCCTTACAAATTGAAATAGAACAAATGGAAGCTAATGTCTCTATGAGAAATCAAGAAATTATAAAACAAAACCAAAAGAATGAAAAAATTGAAGACAAGGTGAACTATCTCATTGGAAAAACAACTGACCTGGAAAATAGATCCAGAAGACAGAATTTAAAAATTACTGGACTACCTGAAAACTATGATCAAAAAAAGAGCCTAGACATCATCCTTCAAGAAATTATCAAGGAAAACTGCCCTGATATTCTAGAACCAGAGGGTAAAACAGAATTTGAAAGAATCCATCAATAACCTCCTGAAAGAGATCCCAAAAAGAAAACTCCTAGCAATATTGTACACAAATTCTAGAGTTCCCAGGTCAAGGAGAAAATATTGCAAGCTGGCAGAAAGAAGCAAATCAAGTAATGTGGAAACACAATTAGGATAACACAAGATTTAGCAGCATCTACATTAAGGGATCAAAGGGCTTAGAATATGATATTTTGGAGGTCAAAGGAGCCAGGATTACAACCAAGAATCACATACCCCGCAAAACTAAGTGTAATCCTTTAGGGAGGGGGGAGAATGGACATTCAATGAAATAGAGAACGTTCAAGCATTCTTGCTGAAAAGATCAGAACTGAATAGAAAATTGGACTTTCAAATATTAGACTCAAGATAAGCATGAGAAGGTAAACAGGAAAAAGAAATTGTAAAGTACTTATTAAAGCTGAACTATTTATATTCCTACATGGAATAATGATACTTGTAACTCATGAGACTTTTCTCAGTATTAGGGTAGTAAAGGGAACATATATACAGAGAGAGAGAGACAGAGAGATAAAGGACACAGGATGAGTTGAATATGAAAGGATGATATCTAAAAAACAAAAATAAGGGGTGAGAAAGAAATGCACTGGGAGAAGGAGAAAGGGATAGGTAGAATGGGGTAAATATCTCACATAAGAGGCAAGAAAAAGCTTTTACAGTGGAGGGAAGAGGGGGGAGGTGAGAGGGAATGAGTGAATCTTATTCTCATGGGATTTGGCTTGAGGACAGAATAACATACACATTCATTTGGTTATGGAAATCTATCTTACCCTACAAGAAAGTAGGAGGGAAGGAGATGAGGGTAGGGATGATAGAAGGGAGGGAAGATTGGGGGAGGGGATAATCAGAAGCAAACACTTTTGAGGGTCAAAGGAGAGGATAGAATAAATGCGGAGCAGGACAGGATGGAGGGAAATATAATTAGTCTCACAACATGACCATTATTGAAGGGTTTTTCATGACTAAACATGTAAAATCTATATTGAATTGCTTGCCTTCTCAATGAGGGTGAGTAGGGAGGGAGTGAATTTGGAACTCAATGTTTTAAAAACAAATGTTAAAAGCTGTTTTGACATGCAACTGGGAAATAAGATATACAAGCAGGGGGTATAGAAATCTATCTTGCCTACAGGAAAATAGAAGGGAAAAGGGATAAGAGAAACAAGGGCTGATAAAAGGGGTAATCAGAATGCATGCTGTCTTGGGGTGGGGAGAGAGGAGAGATGGGGAGAAAATTTAGAACTCAAAATCTTGTGGAAGTGAATGTTGAAAAGTAAAAATAAATTAATTAATTTAAAAAAAAGAAAACCTAGGCCCAAATCCCAGTTCCTAAATGTCCGATTTTTCTGAACATTAGTGTCCTACTGTGTAAAAGTGAGAAAATTCTTGTTCTTTCCACCTCCCTGGCTATGACAAAGAAAGTCATATAGAATTATGAAAGTCATATAGAATTATGAATAGTTGTTGTTGCATTTGTTTTATGATAATTTCCCCCCCCCAAGAGCATTTTAGGGGGTATTCTATATAGGAACAATGCAATAATATTTGGACAAATTTTAGAGCCTCTTCCGATTGATAAAGCACTGTCCTCATAACCCAAAGCCCTACTCTGTTGCCTTTAATGGAGGTGACAGTTTTCAAAGGCTATACCATTGGTTGAAGCACATGCTCTCGACCAATCTACTTGCAAGAAAAACTTAATTCTCCCAGAGAAAGGCTATGTCTACTTTTCACGTCTCATCAAGCCTAGGGAGGCTAGTCACTAGTCACTAGACCAACCATCTGGTGATGAATCCTTTGACACTGACAGCCCAAGAAACTAAGAAAACTGAAAAATGGTCCTCAGTTCTGTGTAATCAGGTTCCACCCTGTACCTGTAGTACCAGTGCCCATAGAAGCAGCAGGAAGGGGGACAGCAGGCACTAAGAATAACTTGGTTTATTAGACTGTGGTTGGTAGTCTAAATAAGAGATCCTCGATGACCAACTCTAATGGTAATTTAAGGTTAATGGTGAGTGGGAGGAAGAGTTAAAGATCTTCCCAGCCCATCAATAGGCCTCAGTACCTTTTGTTAATTTCTGTTGAGACACTAGGTCAGAGGGTCCTGCCCTCCGGCTCTGAGGTGAGGTTTTGTTTTGGGGCTTAGTTTTCAGAAGAAAGTTTATGTGCTAGATGAGACTCTGGGAAGCCGCTAAGGAGCACCCCCAGCTTTGAAAACCCAGATGCTGGTGCTTCTCTGTCTGATAAGTATGTATGTATGGTCAGACAGTTGGATTTGTCTATTGATCTGTGATGTACGGACAGACAGTTGGAAGTCCTGTCTGTTGGTCTTTCTATTTGTACTTTCTGTTTGTATTTTCCCTGAAGTTCAGGGTTCTGACTTTTTCTCCTGAACTAAGTGGATGATATATGTACTTGATTAAAGCAGATTTTTAACCCCTCAAAAGTTGCTTTTCTTTTAGAAAAGCGGATCTAAGAACCTGCACAGCAGGCCCTCCTGTGTATGTCAGGGTCCTTGCTATTACACCAATATACTGATAGAACAACTCAATCCTAGCAGTTTTTATATTCTTGTTTAATACAGATTAAATGGCTCACAGATTCCCTTTGGAAAGGTGATAAAAGAAATTGGTAGAGTCACTTTTGCCCTCTGTCCTAAGACAGCAAGAGACATCATTCCATGGATCATTTAGTCATCTGATATTACAGTGCTTAGGATAAACATCTTCAAAAAGGACTACCATGAAAATCATTGCACCTTATGCACCAGTAGGTGTTGAAGAAGAGGTAGAGAAGATTTATTAAACGCTTGATAAGATCCTCAAACCAACATATTCTTTGATATTCAATGATTTCACGTAAAAGTAGTCGAGGACCATAAAAATATTTTGTTTGTTAATGGTGGATGGAATATCTTACTCCAAAGGTCAAAGACTCATAAATAAAACAGAAACCTCATGCCTATAAATTGTGAATACTCTCTTAAGAAAAGAATTGAAAAATGCTGAATATAACATAGAATAAAATCATAAAAATAAAACTGATTATTATTTTTACCTTACTGAAAATGATTCATTGTTAATGTGAGAATTAGTCCTAAATCAGTTGTCTGTAAGTGATACCTCCAGCTTAATAGAACAAAGATAAAAAATTAGTACAAAGCCAGAAGAATAAAAAGGGGAAATTGAAACAAGTGTAACCTGATCTGTTTAAATAAACTTTTGAGGCTAAAAAATGCACCAATTTCAATCATTTCAAATGGAACTTTAATCTACTAAAATCAACTGTCATATCAAGAAGACCAAAGGAGCCTTGAAAAATGCCTTAGTCAGCAAAAACTTTTCTTTACTTGCCAGGTGAAAAGCTAAGACAGACAAGGAAGGCCACCACAGGTTTGGAAAACAAAACTCATCTGTTATATCCTAGACAGAAGGATAGTTGGAGATTATGAGCAGTATCATTTCACAAAATAGAGAGAAATTGGAGAGGTTTTGCTTAAATCACTTTAAAGAAAGCTTGGCAAGAAACCCAAGTAAGCAGCTATTCTGAGGACACTGACGAATGAAGTTGAAAGGAGAAAAGTGGAAAGATAGAAAAGATTCATAGATTTTTAAAGAAATCCTTTTTACTTTTGAGGACAGTAAAGGCTCCACACTTGGAATCTGATTTTATTGTATAGGATATGCGTAGAGAGGAGGTAAAAATGATACAGAAGGGAAAAACAAAGGGTGAAAATAGCAAAACTAGATTACATATACAGAAAGGGAGAGAAGAGTCAAGATGGCAAAGCAATACTGCTAAGCTTCCCTCCACAAAACTTCTCCAAATAAATTTAGCTATTGTACCAAACCAAATCCTAATGGGGAAATCCACAAAAAAATTACAGTAAGTTATACCTCCATCTCACTTCAGCAGAGCAAGACAGACAGAGAAGTCTGTGGACACTGGGGATGGGGTCATTCCAGAAGCACACTGCACAGCCCACTCCAACACCCTAGGAAGTCCCAGACTCATACTAAAGCACCCCCAGATCCATACCAGGGCACTGCAATGGGGACAGCAGCTTACTAGCAATTTTTCTGCCCACTACCCACAAGTGACCCAGAGAGGACCGAGAAGGGGAACTATGTAGAGGAATGACATTCACAGGTAGAGGCCCTGGGCCATGTACCAAGAAAGGAGGAAGTCTAGAAGAAAGCAGAAGCAAAGGTATGGCTCAGACTTCCCACACATAGAGCAAGGTCTCAGTACCAGCTTCTAGCCCAGACTGGATAGGGATAATCAAGCAAGAATCTTAAACCAAAGGCAGCCTGTAATTCCATCATGCTGAACCAACAGTTTTCCAGCTGGCTGACAGCTGAGTAGTTCA
Source organism: Notamacropus eugenii (assembly GCF_028372415.1). NCBI lineage: Eukaryota > Metazoa > Chordata > Mammalia > Diprotodontia > Macropodidae > Notamacropus > Notamacropus eugenii. The sequence goes on from NC_092876.1 coordinate 126,632,476, forward strand.
GCAGCAGTCTGTTCTTACAGAGACTGAAACACAAGTCAAGAACTTGCAGAACTCAGACCACAGAGGCAGCAATCAGATTTTCACCTGGATCAGACCACTTTGGGAGCAACGAAAGTTGTCAGCTCCCTAGACTGTCACCTGAGGTGTTCGAATAACACAGCACTCAATACCTCAAAAAAGAAGCAAAAAGACCAGTCTTCTCTCCAGAACTGCAGCAGAGTCAAACGCTGAGATCAAGTTCAAAAACAAGAAGTAGGCTAGGACAACAAGCAAACAAAAAAAGAATCCTTCCATAACGAGCTATTATGGTGACAGAGATGTACAAGACACAAATGCAAAAGAAGAAAATTACTCTAAAACATCTACAAGCAAAACCTCACAGGAAAGCACAGGATGGGCACAAACTCAACTAGAATTCCTGAAATGGATGAAGCAAGAGTTTAAAAAAAAAATCACTTTTCATAAATGGAATGAGAGTGCTAAAAGAAAAAAAATCAGTAAAGAAGTAAGAGATATAGAAGAAAGAATTAGAAATGTAATTAACAATAATGGTAAAAGAGGTATAAATCTTTGCCCAAGCAACAAACTCCTTGAATATTAAAATGGACCAAATAGAAGCCAATGATTCCATGAAGCAAAAAGAAATATTAAAACAAAGTCAAAAGACTAGAAAAAATGGAAGAAAATACAAGGTATCTCGCAGTAAAACAAGTGACCTAGAAAACAGAGTAAGGAAAAAATTAAGAATCACTGAACCATTGGAGTGACAGGACCTCCCCATACAAAAAAAAAGGGGGGGGGGCAGCCTAGGCATTCTAATTCAAGAAATCTTAAAAGAAAATTGCCTAGATCTCTTAGAACCAGAGAGAAAAGTGGAAACAGAAAAAATTACCTCCTAAAAGAAACCTCAAAATGGAAACTCTTAAGAACATCATGGTGAGTTCAACACTAGCAGTACAAGTTAGCACTGGGAATTTAAAATCTCTTCAGGCTAAATTAGAACGACTTCACTGATTCATGACTTCATCACAGGATGGAAATGGACTTCAAATATGTGTCCTTTGAACTGTAAAATAAAGGTTCAGATATATGTACCCTAATCCAGAAGAATAGCTACCCCAGAAGACCTAGGGAAGTAAGTGCATTGCACAATCAAGTGGATTGCATGGTTTCTGTGTTCTTAACTTTCTGGTATATACACATATAAGAAGTGGTAGAAAATATGCCAAATCACTTCTTTTTTTACTACTAGTATGTTATATTAGTCCCTTTAAAAAATCATTTTTATGCAGTTGAAATACCACGTGTTGCCAAACTAAAACCTGTTTTAAGTCTCTTTTTTCACACCTCGTTATACATAAAGATTAAAGATGGCACTATATGTGTGTATATGTTTTACATTTAAAAAAGGGAACATCATAGCCAACATCCAGAGCTTCCAGATCAAAATTAAAAATGCTACAAGCAGTCAAAAAGAAAGAATTCAAGTACCATGGAGCCATAGTCAGGATCAAAAGTGATTTGGCAGCCACCATGATAAAGGAGAGGAAAGCATGGAATACAACATTCTAGAAGGGAAAAGATATGAGTTCATAGTCAAGAATAACTTCCTCAGTGAAACTGAACATAAATGCTCCAAGGGGAAAAAATGAATCTTTAATGAAATGGAGGGCTTCCAAGCATTCCTGATTAAAAGATCAGAGCTGTATCAAAACTTTGAAGTTCAAACACAGGAGTGAAGAAAAATGGTTAAAATATATACATATGTATATGTGTGTGCGTGTGCGTGTGTGTGTGTGTGTGAACAAGGATAAAGGACTAAACAAAGATGAAGTACTTAAATTCAAAAATGGGGAGATGATGATACATACATTCCCTCTGAACCATAGGGTTCAAAGGACAAGTCATTTGTCTCTGTTTCTCAGTTGTCTCACCCTTAAAACAAGAATAATTGTCCTTGCGTGACCCATCTTCCAAGGGTGTTGTGAGAACTCTCAAATATTCAAATGGACCTGTGATCCCATCAGTGTGGATATTTCCACACACAAATGATACAAATCTTAATGTATATAAACCATATATCTTGTTTAATATCCTGCCTAAAGTTTTGGGGTCTTTCCTTGCATTCTCCTGACATCATGAAGACAGCAATAGAACACAGAGCTATCCATCTGTCTTCCTTTCCTCTTGTAATATAGCATATTTTACTTTACCTCTTTACAATTCTTTGTTTGTGATGGATTTCAGCCTGCTTGTGGCTGCCATGCCCTTCTTAACTGCAATACTTATTTTCAGTTAGTGTGACACTAAGGGTGTTCTATGTTATGCAGTTATAAAACAACACTAGTATAACATAGGTATAAAGGGCCTTAGTTTCAGGATCCATTAAACAGGAACTCTCGCTTCAGATGAAATCTCTCTTCAACTTGGACTCTTCACTAAAGTTCTACAACGTCCATGACCAGCATGGTTTTTCTGCTTTCTGCCTGACATTAAGTTAGATTACTGAACAGTCATCTTGGTTATTTCTTTCAAAGAATCTATTTTTGATATATGGATAGGAGATATCTTAGTAGGGAAGAACCTTTAATACAGAGTTTTACTTCCCTGAAGCAAATGCATTTTTATGGTGAGTAAACAGTAAGCACAGGGAGATCTTATATTGTTTTCATTGTTTTTCTGGGGTGTGATCTACCATGGAATGTTTTGTGAAGGACTGTGTGTTCTCTTACGTTATCGTCATCAAAGTTTATCTTGATATATGTGTATTCTCATAAAAATTTTATGTAGATGGGAGAGCAGGTAAACAAATCAATGGTTATTAGTATTCCTTTGGTTGTCTTATTAAAATTTTTTATTTTCTCAAACATGTCATGTCTTTGGTATCCTCCCTCCTTTCAAAATTCTTGAGAATCTATCCTTGTCTTTCTTTAACAATTCTGTCACCTCTAGGACTTGGCACTAATCTTCTCCATGTAAACTTAAAAAAAATTTCAATTATATTTGGTTTCAATAAGCAAAAATCCACATTCTCATCCTACAGCCCCAGTCCCTCATCTTCATATTGAGAACACAAGAAAAAAAGCAAAACTCATCACAAACACATGTGGTCAATCAAAAACAAATTTCTGCATGAGTTATGTCCAAAAACAATACACCTCATTATGCAATGAGTCCTTCACTTTTCTATCTAGAGGTAGGTGGAAAGTTTCATCCTTAGCCTCCAGAACCACAGTTGGTCATTAGACTGATAAGGGTTCCTAGTTCATTCAAACTTGTTTTTCTTTACCATATTATTGTTTAAAAGGTTTTCCTGGTTCCATTCACTTCCCTCTGTGCAATTCGTACAAATCTTCCTGGGTTTCTCTGAACTCCTCTCCCCCATGTCTTAAAGCACATTGTGTTCTATCACCTCTATATACGATAACTTGTTCATCCACTCCCCCATTTAAGGGTACCTCCTCATAATCTCATTCTTTGTCACCTCAAAAAAGACCTATGTTTAGGATCAATCCCTTCCATAATCTGCCCTCCTTTTAATTCCCCCTCCCTTTTCCTTTTTATTTTCCTGTTGAGTGAAATAGATTTCTGTACCTAACTACCCAACTCTGCGATGGTGTGTGTGTGTGTGTGTGTGTGTGTGTGTGTGTGTGTGTGTGTGTGTGTGTGTGTGTGTGTGTGTGCGCTCATATATATCTTCTTCCCTTTGATCAATTCAGATGTTCTCCTTACCTCCTCCACCTTGTTTGTATACCTCTCTACTTACACAAGGAGTGTCTAGGTGTCACAGTGTTGGGCCTGGAGTCAGGAAGACTCATCTTTCTAAGTTCAAATCTAGCCTCAGACTCTTAGAAGCTGTGTGATTCTGGCCAAGTCATTTATTTAACCTTGTTTGCCTCAGTTTTCTCCCCTGTAAAATGAGCTGGAGAAGGAATGGCAAACCACTTCATTATCTTTGCCCAAGAAAACCCTAAATTGGGTCAAAAAGAGTCAGACATGACTGAAATGACTGAACTATAATTACTTACATGCCTTGATTATGTTAGATAATTTTCCCTAACCTTCCTTTCCCTTTCACCCTAGACTATTCCTCTTTCCCTCTTTCCATTCTTCTCTTAAGGTCATCACGACACAGCAGAATTACTGCTGGGCCTTGTCTGTGAGAGAGTCAGAGCATCCTGGGGATACTATCATCTAACTGTAAGAGCCAGGGCTTTTGACTCTGAATCCAGTGTTCTTGCTATTAACTGCTGATCTCAAATCACTGAACTAGCAGAGTCCTGCTCAGCAAGGTAGAGGAGGAATGGAGTTCAGCAGGGGATACCACCCATTGTACAGTAGTATGCCTACTTCCCACTCTACCCAACTCTGGTTCTTCCACTAACCTTAGGCCGTCTCCACTGGACATCCTGCCGCTGGGTACCTGAGTAATATAACGATTCATCATTGGCTGGGAAGGTAGGGTCCTCAAAGAGCACCTTCCTCTTCAGACAATCCTTCTTCAGGGACCAATATTTTTGGTTCTCATAGGGTTTCACACAAGAAAACATCGTTTAGGTCAGCCTTGAGGGAAGATAAGAGAGGAAAAAAAGACTTTGAGATAAGGCCAAAAGAAAAATAGGTACATTTCTAAAGAATACTATTAAAAAGGATCTCCATTGTACCACTCTGCTACACATTTCCTCTCTAGCCTAACATTAGTTCCCACTGTGTAGACTAGCCCCTAATTATAGGTTACTCTTGGAGCTACAAATTTACACCACAATTCTGAGCCCAGTTTTTGAATCATAATAGTAGCATGGCAGAGTAGACATATATCATCTACTACTTACTTGTGTGACCATGGGCAAGTTGATTTGCTTCTCTGTTCCTCAATTTCCTTCTTTGTAAAATGAGATAGCTGGACTATATGACTCTAAGATCCCCTGAAGCTCCAACATTCTATGATTTCACCTCTCCCATCTTGTCTCCCATGACTTCCCAACATATACTCCTCACCACTCCTATCAAACCTAATTATCCCTGCAACACTACGTTGATGTGTCCATATCACTCCCACATCCAGTCTCAGCTCCCACCAGGATCTCTCTCCCTCTCATAGTGCTGACTATACCATACCATTCACACAACATTTAATTTTATCTTTTCTTACACAGTTGCTATTGTTGTGATTAAAATGATGATAATGATAGTACTTTATGCCCAACGATACTAATACCCATGAATTAACTGGCTTAGATGCTTCTTCTACTAATAGCAATCCCAACACCTCCATCCCTTACTTCATGAATTGCTTTCATAGGAACATAAGAGTTAGAGCTGGAAGAGACCTAAGAAGTCATGTGCTGCAACTCTCTCCTTTTATATATAGGAAAATTGAAGAGCGAGATGCAGAGAGGCTACACCCCTTCCACTGACAGGGGAGGAATTGCAAGACATCTGCAGAGGTAAAGGGATTGATCTGAGGCAGAGCCAGCATGTTCTCTAACTCCAGTCCCAGAACTCTTTGTCTTTTATCAGTCTGCTCACTGTTATATAGATGAAAAAATTGGGGATCAGAAAGCTAAAGTTGCTTGGCATGGTCACACAGGTGATAGCTAACAGAACTGAGACTAGAACCTAGGTCAAAGGATCACTGAACTTTACAGTTAGAAAGGACTTTAAATATGCCTTCCTCCTCATATATCCTGATACAATATTGTGTCTGTCCCTCTCTTATCAAATTCTCCCTGGTATTCCAACTATTTGGACAGCTTTGTTTCTCCCTGCTAGACCTTGAACTCCCAATAAGCAAGAAGTCTATTTTATTTATCTTCTCCCTCCCTTCCTCTCCCCCACACAGCAAAAGGATATCTATTCATCAGAGTTGCTCAGTAAATGAATCAACAGGACAGACCCTATTATATCCTGAGCTCAGAGGAAGGTGAGATTCCTTTGGGCTCAAGTGTACAGGGAAGGCTCAAACTAGGAGGAGGACCTTGATTTGAGGTCAGGCATGGTTTGAATAACTACTGCACAAAAGTCCATTCTAAGTGAAGTGGCATTGCCAAAGTTTCTTCAATAAATAGAATCTGGGATCTAGATCTAGACAGAAACTTAGAAGCCATGGAGTCCAATGTCTTTGGGAAAATGAGGCCCAGGGAGCTTGAGTGATTTACCCTGTGTCACACAGGTAGTACCTGTTTGGAGGGGGCATCTCCAACTGATGGGGTACAGGCTCTGGGAACCCCCTTGAACTCTCCTTGAGTCTTCCCACTTGATATGACATTTGCCTGAGGTCATTAGCCTTTCATTAGCCCTTTCTCCAATTGCTTCTGGCTCCTTCTCATCCTAGATCCCATCAAAATACCCTTAGCCTAGCCTAATCCCCCATAATCAGTTACCTCTTGATTGCCTCTGGCTGCTTCCCTCCCTTGATCACATCAAAACCCCACCCTCTTGGTTCTGACCTCTAGTCATTCCAGACCCATCAAATTCCTCCTTAGACTCCTCCTCAAGATCCTCCCTAGACCCTTCCTCCCAGACTGCTAGACTACCCCTAGATCCCTCCCACAATCTTTCTGTATATAAAACCCATTCTCATCCCTATGAAAACACTCAGATTTTATCTGGTCCACTTGCTTGTCAATATAAGCATCACAAATGCACAGATTCCTTAAAAGACTGGCCAATATGGTGAATCTTTAATAAACTTTACTTTTCTCTTTGTCTGAAAGAAGGCTTGAGTCAAATTCATTCAGGCAGGACCTGGCTAATCAGTACTTTGGGATCCTAAGCACCCCTAACCTCAACAAAGCCAGTTCATGATTATCTCATGGAGGTTCTCTCCATTGTACCACACTTCCTTCCTAAAAAATCTCAGAAGGTTAGAGACTTCCTAAGAATGAAGCACCACTATGGACAACAGGAATGGACTAATCTTTCCCCATCCTTTTTTTTGTCATTTGTTAATTTCTTAAAATTTTGTTTTTAATTTGTAGAATAAAACAAGTATTTCCAAAACATAGTATAAGAAAAAAATATGATTGTCTATGAAACTACAGATCTATTATGTACAATCATATAAATATCTTCTTTTTGGTTTTGAGCTCAACCAATTCTTCTTGGTATAATTGAGGTATCTGACGCCTAAGTGGGAGACACAGACCAATAAGGCAAAAGATTTCCTGACCTCAAGGAGCTCATAGTCTAGGTAAGGATATAAATGCCATGGATACACACACTATCTACTCAGTATCCAACTGAAGAAAAATCTTGTGAGTAAAATATGGTATTTCAACCAAGTGTGACAATTAAAAAGGTTCAAGAGACAGTTTCTGGGTAATATAATCATTTTATTAATAAGGCCAGCACGTTTCTTAATAAAAAGAAGGCTATTTGGCTATCTCTCTTGGGACAAAGACAATCATGACAGTTTATAAACCCTTCTAAGCAACAAGGGGCTGCTGGGATGTGCCTCCACCCAAGCTTGAGTAGAACACAACAGGCTTCCCCAGGTTAGATTAAATTCCTAGTAAGGTTGACTGGGGACTGACCAAGATAGGAGAGTTAATACAATCTCATTTTCAGTAATGGTCTTCAAAAAAAAAAAAAAATGAACTTAGTCAGAATTTTGGAAGAATGGGTGGGGGGGGCCCTCTGAATTATAATCATTTGTCTCATAAGTGGTCCCTAAAATGACCTCTCATTCCAACATTCTGTATTCTGAGAATGTCAGAGCTAAGAGGAGCCTTATAACACAGGTAAAAGAAAAATTTCCTAATGACCATCAAGTCAATGAATCATTGTTAAACGCATATGGTGTGCTGGGTGGGGCTGGGGACTTCGCACAGCTCTGCCTCACTTAAATCCATTTCAAAAACAACAACAATTAAGTTACAGCGGGAGCTGGCAAAGTGCTACAGCATGGTCCTTCCCATCTCCCTCCAGACTGACATTCGCCCACATTAATGGTATAACGCTAGTATATAATAGCATTCATATGGTGCTTTAAGTTTTGCAAAGTCCTTTACAAATGTTATCTCATCTGATCCTCACAACGACCCAGGGAGGTAGGTGCTATTATGATGTCCATTTTACAGGTGAGAAAACTGAGGCATACAGAGGTTAACAGACTTGGCCAGGGTCATACAGCTAGTAAGGGTCTGAGAATGAATTTGAATTCAGGTAATCCCGACTCCACTGCACCACCAAACAGCCTCTAATATGTAATCGGTTTCCTTTGTAATCCTATGTATTGATTGTCAAAGGGGTCCAGAACACAAAAAAATGGTTGAGATTCTCTGATTTGATAGAACTTATTTGAGGGTCTCTGATGTGAACTCTGGTCTTCCTGACTACAGGAATTTGGTTCTAGTGTTCGAGTCACTTACAGACTCTCAAAACTATACTATCATGTAGCCTTCTTCTGGCTACATTATCTTGCTCACACTGGGAGGAATTTTCCACCAATGCCCTGCTTTAATCTCTACTTTCCACAGTCCACCTTCCCCCACTCCCTTCTTAACAACCACAACATTTGCCTGTCTCTATAGAGATCCTTAGAGATGACCTTTCTCCATGTATAGATGAAGCCTAGAGAAGGGAAGGAGCTTGGTCCTGCTGTCAGAGCTCTCTCCACTCCAAACGTGGGAAATGACTTTGCACGTAGAGTCTATCTCCTTATTGGTGCTTCTGTTACTTCCCCAACCAAACCTACTGTGAACTCCTAAAAGGCAAAAATTGTTCCACATCTGTCTTTGTATCCCCAGCACCTAAGACATCGCTTGATACAGAGCAGGAATAAATGTTTGTTGAAACTGAATTGTCCAATGCCACACTGCTGAGTCAACTCAGACCTGATTCCTCATCTAATTATTCTTGTGTGTACATCAGGGGTGTTCTGTAAAATTTGGATTTAGTCAAAAGGCCACACTTAAGGATTTAGAAAGTCACAGGTTCCCCAATCTTGGTGTATACCTACACATATACACATACATACATACATACACATACAGGTATGTACATATATATGTATGTATGTATGTACAGGTGGCAGATAGGTGGTACAGTGGATAAAGCCCCTGGCCTGCAGGCAAGAACACTCATCTTCCTCAGTTCAAATCAGGCCTCAGACACTCACTAGTTGTGTAACCCTAGGCAAGGCACTTAACCCTGTTTGTCTCAGTTTCCACATCTGTAAAATGAGCTGAAGAAGGAAATGGTAAACCATTCCAGTACCTCAGTCAAGAAAACCCCAAATGGGGTCATGAAGAGTCAGAAACAACTGAAAAAGACTGAACAACAACATATGTATGCACACACACACACATATGCTCTGGGATATGGTAGTAAATGTTTAATAATCAGCTTTTTGGAGAGAAAAATTGTCCACATGACATTTTTAAGTTTAATCTTTATTAGTAACATTTTTTCCATCATTTTCTTAAGTTTAGACAATCAGCAAGACAATACATCAAGCCCTGGTCTGTAGCACTTGCTGACTTCAAAGTATAAATACTCATATTGCAAATTTAACAATCGGCTCACCAGTATGAGATGACTCCACACACATAGGGGTGCATGTGGGGGGTTCTCAAGCTGGAGTCTGGGAGCATAGTTTTTTAGAGATTATTTTGATAACTATTTTAATGTAATTGGTTTCCTTTGTCATCCTCTGAATTTTATTTGAGGGATATAAGACCAAGATTCTGAGAAGGGGGCTATAGGCTCCACCAGACTGCCAAACATTCTTACGGTACAATAAAGTTTTAAGTACTCCTTGAAGGGACAGTGGACTTAGATTCAAACCTTGCCTCCAACACTAAATGGCTGTTTGACATCATTTGACATCTACGAAACTTTCCTCCTCTATAAAATAAGGATATTAGATTTTAAAAGCCTCTAAAATCTCTTTTAGATCTGAATCTTTAATCCTTTGATAAGTCACTTTACTTGTTCAAGGCTCAGTTTTCACACTTATGTAGTGGGGACAATAATAATTACACTGCTAGTTAGATGAAAAAATATATGATAAGCTTAGTGAAAAGCCAGAAAATTTAGAATACCAAACAGGATGTCTTGAAAAGGCTTTAAAATTCAGAACGTTGGGACTGGAGAAAAATTTAGAACATAGAATGAAACAGCTGGAAGAAACCTTAGAATATAGAACAGCATGAATGAAAGAGGCCTTTGGTAACAAAACTGTCTCTGTTTTATGGTAAACCTGAAGTGGTTCATTGGAATGTGAGTAATTCTTCTACTGGAGTTGTATGCTGACTCACAGCTGGGAGTTCTTTCCACTGCACCTGCTGTGATCCTGTCTGTAAACAGACCATACTTTAGCTGCACAAAGGTAAGATCTGATGCACGTCAAGTTGGCTCGGAAGGCTGAAAGCTGGAATCTGGCCAAACATTCTGAAAGGACCTGATCCAGCCCATCTCATTAACCTGTCTGAAGTTCAGAGTCAACGAGGGGAAAGTTCAGTGCCTCCCCAGGCAAAGTCCGACCTTTGAGAGGTGCTCACATGGGCAGGAGCCCAGCACTCTTCCCCAAGCCCTCCTCCTACAGAACAAACACTGAGTCATAGATAGTTAGCCATTGTATTCCAGGCACCTGATCATCCAGTTATCATTGATTCAAACATTCATCAAATACCATTGACAGAGAATTCTCAAACAAGACCTCAGTGCTAGGAAATATTCAACGCCTAGATAAGCCCAGACCTCAAAATGCTAGGTTATTGTTGTTTTTTCCTTACAGTAAGGGTAAGCTGTCAGCAGGTAGGTGGTAGGCAGCTAAAGGCAGCCTGCTAAAGTGTCAATCAGACCTGGGTTCAAATTCTTCCCCCCCTCCCCGAAATCGATTAGTTTTGTGACATTAGAGACTCATTTTCTAAATCTGCAAAATGAGAACAACGGGACTGTTGGGAGGATCAGATGAGAAAACCTATGAAAACTTTTGAGCAAACTGGAAAGAATTTTATTAACAGGGAGGAAGAATTGGACCCACGATTTCACTGCTATCAGGAACTCCTTGAAGAGGAAACTCCCTTTACTAATGCAGTTTAGGACCATCTTTGAAACCTACATCTTAAAGAGGTACCTAGAATATTAAGATATTAAATTATTTGCTCAGAACCACAGAGTATATGAGAGACAGAATTTGCATCTAAGTCTTCTTGGTTAATAGGTCAGATATTAATAATGAACTTGGCTTCCAAGGAACTGGGTTAAATGTTAGCTCTACCAACTAATTGAATCACTAAATAATTTGGGTCTCCCCTTCCTTCTCTGTAAAATAAGAAAGTGGGACCAGATGATATCTAAGATCCCAGATAGTTTCAAGTTCTATAATCCTGGGTTTAACCATTCAACACATAGTGTGCCTAGCACATAGCAGGTGCTTCATAAATACTTCTCAGTTGGCTTGACTTGACTCAGCAGTTGTGCCTTCAAATTCAACAGTTCTATGAACATGTACTTAGCACTTAGTGTACATAGGGCACTGTGATGGACCTTGGGGAAGATTCAACATTTGAACAAGACATATTCTTTCCTATTATGAAACTCCCTGTCTGGAATGGAAATGGGACACAAACATAACAGTGGCAGGAAAACATAGACCAAAGTCAAAGGTAAAGCACTGTTCAATTTGGCTGGAACAGTACATGAAGGGTATAGAACTTAGAACATCTGAGATGAGAAGGAACTTGGAGATTATCACAATAACACCTGACATGGTATAAAGTAGGTTAGGCAGCAAGGTGGTGCAGTGGATAGAGCACCAGGCTTGGAGTCGGGAAGACCTGAGTTCAAATCTGACCTCAGATACTATCTGTGTGATCCTGGGAAAGTCCCTTAACCCTGTTTACCTCAGTTTCTGCATTTATAAAATGAGCTGGAGAAAGAAATAGCAAACCATTCCAGGATCTTTGCCAAGAAAACCCCAAATGGGATCATGAAAAGTCAGTCAGGACTCAACAACAACAAAGTACATTATCTGCATGACCTCATTTGATCTTCACAACAACCCTGTGGAGTATGGTAGGTACTATTATTGTCCCCATCTTACAGATGCAGGAACTGAGGCTCAAAGGAATGAAGAATCTCACCCTGGGTCACACAGCTGAGGTCTGTGATAGCATTCAAACCCTAGTTTTCCTGACTCCAAAGTCCAGCAATTTATCCACTAGACCATCTCATCCAGGTTGCCATGTGTTATAACAGAAAAAGCAAGGAATCTGTAGTCAGAGACCCTATATTTTGTTTCTCCACCACCACCACTAACTAGCTGCATGGCTTTGAGCGCAGCATTCAAGCTGGATGAGACACAGGGTTTTTAACAGAGGTCTGCAAAAGAAATGACAGATGTCTGTGATGTCTTAATTTCAATTTCTTTTGCAAAGCTATGCATTTTGTTTTGTTCATTCAAAAACAATCTTCTGAGAAGGGTCCATTGGTCTCACACAACTGCCAAAGGTATCCATGTTGCAAAAAAAAGCTAAGAAGCCTTGAACTAAACGATCTCTAAAGTCTCTTCCAATTCTATACTCTATTTCTGATGCTTCTCTTAAAAAGGAAATTGAGACAAAACAGAGGCAAGGTGACACATGCCCAGATAAGCTGGATTGGGCTATTCCTAAAGTGGACAAACGATGCTTGTCTGAAAAGGGGTGACAGAAAGAACAAATGTTGACCCCAAGTTTGAAAATCTGTGAAGAGACAAAAGACCAGGAAGAAGAATGGCCGGCAAGGGCCTATTGCACTAGAGAAATGAGGGTGGGACTTAACTACTGGTAACTCAGTGCCACCGCCTGGCCCAGAGGGCATCTAGATTAGTCTCACCAATAGTATCCAAGCAGCCCTGTCCTTCCCTTCCTCCACGTCCCTCAATCCCCCAGGCAGGCAGTAAAAGTCAGACAGCCCAGACAGGGACACTTTCCAAGATTATGAATAAGCTTACTGAAGAAAAAGAGGAAAACCCTTCCCATGAATCCCCCAGTACACTGGACACCTATGTGTTACTACTGTTATGCTGGTTCTGTGGAACCAGTCTTCCTCCCAGGCCCACTCAACTGATAATGGATGACCATTCCCTACATCTCAGGTACAAGTTAGAGAATCAAAGAATCTCAGTGTTGGAAGAGAGAACACTAGAGGGTGGATGGAGGCAGAGGAAGATAGGTGTCTACACCTTGAAAGTAGGTGTAGGAGGAGCAGGCCAAAGGTTGGTAATGAGAATAAACCAACTTTCCCTACTAGACCCCACAATTCACTGGACTCCTCCTGGCAAGCCATTCTTAGAAATAAAGGGCAAACTGGCCATGGAGAGGGGATGGTGAGCATCTTTACTACCATAAATTCCAGCTCCTACTTGTACCAGGTGATGTGTCCATAGTACAAACCCCTAAGCGCTTCCTGCTCACTGCCAGATGAGCAGACAGGTTGCTGTTATCTAGCCATTTTTCTTTTCCTTTTTTCACATAAATTTATTTATTCTCAATTTTCAACATTGACTTCCGCAAAATTACATCCAGCCATTTTTCAAAGGAGAAAACTGACGCCCCCAAAGGGGAAGGAAACATGCCCAAAGTCACAGAATATGTTATTTAGGGCAGATCCAGGCCTCTGACCTCATGACTCTCAGTCCAGTGCTTTTCCCTAAATACAGCTACAGAAACTACCACAACTGCCTAGATATCACTCCGTGATCTCCAGACGAACATAAGGGGGGACTCTTTGTTCCCAAGGAAGTCTGCTGTGTACCTGAGGAGATCATGAGAGAGACAGACCTGGAAAAATAGACTCAAAATTTCCCCCCTCCAAAATTTTCTGGCAGAAAAAAAGGTCAATAATAAAAGTAAAGCCATCAACCCCTCAACAAGACAGTCATAGGCTTCAGTGCCTTGGAACTTGGAATGTCAGTGTTCGAAGGAACCTTAAAACATAGAAGGTTTGAGTGAGGAACATAGAATGCTGGTGCACTGAAAAGTCAGAACAACCAAATATTCTAAGTATTTGATCTAATCAGGAATCCCCTCTCTAGAATTCCTGAAAGAGGGTCAACCATATCTGAATACCACAAGTGACAGCAAACTCACTGTCTAATGAGTACAAGCCGCAAATCAACCTGAAGCTTTTCCTCTTAGCATCCCTAGCTCCCTTCAAAGCTCAGGCCAAGTACCAGTTTCTAGAGGAAACCTTCCATATGTCCATTCACTTGATTTCACATTGCACTGATTTTGTATTTATGTGTGTGCATACCAGTTTCCTCAGATAGGAAGGAAGCTGCCTGAGGGCAGGGATCTTTCCTTTTTCTTTTCATAGCCTCAGAGTCTAGCACAGTGCCTGGCATACAGTAAGCATTTAATAGTTGTTGAATGACCCCAAAGAATCAGAACACATCATGTGATGACAGAAATAGCCCAAAGGGGCCACATGCTCCCAGGTGACCTTTTTCCTGGACAGCACACTGGGCCTAAACTACATGTGGCCAACTGCAGAGAGATTAGAAGGCCTAGATTTCATCTCAAAGACTTGCCCTGGTGATCCAAAAACTCTAACGCCCTTCCAGAATATCTTTTCAAGTCAAATCAATACACATTTACTGAGTATCTATCCCCTTTGTAAAGAACATTACCCAGATCCTCAATATGTATTGTGGGAACTATAAATAAATGCCAACAGTTAAATAACAAATTTACATAACAGATTAAGCAGAGAAGAAACCGTAGAATCTCATATTTAGAGTTGGAAGAGACCCTAGAGGTCATTTAATCCAACCAGTACCTAACCAGGGACTCCCCCCCCATCCAAGAGCCCTGACAAAAGGTTATCTAACTCCTTCCTCCCCAAACTAGATGGCTTCTAGTGATAAGGAACTCACTTCTGCCTGAAATAGCACATTATACAAAAATCTCCCTCCCAGCAACCTATTGTTTCCTGGTTCTGCCATGTGGGGGGCAAAGAATAAGTCTAATAATCTCTGTTTCTTATATCAGCCCTTGAAATACTTGAAATAAGCTGTCCCCACTAAGTCTTCTCTTTTGGGGGCTAATGATCCTCAGTTTCCTAAATGAACCTTTCATGTGACAGTATCCAGGTCCTTCTAGAACCTGATATTCTTTCTCAAATGTGGATCCAGAAAACTGCATGCCATACTTCAAGTGTGACCTTACCAGGACAGCATCCAGTGGGACTTTTATCCTCCTGGATCTGGATCCTATATCTCTCTTAATAGAGCCCACAGTGTAACTTTCACCTTCCCAGATCTGGGCCCTATATCTCTCTGAATACAACCCCAAATCACATCAGCTTTGGCAGCTTCTCCCTGGATATGAACCCTATACCTCTCTTCATACAGACACAAAAGTAGAATGGGCTGCCTTAAAGGGTAGCGGATTTCCTCTCACTAGAGGCTTAGAAATGAAAGCTGGATGACCACTTCTGTTCAGGTGCTATTTGGGCAAGATGGCCTTTTTGGCCCTTACAATTCATATGAAGCTTGACGTCCACTAAACTCCTTTGGACTTTCTCACATGAGGCTTACCTAGTCCAGATTCTCCCACCTGGTACTTGCCCAGTTGGTGGGTTTTTTTATTTTATCCACATGAAGAATTTCATATTTTACCTCAATTAAATACCATGTTTAGATTTTTCCTCATCATTCTAGCACAGAAACTAGACTGTCAAGGGCTAGAAAGGACTTTAGGGATGCTCCAGCCCAAATTCCTACAATTACAAAGGAAGAAATTAAGGTCCAGAGAAAAGGACGTGACTTGATTAAAGTCACACACCTAGTTGATGCTGAAGTAGGAGACTAAGGCTAGAGCTGGCCCTTGAAGCCTAGTTGAGATTTGGATAGAAGATGAGGAGAAATGATTCAGGGAATGGAGGGAGTTGTCTTGAGATGTGGAACAGGAAAGAGAAAGGAGAGAATACAGAAGTGAGGCAGTCCAGATTGGCCAGATTTGGGACCAAGTCTGGGGGAAGAGGTGAGGACAAGTGGGAAAGAGAATGGAGTACAATGTTCCTTGAGGGCCTTGAGGCAAAGGCTTATGACAAAGGAAGAGGTGAAACTTGAGCACTGGGCCCCTTCCTTTGCCCACCCTTCTTGCTTTTTCACATTCTGAGCTCCAGGAGGAGGAGAAATTCTCCTCATTCTCCTGTAGTGGTCCTTTCCCATAACAATAAACTGGGAAGTAGCGGGGGTGTTGTTCTATGACAAGAGCAAGAGAGAAGAAAAACAGGATTTCCTAGATCTAGTGCCAGCCTCTAAAATGAACAGGCTCAGCCTTTATCTCCTGTTACATTTTTAAACCCAACTTGAGTCATGGAGAGTTTGTGAGCCCCACCTACCCTGCCTGCTGTGCCCAAAGCCTCAGCATCCTGCACTGAACCTTTGATTGATTCTACAGATAGTGAAACTGAGGCCCAGATAATCTCTATGTCATGCCATGAGTAACACAGTGAGTCTGAAAAAGAATCAGGAGTAAAACTTAATGTTCCTAACACAAGTACCAAATTCTCCAATCAATTACACTGTCCCTGAGAGGGTCTTTTCCTCTCTCTCTCTCTCACCCTGCCAAAAAAAAAATAGTCAAATAACATCCCTTTCTATAGTCATTTTTTTGGTACTCAAAGTCTCAAGGTTTTTCGATGAAAAGATCTAAACAGGGTCTGCCCCCTTTCTATGGTCCACAAGATTTAGAATGAGAAAGCACATTATAAATCAAGTCCAACTTCCTGATTTTACAGAGGAAAAGGTAGTCCAGTGAAAGCAAGAGACTTGCCCAAGGTCACACATCATGTTAGTGGGAAAGCCAGGACCATAACCCCCGTATGAAAGTCATTTCTCCTTCCTAAAACTATTTTGCAGCACACGGTCTGGCTCTCCTTGCCCCATCATGCTCTGCCTTTCAGAATTCTTATCTAGCCCTCCTATACTTTAAGCTCACAGAGGGCAGAAGATACTTCCTTTTTTGATCTATGAAGTCCCCAAGACCCAGCACAGCACACTGTACTGTGGGGATGAGGACAAGGACCACGTCTGTGATTTCTTTTGGTGAGAAAATTCCCTCTCCCAAAGAACCTATGCAAATCAGCATCTCCTCTTCAAGTTATGGTTTCAGAGTTACCTAGACACAGTTTTGAGAGGTTAAGTGACTTGCCTAGGATCATACAGCTAATATGTGCTAGTACTGAACCCAGAATCAGGCTGAAGCTAGCTAGCTAGCTTTCCATCAACTACACCAAATAAATGTATGTATGCACAACCAAACTCAATTAACCTGATGCCAAAAGTCCTGATTCTCAGTCCTGAATGCTTTCCACGACACCCACACCTTCATTATGACTATTCCAATGCCATTAGCTCTCAATTATGCAGAAATGGATTATTGGGGCTGCAGAGAACATCAGTCCTCAATGTAATGAAGGAGACAACACAGGGAGCCATATAGCTATGACACAAGCAATAATAATTCAAATAATAATAAGAATCCATTTCTATGGTGTGCTACAGGTTATAAAGCACCTTTCTCAAAACAACCCTGAGAAGTGACTAATAGACGTATTATCCCCATTTTACAGATGGGAAGAAATCAGAGATCAGCAGAATGCAATGACTTACCTATTATCAGGCAAATACTATTTATTCCCAACGCTGACCAGGTTACTCCCTTGCTCAAGAAACTCCCTACTGCCTCTAGGAGAAACTACACACTTCTCTATTTAGAACTGAAAGTCCTAAAGAACCTGGCTTTGGCCTTCCTTTTCTGACTTACTCACTTTCCTTCATAGGCTAGATGGTCCATCCAGACTAGCTTGCTCACTGTGCCCAATATACAAGATTCAATATCCCATCTCCACATCTTTGCACCTATCTCCACACCATTCCCCAATGCCTAGACACACTCCTCATCCTACCTCTTAAAGACTCTAGATCCTCCAAGGGACAGTTCTAGAGCTGCTTTCAGCAAGAGACCTTTCCTAATATCACCAGCTGCCAACATTTCCTCTTCTGAAATTTGAGTTTCTTTTTATATTTTCAGATTTATCTATATGAAATATATTGTTTTCCCCAAAAGAATGTATGTTTTTTGAGGGTGGGAATTATTGTGTTTATTTTGGGATTTATTTTCTCTTTGCATTCCCAGTGGCTAGCACACAGTAATGCATGATACAAAAACAGTAATAGCATCATGGGGCTCCTGGTTTCTTTCTCCTTAATTCTGGGGCCCTGCGTATTAAACTGGCCTGTCAGATTTATGTCTTCCAGACTACAGGCTATTCACTTACAGCTGATAATAAACAGTGGCTACCACCCGTCACCCCTGGATGTGGCCTATGGTCAGTTCCAGTCAACCTCCTTGGGACTCACTGAGGCAGCAATAGCTCTACACCCCATCAGCCTGGACAAGCTACAAAAGTCGAGACTTTCATCCCTTTTCCCAAGTGAATTTGGGCGCCAGCTCTTTGAGGGGGGCATGATGGTATCTTCATACAGCTGCCCCCAGCTCCAATACTCTAACTTCCTTATGGGCCCCATGAACAGTAGGCATGTCCTGATTTAACCACACCACGGGTCCCCAAATTCAGTACAGCCACTGCCCCCAGATCCAATTCATATACTTGAAAAGGTATGTTCTTGTACTCAACCGCAATCACATCATCTCTTTAGCCCAAGACCAGACCACAATATCTAACTATCCATCTTGACTGGACAGAATTACAATGGCTAACCAATCAGAAAGCAACATGATCAGGATGTCTGAGCGCAGAACCACAGAAAGGACCCTTCCCCTATTACCTAATCCCTTGACAAATCCCTCCTGCCCTTTTAATATTCATAATTTCTGTTATGTAGTTGCATCTTTACCATCTTGTTTCATCTGAAGTTGTAGGTTCCTCTTGGAACCGAACCTGCTTCTGAGGGACATCAATTCTCAATAAGTGCCTCTACTTGGATTAGAAGTGGTCTGACTCTGAATTCTTTGAGATGATGCCACCATGACACACCATGAAACTCTAACACATAGTAGGCACTCAATAAATGTTGAATGAAAGTATCGGAGGCAGGATTTAAACCCAGTTCATCCCAACTTCAGGCTCAGCCCTCTTTTCACTATACCTTAGTGCCTTTTTACTCAAGAACATGAAAGCACATAAGAGTACTAAGTATGATGAGAGGAGGAGGGAGCAGGGATCAAGGGACCTTCCTGGAGGAGGTGGCACCCAAATTGGCCTTGAAAGGGAGGCAGGGCTTTAGCAGGTTCGATGGGCAAAGGTATTGAAAGCACAGAGCATGTGAGCAAAGTCTCTAAGGCTTGAAAGCTGAGCATCTGTGTGAGAAAGGTAAGCAACATAGGATGGAGGAGTAGAGAGAGGAGGCCCTCGTCAAAATACAGTCAGGGAACATGACGTCAAAATGGAGCTCCGTTAACCATGAGTGTGGACTTGGGGATCCATGACCCTTCTCTGGGCCTATTTCCTCACATGTAAAGTGAAGGAGTTGGACCAGATAGATGACCCTGAAGGGCCATCCCAGTTCTAGCGCTCTGATCCCATAATCCTCATTTTAATCTCCAAACTGGCCCCAGGGGAAGAGCTGAGAAAATGCACCCCATTCCCCTTCCTAGCTGCAGAGGTGAGGGCCCATGGGCATGGAATACTACATCTAGATGAAGGCAATGCCTTGATGGATTTTACTTAACTTTTTTCTTTTTCTTTTTTAATCTTTCTTTATGGGAAAGCTTGCTGGATATAGGAGAGAGAAAGATAATAACAGAATAAGAACAAGAAATAGTTTTGAATGTCTTTTAAAATTCTATGATTCACTCACTCATTTATAATTCATTTATTCAACAAACATTTAGAACCTACTGAGTACAAAAGATTGTGGGGGACACACTAGAAACAAACTAGTCAAGAGGAGGAAGGGTTAGAAGTGACTTCGTGAGGTTTAGTCCCTGATTGGAGGTGATTCCTAGGCAGCTTCTATGCAAAGTGTCTCAGGATGGTCCCCAGGCGGATTCCAGCCCCTCCCCTGGTGTCTAGGCTCTTGATTCCCATTTCCCTTGAGTAAAAAGGGGCACTCTTCATTCCTGAGGCCAACGGTGGGTCACCTCTGCCTCCTTCAGTGAGTGAGCTGTGCCTGAGTGCAGCTGGTTCCCATGTTTGAGGCTGCAGGAGGCATCCCAGGACTCAGGCACTGATATTTTCCAGTCATCTCAGTTCCTGCCCACAGCAGCCTCTTACCTCATCCTTTTTCCAACCAAGAAAGAGCCAGAATCAAATCCTTCCCAAGCTCACTGTGAATAATAATGTTATCTTATGGGGCAGTAGCAAAGAATGAATGAGAATGCCAGCACAAAATAGAACCTTGGAACGCAGAACAACAGAAGGCAGTGATAGAAGAAACCTTAGGCCACAAGAATGTTTAGAGCAAGGTCGGACCTTAGGATGGCAAGTGCCAGACCCTCCATCTTTTAGCTCAGGGCATTTTCTCTGACTGTCTGGATGCCTGAAATGGGCTCCCTCCTTGTCTTCACCTACTGACTTCCCTAAATTCCATCTTTCCCTCTTCCCCCCAAACCTTTTCCAATGCCTCTTCACTCTAGTTCCCTAGTTAGCCTGTGTACAGCAGGTTTGTGCCTTCTTGTTTGCTTCATGTCTCCCCCCCTTAGACTGTGAATTCCTCAAGGGTGGGAACTGTCTTTTGCCTCTTTTTTGTAGGCCCAGCCCTTAGCAGAGTGCCTGGCACACACCAGGAGCTTAATAAAAGTTTACTGATGAATTGATTGATTCTCTGAGTTGGAATTTCAGAGTTGAAAGGAACCTTGGAATACAGAATAGAGCAGAGAGGCCTCAGGACAGAAGTTTTCAGAGCTAGAAGAGGCCTGAAAACACCAACATGTCAGAACTGGGTAGGATCCTGGAATATAAGAAGGTCGTGGTTGGAAGGGACCTTAGAACATGTACAAAGAAAGACTTTATTTAGAAGGGAAGTACGTAGTCCAACACTCTCGCTTTATAAAACAAACTTTTCAGAGTCCCTGAGAAATGACATTTACAGTTACAGTTTACATAGCTGGTTATGAGCACAGCCAGGACTGCAAAGCCAGGTGCCCTGGCTCCCAGCACCTGGGATACTATGCTTATTCAACCAATATTTATTAAATGCCTACTTTATGCAGTGCAGGCCACTAATCTAGACCACTTCTCGCTAAGAATAAATAGCACAGAGGGGTGAAGACAGTTACTCTAGGTCATTCAGCAAACCAGCAGCAAGAACAGGTTAGCAACCTAGATTGCCTGATTCCCAAAGCCAGAATCACAGAATTCCAGAGTAGAATGAGACCCAATGATCACCTCATCTAATCCCCTCATTTTATGGAGAAGAAAACTGAGGCCCAGCAAGGGAAGTGATTTGCCCAATGCCACCAAGCTTGTCATTGACAATCAGGACCAGAACCTAATTTCCGTTCATTCTCCTCTCCACTTAACAATCCTGGGAAAGATTCCATTCATCCATCTCACCACCTCTCTGAAGGCAGGCAATTCCCCTCCCCCAACCCTTCTCTTATTACTTGGAGAACTCCAGGCTCACTTAAAAAAAATCATTTTGTGCAATTAAATTATGAGGCAGGACCCACGTAGACTGGGAGTTCTTGGAAATGATTGGTCCTTGGTAATCACAACCAGAACTGCTGGCCCCAGAGGAGACAGTGTTGGGAAGGAGACTGGAGGTTAGGACAGGAAGAATGCTCTCCTTCTGCTCATTCGGAGCTTGCAATAAGCTCTTCTACAGCAGCTTGCTCCATAATAGTTACTCAGACATCCTACCAGCCATCTAGTACAAAGAGCATCGGGTAGTGCATGCCCCTGTGAAGAGGTGAAAGTAAATGAAGCCCAGAGAAATCAAGACAGAAGCAGTGTGTCAAAGTACTACATACCCCAGGAAAGCCCAGGTGCCCAACCTGTGAAGATGAGGAGCAGGCAAGAGGCCTCAGGAATCACAGGATATGGAAGCAAAGATGAGAAAACTCCCTCCCTGCATTTAGGAGCTGGGGGGCTCAGATCCTGGAGCACCGAATAGCCTGTCAGACTCAGTGGATGTATTACTTGGTTTGATTGAGCTGATTTTTTTCCTTTATATTCTTCTTTAAAAATTTTTTTATTAAAAGAAATAGCTCAGTGGGTAGAGGAGGAATACGTTCCCAAATGAGAATGATGTCAAAGAGATATGAATTACTAATATTTTTCATCATAAGGGGCTATTTTGAGGTCAGCTCAGGTACTAACGCCATGAAACCTTCACATCTTTTTCTCACAATGACTTTAAAACCAGCGTTCTCTCCACTATAGCACACCCTGAACTCCATGAGAATAGGGCTGCCCAAATGATTTCTCTTAAGCAGATATCTGAATATATCATTCCTCTACTCAATAAGCTTCATAAAATGCCTCTTTTAGCTTTTAAAGTTCCTCGCACAGTGGTTAGAGCAATGGGCCCGGAGTCAGGAAGACCTGAATTCAAATCCTGCCACAGACACTTATCAACTGTGTGACTCTAGACAAGTTACTTAATCTGTTTGCCTCTGTTTCCTCAACTGTAAAATGGGGGTAATATTAGCGCCTTCCCATAATAATAACAGTCCAACGTCGTTGTGAGGATCACATGAGATAATATTGGTGAAGGGCTTAGCAGTGTCTGACACATAGTAGGCACTTAATAAACTCGTCTTTCCTTCCTTCCTTCTAGTCTGGTCCCCTGCTATCTTTTCAGACTCGCTGGGCATTACTCCCCCTCCCTATGTTCTAAGATTGAGCCAAACTGGCCTTCTCCTTGGTTCCTCCCATGCAATACTCTACCTCTAGGCCTTTATGGCGGTGATTTCAGTGGTCTGAAATGTACTCCATCCTTCCCTCAACCTCACAGTGTACAGTTCCTCTCTCCCATCCTCTGCATGAAAACTTTCCTGATTCCTTCCCATAGCCACAGCCCTCCTTCTTTGAATTCTTTGTATTGATGTATTTCTTTCCTGTTTACTCTGTATATACAGAGATATGACCTTACAGAATGGAAAAAAAGAGGGTTCCTGTCAACTGGGAATGGACTAACAAAGTATCATATATGAATGTAATGAAATACTAATGTGCTGTAAAAACTGATGACAGACAGCTTCAAAGAAATCTGGGAAGACTTGTATGAACTGGTGCAGGGGAAAATGAGCAGAGCCAGGAGGACAATTGGGTAAACTGAGTGTTACAGTGGATGGAGATGGTCTAGAGCTAAGAAGACCAGAGTTCAAATCCCATCTCAGACTCTTACCAGCTGTGGGACCCTGGTTAAGTCACTTAACCTCTGTCTGCCTCAGCTTCCTCATCTATAAAACGGAGATAAATGACACCATCTACCTCCCAGGGTTGTTGTGAAAATTGAGATAATAACTGTAACATTTAGCACAGTGCTTGGCACATCGTGAGTACTATATAAATGTTAGCTGTTATCATTAATTATTATTTTACCACCACACCAATGTTGGGACTGGAAGCTCAATTCCGTGTGGACAGTCTCGGGCAGGTAAAAGTGGGACTTCTAAATCTTAGAGTCTTACGAGGCCCTCCATGAACAGCGGGGGTTCGAGAAGGTCAGACTGAGCTAGCTCGGCTAGCTCGGGTATTTCCGCCTCTCCCCCGGAGATACCTGATGGGTGGAGTCTCCCTGCCCTCGAGGTCGTCCCGGATTGGAGCACACCTAGTTACCTAACAGCACGGTATTGAGATGCAAACTGTGTGGCTGAAGATTAAGTAGGATTGAGGAAGCCAGAAAGCTCTCTCTTAGCACGTGTGGAGCCAAAGAGAAAAGTAGGGCTCCGCTTCTTTTCTTTCCTCTCTCCCCTCCCCCTCTCTCCCCGCTTGTACTTCTACTTCCAATCCCTTAAGCTTAGCCTCCTTAGGAAATCTCCCCCTCTTCCTCCTAAGGAAGATCCCCCTGCATTTGTAACCCGGACCCTGAAATAAAGCTCAACCCCTGTTCAACTCTGGAACGTCCTTTCTCTCATACGTTTATCCGGTTTGGCCAACCGAAGACGTGGGACAGGTAAGAAAGACTCGGGTAGCCCAATACAGGCCTCTAGGCTTGGCACACCAACATCATAAAAATGACAGACTTTGAGAGACTTAAGAACTCTGATCAACCATGTTGAAGCCTACAACCCACCAAACATGGAGGGAATAGACTCAGGCTGTAGGAGACGTACATCTTTGGGACATGGTCAGTGTGGGAATTTGCTCTATTTACCACTTAGATTTGTTATAAGAGTTTTGTTTTTCTTTTCCTTTTTTTTCCCCAACAGAGAGAGAGTGAGGAGGGGGCTGAGAAAGGGCTAAGTATTTGGCAAAGAGCAGGTACTTAGTAAATACAGGAGAACTGGCTGATGATACAGCCTGTGTCAGATTCATTTTTGCATTCCTTCAAAGGTTCTTGAACATAGTGGGTGCTTCAAAAACATCTGATGAAGGAAGGGACCTCAAAGACCACCCATGGCTCACTTTCCCTTCTTGCGCTTCAGCATCTCAGAAGCAGCTCCATGTCTACCTCCTAAACCCTGGGTCATCCCTGAAATCCAGGAGCAAAGCTCCAGAGCTGCTCTCCCTGGGGCTTGGCCTAATATGGCCCTATGTCCTCAAGTCACATTCAGATTGGTCCTTGGGATGTTCTGCCTCCTGTCTAACAGAATATACAACAGCAATGGAGAGGAACAACTTGCAGGGAGGACAAGGGGGGGGGAACTCTGTGGGAGGTTGAAGCAAGCCTGGAATAATATTCCCACGTGCAGCTTGGGCATCAGCCCAAGCAGAAGCCCTGGGCTGCAAGGCCAGTCCTGATCCTGTGTGGCCACACACAGGTCAATTCCTTTTCTAAGAGTGAGTTTCCTCATAAAGTCAGACAAGACTCTAAAGGAGGGTTTTTTTTAAACTAAGATATGAGTATTTTAAAAACAGGTATTTCATAAACTATTATAATATAATTGCCTCCTTTCAAATCCTATGTATTTTTTCCATACATTTAAAAACACAATTCAAGTTCCTGCTCTAAAGCCTCTTCCAAATGTCCTTCCCCAGAGAAGTCCCAATCCAACCTTTAAAACTCAACTGAAATGCCACCTCTCCCATGAAAACTTTATTGATTCCTCTACTGGAAACAACCTTTCTCACTGTACCTTGTCCATACTTCTCAAATGCATTGATCATAAAATAGAATAAACTACAGTGATCTATATGATGGTGCAGTAGATAAGAGTGCTGGACCTGAAGGAAGACATGAATTCAAATTCTGACTCAGACACTTACTAGCTGTGTGACTCTGGGCAAGTCATTTAGCCTCTGTCTGCCTCAGTTTCCTCATCTGTAAAATTGGGGAAATAATAACATCTACCTTCCAGGGTCGTAGTGAGGGTAGTAAAATGAGGTATTTGCAAGGTGTTTTGCAAACTTTAAATTGTATATAAAAATATTAAATATATAAATTCTAGCTATTGTTATTATTATCATGACTATCTGAGTTTATATCTTATTCCCCTACTAAGATCCATGAAGGCAAATATTGTCTTATCTAAGCTTTATAAGTTATCTTGTTACAAGGCACTTCATAAATGTTTTGATGGATGCAGCATGGACTTGAGTCAAGAGTCCTGGTAAGTCCTACTTACTAGCTGTATGTCCCTGCGTAAGGCACTTAAATTTGCTGAGCCTGTTTCATCATCTGGAAAATGGGAATGATGATCCTCACCCTAAGTACCACACAGTTTTGTCATGAGGAAGGCACCTTCTGACCCTCAAAGCACTAGGTCAGGAGTTCTTAACATGCGGTCTGTGACTGCTTCCATCATCCACTTCCTTCATTCCTATTCACATGCTGCCAAACAGAGCTGGAGAAAATCATGACACCATGTCGACTGGCCTCACTACAAATCTGTGTTATCTAATCTTAACTAGGCCCTCACTAAAGTAAGGTCAAAATCACATTCCTCCCTTATTTACTTACTCTCCCTTTCTCAGCAGCTATTCCAAACCTCTTCTTTCATCAAATCTCTCACAGGGGTAACCTCCACTCACTGACAGAACTGAAGACCTTATGTCACACAAAGATTGAAACCACTGGAAAAAAAGGTCTTCTTTCTTTCCTCCTCCTAATTCTGATATCATTCAGACATTTCCCTCTACTATTTCTTTCCCACTAGTCTTAGATTAACAAGTGGCCCTTCTTGATGCCAAGGCAAACCCCTCTACATGGGACCTTGATTTTATCTCCTCTATAGTCCCTAATCTCTTATCTTCAGTCTCTCCCTAATTATTGGCTCCTTCCCTGATATCTACAAACATGTCCACATGTTCCCCCATCCTTAAACAACATTTACTTAGATCTTCCATTCCCACTGGCTACCTTTCTATACCTCTCCTCCCTTTCATGGCTAAACTCCTTCAGAAAGGTATCTTAGTGCTTCCATTTTCTTTCCTTTCATTCCATCCTACCTCCTCTGCAATCAACTTCTGGCTTCATCATTCAACTGGACAAACAAAACAAAATCTTCTTCCAAAGATGCCCATGATCTCTTAATTACTAAGTCAAATTAATAGCTTTTACTCAATCCCAATCTGCCTTAATCTCTGCAGCCCTCTCCTCCTGGATATTCTCTCCCCTTTAGCCTTTTGTGACGCTATCCTCACTCCTTTCTGTGTGACCATTCCTTCTCAGTCTCCTTTGCTGATTCCTCATCCATATCAGGCCCATTAACCACAGGTAATATTAATGAGAGTTTAAAATCTTCCCCACTATTAATGGGTCTGCCCATTAAGGGAAGTTTGATTAGGGGAAATTTGTTTTGTAGGAAGGCCACTCCTTTTGTTCATTTCTAATGAGGCACTGGTTCTCAAGGGCCGTGATGCCCTCTGGCTCTGAAAAGTCTATAAATACCATGAGGTGAGGTTTTGTTTTGGAGCTTACTCATTGGAAATGTTTGTTTGGCCAGATGAGACTCTGGGGAGCTACTAAGGAGTCCCTCAGATTTTTAAACCCAGATGTTGGTGCTTCTCTCTCTGGTAACTATGTATGTATGTAATGGTCAGACAGCTGGAAGCCCTGTCTGTTAGTCTTCATTTCTCCGCTTGTATCTTCTCTGACGTTCAGGGTGCTGTACTAAGTGAATGATACATGTGCTTAATTAAAGTGATTGTTTTCCCCTCAAAAGTTGCTTTCCTTTTAGAAAAGCAAATTTAAGAACCTGTACAGCAGACCCTCCTGAGCATGCTGAGATCCTTGCTGTTACACCATGGATATCCTCTAGAGCCCTACCCTGGGCCACCTTCTCTTTTCCCTCTATCTCACTTGGTGATCTCATCAGCTCCCATGGACTCTATTATTACTATACAGATCATCCTATATCTATCCAGTATTAGTGTCCCTCTGGAGCTAAAGCCTCACCTGTCCAATTGCCACCTAAACATCTCAATTTGTATACCCCACAGGTATCTTAAACTCAACACATCTAAAACAGAATTCATTATCTTCCCCACCCCCAAACCGTCCTCCCTTCTGAATTTTCCTATGACTGTTGAAATCTCCACCAACCTCCCAATCACCCAGGTTTGAAACCTAGGTCTTATCCTCACTCTCACTCATAAATTTAATCTGATGAAAAATCTGGAAGTGACACCCTGCAGATCAAGCCTGCAGTCAGGAGGCTGTCATTCTTCTGCTCCTTCCTGTCCCAGTCCTCCCCTCTCCACTGCACCTGATCAGGATATCTGGGCTGAAAACACTGAACCCATCCCAACAAGGAATCCCAATCAGGATGATAACAAGGGACTATTGTTTTCGCTGTTCCCACATGAGAAACTAAAGATGAGCTGTTATTTTTGAACAGTTTACCTGCAATTTATCGTCCATAACATCTTCCTACATGACCTAAAGATGATTTTAACGCAGATGGTTTTAACACTGAAGATCCTTGGGATGTCCAAATTTCATCAATAAGAGATTGTAAAAGGGCTGGAGGGAGACGTGAAGAAACTTAGAAGGCAAAAAGGAGATTTTCAGTGAATGTTCCTAAAGAAGGGGTAAGACCCAGTATAACATTTGCTTTGGAGGTTTGTCAGAAACCTCATGCTTTTCAACCACAGAACATCATAAGAGCAAAATCTGTTGTCAATTTTTCAATTAAAAAAAAGCCACAAAGAAGCTTTGAACCTGGGTGGGTATTTTTTTCCCTCTTATTTCAGCATTTTTCACAATAAAGTTTAATGTGGAAAACTAATGTGAATTCTAATGTTATAGGTCACTTGCAGACCAAGTGTCTACTTTGTGAACAATGTCTCTGCTCTAAAGCAACAGGATTTGTGGGACGTCTGCTTAATGTGACGGTTCAGTACGTTGCAATATACTTTGATATGCTGTATGCACTGAAAGAGACCAGTGATTCCTAGTTGTGTTGTGAGAATAAAGAACTTGCTTCTTACCAAACAACATTTTGGGCCTCATCTGAACTCTCCATGAAATAATGACTGATTACTCATACAAAGTATATTAGGAACTGGACTGGTTTGGCTTCTTTTAGATGTAATTAGTACACAGATTTGAAAGAAAATTGTTTTCAAAAAAGACAATGGTGAGTTTAAGGAATGTGGGAAGAGGCAAAAGTTGGCAAACCTGCTTGCAAGCAAGAACTGATTTTCCCCATGAAATCCTCTATGTATTTGGGCTTTTGTTTGCTGAACAGCTGTGCAACTCTCATGTGCCCCTTAGGTAGCGTTGGGCCTGGGATGGAATTTTCAGACAAGGCCTCCTATTTAGTTCTGTGATAGTGAAAACCTATTTTTGTATCTATAAGATTATGAGAATTTTTCATTTTCTTTTTTTAAATAATATTCTCCCCCAATTACATGCAAAAATAATTTTAACATTTATGCGAATTTTCCATGTGAATCCTTTGCAATAAGTCTTGCCTCTCTATACTGTACGTACCTTGTCAGTGTTTAAGGCTACTTATTTATAATGCTTCTGAAGGTACATTAGCTAGGAAAGTTTTACTATACTTTTATTGAATTAACAAATTGCAATTATTGTTTTTTAGAAAAAAGAATAAGAGTACAAAATGGAAATAGAAATACTTCACTTGTCACCTCTTGAAAGAAACACCAAAATGAAAAATCCCAAGGACATCATGGCCAAAATCCAGAAGTTCTCGGTCAAAGAAAAATACTTCAAGATGCCAAAAAGAAAGAATTCATGTACTAAGGAACCACAGTCAGGATCACACGTGACTTAGCAGCCACCACTATAAAGGAATAGAGAGCTTGGATACGATATTCCATGAGGCAAAGGATCTGGGTGTACAGCCAAGAATAACTTAACTAGCAAAACTGAGTGCGATGCTACAAGGGGAAAAATAGGTCTTTAATGAAATAGAGGACTTCCAAGTATTCCCGAGAAAGTGAAATTTGACTGATTAAAACAAAAAAAAAATACACATACACATATACTTAAATTTTCATAAATTGGCCCATTTCTACTTATCTTCTTTCACTTTACTCCCCCCCATGCATTCTGTGATCTAGCTATAATAGCTTGCTTGTAGGTCCTCAAATACGATATCTCTATGCCTTTACACAGGCTGTCTTCAATGCCAAGAAGGCTTTGTCCCATAACTTCTGCTTCTTCACTTAACATGGCTTCTTTTAAGACATAACAAATTCTATCTTCTCCAGGAGGGCTTTCCCAATTGCCTAAGGTGCTAATGGTTTCTCCTTTCAGATTATCTTCAATCTACTCTGGATGTGTTACATACATACACATATACATACATATACAGCTCCCACATGGCACTGAAACACTGATTTATCCAGGGTCATACTGCTAGTGTATGCCACAGTTACTCAGAACAGTTCCTTCAGGGCCCAGAATTTTAGCTTGATGTTTGGGTCAGCTGGCATCTCTGAGAACTGCATTACTAAAATGAACTGTCATTCCTAGGTAATAGAGAGTGGCCGGGCTCCCAGAGAAGGGTAGTGAATGGGGTAACTCATCCCTGCAAAGCCATAGGGAATTAGAGAGGGGACATATCAGTTTAGAAACCAGTTGGATTCCCTGGGACAGAAAAGCAGGTAAACCTGTTCTAGACAGGCACATAGTAGGCACTATTTTATAAATGCTCATTCCCTTCCCTCATTCCCTTATAGCGATATAGAAATAATAAATCATCATCCCCTGAAGAGAAAGCTTCTTTCTCCTTTTTCCTGTGGGGTTTAGGGGGATTTCCTTCAAAACTGACCACAGCGGGCCTGCTTTTCACATAACAGTCTTGCTTCTTAATGATGTGGAAGATGATTTAAATTTGTACCAATGCCCATGGGTCTATAATTCTCTAAGTCTTACAAAGCATTTTCCTCAGCATAGTTCTGAAGGACCAAGAAGGAAAATATCACTCTTCACACGTGAAGAAAGAGAAGTGAAAAGCTCCCCCTTCCTTCCCCTCTTTAGTACGGCCTGGAGCCAGGTCCTCACCCATCTCTTCTGACTTCAGCTTCATTCAACTCACCCAGCATTTATTAAAGTGCGTATCATGCCAGGAAGGCACAATAAAAGGCACTGGAAACACAAAATCAAAGAAATAATCCTTCAGCTCAAATAGTTTACCTTCTACTGGGAGAAAATATGAACAATATTTAGTAAATACAAAAAATATACACAAGTTAAAAACAAGGTCATTTTGAAGAGGGTTGAATCACTAACAACTGGAGGGCCAGATGTGGAAAAGGGATGCTTAACTTAGCATATCGCAAGGGCCCTATGAACTTGGATGGGAAAAAAATTTAACTTTTATTTCAACATATTTGCTTTCCTTTATAATCTTATGCATTCTATTTTATTAAGAGAAGGGGTTCCTAGGTTTCACCAGATGGCTGAAGGGGTCCATGAAACCCCAAAAGGCAAAGAACCCCTGGTGTAAGAGGCTGTCTATGAATTCAGCCTTCCAGAGAGTTGGGAATTCCAAGATGAGGAGAAGATATAGAGCATCCAAATATGACTCTAGAGTCTCTTTCTTGTGTCCCTGGGAAGAATAGGTAAGGAGTGGGATGTTTTGGTGATAAGATACTAACATGGACAGTCTTAAACACAGTCTTAAACAATACAAGCATTTATGTATATGTGTATGCATGTATGTATGTATGTATACCGTGTGGATTGCAGTTGTCCATCACATACACACATATATATATCCCCTATATATATATGTATGTGTATACACACACACACATACACATCCCCTTCAGTGACATCTGCACTTTCAAGTCCTTCAGAGCAAAGTCACCTGGTATCACCCCATCACCCCTTTGTCTCAAAAGAAAAAAAAGTAGCTAACCCTGCCCCTGGGGACTTCTTTCTGAGTCCAAGAACAAGGTCTTTCCTCCTCCTTAATAGAGAACTGAGCCATTGCCCCTAAATTCATCTCCTGATTAGGTCACTAATAACCATGACGGCTTTTAAGATTTTCAGCTTTAAAAAGCACTTTATAGACGTTGTTTCATTTGATAGTAAGTAATTATATAATTGAGTTTTATAATGAGATAATAATTGCAGAGAGCTTAGCACAGGGCTTGGCACACAGGAAGCACCATATACTGTAAGTGGTAACTACGATGATGATGAGGATGAGGATGATGATTATATCACCACAATAACTCTGTGAGATGGATGCTACTATCAGATGAGGGAGAAAGATAGAAACAGAGAGATAAAGTTACGAAAGGAGGGACAAGGAGAGACAGAGACAGAGAGAAATAGGAAGAAGACGGAGAGAGAAGGGGGAAGGGAGAGACAAAGAATAAAGAAAGACAGAAGAGAAGAGAAAAATAGGAGAGATAGAGAAATAGAAACAAATAGAGGAGGGAAAGAGGCAGGAGAGAGACAGAGACAGAGAGAGACACAGAGACAGAGACCAAAAGAGAGACACAGAGAGAATATCATTGGGGTGATAATCAGGAAAGGTAACAAGGAACCAAAGCTTCAGGATTTCAAAAACAGTCCACAGAGAGATCACAGGGTTCATGAGAGATCACTAGACTAAGAAGCAGGAAAAGTGGGTTCACGTGCCAGTTCTGGCCCTAACTATATGATCCTGGGCAACCTGGTCCTCATATTTAAGTTCCTATTATATGCTGGACCTTGGGCTCTGCCATAGGGATATGAAGACAGATGTGACAAAATTCCTGCTCTGAAAGGGACCTATAACTTAATGCAAGGGTTCTTGACCAGGGGTTCTCAAGCCCCCAAAGGGTCCAAGGACAGATTTCAGGGGGTCCCTGAGCTTGTATGGGAAAACAGTTAAATTTCTATATCGCTATAAGGGAATGAGGGAAGGGAATGAGCATTTATAAAATAGTGCCTACTATGTGCCTGGCACTTTGGTAAGCACTTTTTACAGATTATCTCATTTGATCCTCACAACAACCTAGGGAGATAGGTGCTGTTGTCACCCCCATTTTACAGTTGAAGAAACATGCAAACAGAAGCTAAGTGCTTGGCCCATAGTCACACAGCTAGCAAGTATCTGAGGTTGGATTTTAATTCGAGTCTTCCTGACTCCAGGCTCAGTGTTTTATCCACTGAGCTACCAACTTCCTCTGTAAATAATTGGTTTCTTTTGTAATCCTCTGTATTTACTGCCAAAGGGGTACCAAAATACCAAAAAAAAAAAAAAAACAGTTAAGCTCTCCTGATCTGATGGGACTTATTGAGGAACTGAATGACAGGATGCAAAGATGGGCTGATCACCTAATGAAAGGAAGCAATGGCAGGTAGACAGTCAGAGGGCTTAGCTGGTACCCTGTCAATGTTGGGAGAAATTGAGGGAGGCATCCAGCATGAGATGTCAATTTCACAGGAGGACTTGGACAACAGTTACTTGGGATAGGCTAGCAAGGATGGGTTTTGCTACAGGAAACTTCCAAATCAAAACCAAATCCACTTCAGTATTTGAGTATTAATAAAATGAGGAACTGAATTCCCTTCTTTCTCACTCTGATAATCTATGAATCTCTGGTCTTGGTGCCCAGGGCTGTTTTTGTGATTTCTGGGAGCTCTGTGGGAGGGGTGTCTACAAGATCTGAATCCCAGGCGGTGGCTGAGTTCTGCCTGTCTGTGTTCCAGGAGACTAGAGGTCCCTGGGGAGGCTTCATCAATCTTATTTCTCTCTGGACTATAATAGTGAGCTAAGAACAAGATCAGCATTACTAAGGGCACTGCTTAGCATGACGCATGAGTCCCAAAGCTTAAGAACCCTGCATGGACTTTATTATAGCCTGCTGAGGCATTTGCTTCTCTCACCTTCAAAACACAGAAACCCAATATGGGGAAGGAAACTGTACATGATAGATGAGCCCCTGGGCCAGGCTCAGGAACATGTTTGGGAAGCAATTGACATGGCACCACATGGTGGGAAGAGTCCTGAGCTTGGGGTCCAGAGGCTTGGTCTCAGGAATTGATTCTCCAGCCAAACTAGTAGGTGACCCTTGGCAGCCTTTTGCCATCTCTAGTCCTCAAAAGTGCATTGGTCTTGATGTACTTTAACAGGGTTTCTTAATGTTTTATGCCATAGCCCTCTTTAACAACTTGGTCCTCACATTTACCCTTTTATTTAATAAGACTTCCTCATATTTGACGCTTCTCAGAATCATGTTTTTTCAATAATTAAAGGAAATGCTCAATTTCAGTTAGGGGTTAATGATAACCAAAAAATTTTCATTCAAGTTCACATATCCTTTGATGTCTACCCATGTATTCCCTGGGGGGGGGGAAGGGTCCCAAGTGAAGAACCCCTGATCTATAGCTGCATTTTCAGCACTAAGGTTCATGTCTAAGTCCCAAATCCTACCCAGTCTGTAGTGCACAGCTTATGCCTCCCCTACGCCAGTGCTCCTTTAAGTACTCAAACCCACAATGCCCTTTCCCTTCATTTTTGCTCTCCACTAGCACCTAGAGTTTGAATTGTAATAATAAGCTCACATACGTAGGGTGTTTTAAGGTTTACAAACTGCTTTCTTCAGAACAAACCTTGGGGGGGAGGGTGACAAAGGGTAGAGAAAAAAGGAAGGAAAAAGGGAGGGAGTGGGGAGAGAGAGAGAAGGGAAAGGGACAGGAGAAGGAGAGAGAGGGAGAATGGGAGAGAAAGAGAGAGAAAGAGGGGAAGGGGAGGGGAGAGGGAGAATGGGAGATAGGGAGAGAGGAGAAAGAGATCGAAAGAGGAGGGAGAGCAGAGGGAGGGAGAATGGGAGAGAAGGGGAGAAGAGAGGGAGAGAGGAGTGAAAGGAATAGAGAGAGACAAAGAGGGAAGAAAGGAGAGAGAAAGAGAATAGAAGGAGAGAGAGGGGAGGAGGAAGAGAAAGAGGGGGGTGGGAAATGTGAAAAGAAAGGAGATGGAAAGAGAGAAGAGGGAGATAATTTTCTCTATTTTTAAAGAAAAGGAAAGCTTAAAGGTAGTAGCTTCCCCATGGTCACATAGCTAATAAATGCAAATATATGTCAGTGCTCCAGCTGAATTATATATTATCTTGCACCGTTCACCCACTGTTCATTTAGAGAATGATTGTCTCTCCAGCTAAAGCATCTATTCCTTGGCTGGCAACACTTCTAGTACTCAATTTGTTGAGGACTTGTTGATCTTTCCCAGTTTTAATGTGACTCTTGGCAGAGACAGAGCAGCCTAATGGAAAGAGAACTGTTTCTAGGGGATAGGAGATTCAGCTTTAGTTCCAGGATGAGGCTTCAATTTCCAGCCCCATGACTCTGGGCAAGTCATTCCACTTAGCCTCCGGGATGTCTAATGGAGAAGGAAGAAGAGGTAAGAAAAAAGGAAAAGAGTTGTGGGGAAGTCTGAAATTTCATTTTGGACAGCAATGACTAAGAAGGCTTAGGCCAAAACGAAGTGGGCCTCAAGTGCCAAACTGAGGTGTTGGGATTTCTCCAACAGGCTGTGGGTAGCCATTGAGGGTTCTTGAGCAGGGCAATTACCCAATAATGACTTGGATTTATCACTTTAAACTTTCTAAAGTCCTACTTTACAACAACCCTGTTAGGTAGTATGCGTATTGCCATCCCTATTTTACAGAGGAAGAAACAAAGCTGAAGTGGTATGTGCATAAACACAAAGCTAGTCTATGCTCAATGGCAGACTCAAACCTTTCAGAGTGGACACCACTGGCACTATGCCCAGTTGCCTCTAATGTGGTCACACCCTGTGCATAACGAGTTTACTCTGGCAGTGTAAACAGGATGCACTGAGAAGGTGAGAGCCTGGAGACAGAGACCAGTGAGTAGGCTGTTAGCATAGTACAGTTATCCCTTCCACAATTTGACTTTCCCCATTGTGGTTTTGATATATCAAGGGCCAGCATAAGAAATTAAATGGGAATTGTGCGATGACCAACTTTGATAGCCTTAACTCTTCTCAGCAATACAAGGATCTAAGACAATTCTAAAAGACTCATGATGGAAAATGTTGTCCACGTCCGGATAAAGACCTATGGAGTCTGAATACAGATCGAAGCATACTATTTTCTCTTTTTATCTTTTTGGTTTCTTCTTTCTCATGGTTTTTCCCTGTGGTTCTAATTCTTTCTTACAAGACTAATGTGGAAATATGTTTAATATGATTGACCATGTATAGCATACATCAGATTGCTCATGGTCTTGGTGAAGGGGGAGTAGAAGGAGGGGGAAATTTTAGAATTCAAAATCTTATAGAAGTGAATGTTAAAACCTAAAAATAAATAAATAAATAAAGGTTAAAAATTAAATGGGAATTCTGGGGGAGTTTTGCAGAAGCTTCAGATGACACACGAAGGCCAACGGACAACACAGAGCCTATGACCAAATACTTAATCCAAATTTTACAATAACACACTGTAAATACCCCATAAAAGAAAAAGAAAAAATTCAGACTTCTTCTCTGGTCTGAAGGGAGGGCTAAAAATTTTTACACAGATTTTTCCAGACTGCAGGGACACCGTGCCCCTAACCCCCATGATGTGGAAGGGATAGTTCCAGAAGAGTAATAGTAATGGCTAGGAGGGGAGAAGTTAAAGAGGAAAAGAAGAGGAGGGGAGGGGAGGACGAAGGTTCCATCCAGGCAGATTTCAATTCAATATAAAGAAAACTTCCCAAAAAATTAGAGCTGTCTGAAAATAGAACCAGCTACTTGAGGTGGTGAGTGAACATCCTGTCACTAGGAGTGTTCAAGTTTACTGAGAGCAAATATGACAGAAAGATTACAAATCAACACTCTAATAGTGGAATTTCTGGCAATGTGACAGGCCAGTGAAGGAAGAGTGAGGAAAGAAGGCTTTTTTTAATACCACATCATCCCTGTCAACTATGGGGCTGGTCATTTAGAAAGCATGTATGCAGATATGTGTGTATACATAAATACATGTGTGTATGCATGCATACAATATATGTGAGTGTACACAAACATATTTGCATGTGTTGTGTTTTGTGGTACTGTAGGCTTGTGGGGATGTTTGTATATGAGTATAAGGATACATAAGTAAGTATACAGGAATACTTTATATTCCTATGTGTAGTGAGTCTATGTGAGGAAGGAGGCATGGGCGAATAGGACCATTTGTAGATATGTGTGCATCTAGGGGGAGGAACCATACATGGAAGGGCCATTCTAGGTCATCCAGTCTAATCCTTGCATTTTACAGTTGAAGAACTGAGGCTCAGAAGAATTAAGTGACCTGACCAATGTCACAAAGGTAGTAAGTGACACAATCAGGATTTGAACTCAGGCCCCCTGACTCTAAATCCTGTGTTCTTTCTACCACACCCCACTGTGGGTATGGATATATGTGGAAATGGCATATGTGGGTGAGTGGGTGTGCATCAAAGTGGGGAGGATAGATGTGAGCATGTAGATGTATGGGAATGTATGAACATGAAAAGTGTGAGAGAGTCTAAGTATGTGAAAGGGTATGAAAGGTGATGGGGTGTAGGTTTGGGTGAGAGTGTTGGTGTTCCACAAGAGGCTCCCCTTCTTGGGGCAACTAGGTGGTCTAGTGGATAAAGCACCAGCCTTGGGGTCAGAGAACCTGAATCCTAATCTGGTCTCAGACAGTTGACACTTACTAGCTGTGTGACCCTGAGAAAGTCACTTAACCCCAATTGTCTCAAAAAAAAAAAAAAAAAGCGTTACCTTGTCTTGTCTTATCCCTTCTCAGGATATTAGGAAAATAAGACTTTTTTAAGACCAAAAAAGTTTTCATAATACAGATGTCAAAGAGGGACAGATGGAGTGAGACATGAAACAGAACTTCCAAACAGTAACAAGAGGCTCATACAGAAGAAAAGCGAAACTGAGAAGAACAAGCTTGATCCTGTCCTGTGAGGATAAATGGAATCACAGGTTACCTCCTGGCTTGAAGATACGTGTGTGCGCGTGTGTGTCTGTGTGTGTCTGTGTGTGTCTGGGGACACGTGTCTGTATGGTCATAACATGAGAATTGTGTGTGCTTACATACATATCTGAGGGTATGGCTAATGGCTGTACATGTTCTCACCACATTTTCCTGGCTCAATGTTAAGAGCAAGGGAATGCAAGTCAGACCACCTAAGCCAAGGATTCTTAACCTAGCACCCATGGACCCCAATCAGTATGGGGGGTGGGGGAGGAATCATATCTTCATCTCATTGGCTATCCTCTACACATGGAATTCTCTCCCTCATCATCTCCACCTTCTGGCTTCCCCAGCTTGCTTCAGGTCCCAAGGCAAATCCACCTCCTACAGGAAGCTTTTCCCCAACCCTTTTAATGCTACTGCCTTCCATCTGTTGGTTATCTCCAATGTATGTATGTTGTGTGTGTATGTATGCACGTGTGTGTATGTTTGCATACACAGCTTGTTTCTATATAGTTATGTGCCTGCTGTTTTCCCTATTAGATGGGGAGCTCTTTGAGGACAGGGACTATCTTTTGCCTTTCTTTGTATCACTAACATTTAGCACTGGGCCAGGTACACAGTAGGTATTTCATACATATCTGTTGCTACTGTGCTATACGGAATGATGAGCAGGTGGATTTCAGAAAAATCTGGACTTACATGAACTGATGCTGAGGAAAACATGGTACGCAGTAACAGCAACACTGTGCGATGGTCAGCTGTGAATGACTTAGCTCTTCTCAGTCACACAATGATCCAAGGCAACTCCAAAGGACTCATGATGAAAAATGCTGTCCACATCCAGAGAAAGAACTATGGAGTCTGAAGGCAGATCAAAGCATGCTATTTTCACTTTTGGGGGGGTGGGGTTTGTGTGTGTGTGTGTGTGTGGTTTTTTCCCTTTTGTTCTGTTTTTCTTTCACAACATGACGAATGTGGAAATGTTTTACTTGACTGCACATGTATAACCTATATCAGATTGCTTACCAGGGATGGGGAGAGGGAGAGGGAGGGAGAAAAATTTGGAACTCAAAAATCTTTCCAAAAAATTAATGTTGAAAATTGTCTTTACATGTAACTGGAAAAAAATAAAATACTACTAAATGAAAAATAAATATCTGTTGACTGACCTCTAACTGAAACATTTCTTTCAAATATCTAAAAACATTATTCTGGGAGCAGTTAGGTGGTACAGTGGATAAAGTACTGGCCCTGGAGTCAGAAAGATCTGAGCTCAAATCCAGTCTCAGAAAGTTGCTAGCTTAGTCACTTAACCCTGATTGTCTCCAAAACAAAAACAGAAACGTTAGTCTGCCAACAGGCCAGAGACTTCACTAGTCTACCACTACCACTTGACCTAGGCTCCAGGCTCAGTGGATGTCACCGACTCACTGCATGACCTTAGACAATTCACCTTAGTCC
The DNA here is from genome assembly GCF_028372415.1 of Notamacropus eugenii. NCBI lineage: Eukaryota > Metazoa > Chordata > Mammalia > Diprotodontia > Macropodidae > Notamacropus > Notamacropus eugenii. The sequence goes on from NC_092876.1 coordinate 126,671,380, forward strand.
TCTTCACCTTGTTTTTCCTATCTGTGCATTGGGCTCAGACTCACATAATCCAAGAATGTCATCCCTAGAAAAGGTCATCTCATTCAACCCCTTCATTCTGAGCAAAGTAAAGCCAAGAAAAGGAGAGAGTGGATCATCAAAGACCACAAGACAAGTTAGTGACAAAGCCAGAACTAGAACCCAGGTTTCCTGATTCCTGGGCTAGTCAGTATTCATTCCATCATACATTGGTGAGCTCTCATGTTAATTTCTGTTCTACCTACTTCACAGAGCTTTGAGGATCATGCACAAGTAATGACTTCTCAGCAGCATCACCATTCCTCCCTGGGTGCCAGGACCTGAACGAAGACATAAGTTGCCAGGAACACATCTTCCAGTCTGGAGGCTGTAGCTCAGCTCCTGGGTTTTCAGAGCTAGATAAGCATCAAAGGGAGCTGAGCATCCCTCAGTCCTGGTGCTAACAACTCCTAGCCATGAGACACTGACCAAGTCATTAACTCTGAGCTTCTTTCTACATCTCTGAAATGCAGCCAATAATCCTTGCCCTTCCTACTTCAAAGGTTGCTGCATGGAAAGCCCTGAGCTCTTTTTTGGGGTTGGGGGGTGGGGAAAGGAGCAGACTTGACCTGTGATTTCATCATTGTAGAGAAATACTGAGGGAGAAATGCCCTCTACCATTGCAGAATGACAACTGCTGAGCCACTTATAACCTGAAAGAAACGCCTGAGGGTATTGAGAAGTTGTGACACACTAGCCCAGAGCCTCACAACTAGTAAGCTTCTGAGGTGAGACCTGAATCCAGGTCTTCCTAATTCAAAAGCTAAAAACAGTATCCAATCTGTCAGGCTGCCTCTCGATAGCTATTACAACTATCTCACTTTTCCCATCATCACCACCATCACCTTCATCACCATCACCATCATCAATACTGAGATTCTATCTGACCTAGAGGATGGGAGAAACAGGAAAGGGTTAAACAGGTTCTCTGAGGGATAACCCCTGGCACAGACCCTCAGCTCCTGCCCCACTACCCTGCCCCAAATCTGCCCAGTTCCCTCCTCCCATGTGCTTTCTCCACTCTAATCTGTCCTTTCCCTCCTTAGCACCAGCCCTCATCCATCTCTCCCTTCTTTCCTTGGTAACTACCCCCTTCAAGAAGCCTCCTCTGCCCAGCCCCACCTCAAGCTGATTGCTTCCACGCTGCTTTTTGCCAGCTGGCACCATGGTGACACACTTACATGTGTGTGCCCACAACATGCATGCAGTCTCACAACACTTCAGAGTGAGCCTGGGCTCACTTAAGATGCAATTGGGAAATATTTAGCAAAATAAATAAAAATATAATAGAACACAGATAAAATTAAGATGTGGTTTTCTTGTCAATATGCAGCCCAAAGGGATCCTTATGTGCAGTTTGACGGCCCTTGTTTCTATGTGAGTTTTACTGCTATAAAGCACTACAGAAGAAGGAGTTGCTCTTATCATTTTATTACATTCTTATCACTGGCTGTCAAATGGACCTGACAGACTCCTTAACCTGATATTCAAGGCCTTCTCCAATCAAGCCCAAACTTGGGCAGACAAGTTGAGGTCCCCACCACTGGAGGCTTTCCATCAGAAGCAGACTGGCTCCTTGGCCAGAATGTCAGGGAGAATTCTTATTCAGGTACAAGTTGGAGCGATAAACTCTGGGGTGCCTTCCAATTCTGAGTGTCTCTGATTCTCTGAGATACTTGTCCAGTATAGATGTGGGAGGGCAGCTAGGTGGTGCAGTGGATAGAAGGTCTGGCCTGGAGTCAGGAAGACCTGAGTTTGAATTCAGTTTCAGACACAAGTGACACAGGGTAAATCACTTCACTCTGTTTGTCTTAGTTTCCTCATCTGTACAATGAGCTGGAGAAGGAAATGGCAAACCATTCCACTTTTTCTGTCAAGAAAACCTAAACGGGGTCACAGAGAGTCAGACACCAACGAAACAAATGAACAACAAGTACAGCTATGAGAAAGTCATTTACTGTAAAATGGAGATAATCACACTTGCACTGCCTATCTCGATTTCAGTCTAAAACCACATCATGTGATGTTTAATAAATGTTCAACTGAGCTGTCTTTTTATAAGTGTGTTATCATTATGATATTCAGAAAAGAAGCTGTTTCTCCAACATCTTCCCTTTCTCTTCCTCTGAATATGCATCATCTTTGGCCAAATTCCAATAGCTTGAATGAGACAGTCATTTTTATAATACAATTTGAGAGGCACCAGTAGTTCCTATCACACTCCCTCCTCCTTCCCCCAGAATCTACACCACCCTCAGTCTATTGCTGATGCCTGAAATTCTACCATTAGAGAGAAATTCTTTTGGCTAAAGAAAAACACAAGCATCCATGGGAAGAATGTCAGATAGCAAATGGTTCATACCACAACATCAGGCCCTGGGCCCAGAATGACATAGGAAGCAATAGAGTCCTTGGAAAAGAACAAGAAGGAACTTTACATGGTACAGCCCAGTGGAAAAAGCTGGCCTGAGAGGCAGGGGACCAAGATTTGGATCCCTGCTCCGCCACTCACTTCTTGCGTAGTCTCTCTGGGCCCTGGGCTCATCACCTATCAAATAAGTAAGGGTGGTGAAAGTTGGGGGGAGGATGAGACGGTGACTTGGTTGAGCTGACAACAGCTCCTTCCCACTATGACAACCTAGGATTCTATGACTATAGCTGGGAGGGCAGGATCTGTGCAGCATCAATTTTGTATTCCTAGCACTGAACACCATATTCAGTTATTATTGACCAGGACAGGGAGAGCTTTCTGAGAGAAGAGCTGAGTAGCCAGAAAGAATTCAGGCATGACAAAGGAGTTAGAAATCATGATTCAATTTAATTCAACTAACACTTATGAAGTACCTACTATGTGCCAGGTGCTGTCCTAGGTGCTGGGGATACAAAGTCAAAAAATGAAACATTTTCTGCTTTCAAAGAGTTTACTTCCTTCTGTGGGGATACATGCACACAGAGGGGTGGATACAAAATATATACATGGTAACTGTGAAAGGATTTGTCACGGAGCCTTATTTATGTTGGAGGCAGTACTTGAGCAGAACTCTGAACAAGGAAGCGATTCTAAGAAGGAGAGGTGAGAAAAAAAGGAGGATCCATAGAAAATACATGAAAACACATGAAGAGGGATAGAATGTCATGTTTAGGGAACGGCAGGGAATATAGTTTAGGACATAAAGGGTGTAAGAGGCAGGAAAGGGAAATAAATGTGAAAAGAGAGGTTGGAGTTAGAAGGAGAAGGGCTTTCCATGCTGGGCCAGCGGAGCTTATCATTTATCCTAGAGGCAACAGGAAAGGAGAAAATGAATTTTCATGAGCAGGAAAATGACAAAGGGTCATAGGACCCTTTTAGAGCTGAAAGGGACTTTCAGGGATCACCTGAATTTAAGTCTTGACCCCAACAGTTACCAGTTGTGTAACCATGAATATGACACTTCACCTCTCTTAGCCTCAGTTTTAATCATCTGTAAAATAGAGATAATACTTGCACATCCTGCTACAAGGTGATTATGAGGATGGCAAAAAACTAGACATATAAATAAGTGCTCTTAATTATTATTATGAGCAGTGTGACACAGTAAAAAGAGCACTGGTTCTGAATCAAAGGATCCAAGTGCAAATTCTGCCTCTGATACATAGTGCTTGTGACTTTGGGCAAGTAACAGTATCTCTGGGCCTCAGTCTTCTCATCTGTAAAATAGGGAGGGTTAACCTAGACTTAGAGAGTTTCTTAGGTCCCCTCTATCTCTCAGTCTTCTATTAAGAGCCTTTATATAGCCCTATATTCAATGCCCTAAAATTCCTTACAGTTTGGACATTCTGAGTCCTCTGTCCTACCATTCTGTGTTCTAAGGTCACTTTCATCTCAAGGATGTTTAGATTCTTTGAAACTTCCAGGTCAACAAAAGACCTTGACCATTTTCTTAAGCAGAAGGGCTTGTAGTTTACAAAGGACTCTCCACATATATGTATGTGTGTATACACATACAAACATACACATATAAGTGTGTATACATACGTGTGAATATGGATAGGACTGAAGGGCAGATCTCAATTTCTCTTTTAAGTCAATTGAATTCAACAAATATTATTCAGTGCTTAATAAATACCCATAAAAACAAACTGTAAAACATACTTTGCCTCAAGAAGATGATATTTTATTCTTTCAAGTCAAGTTCCAGAAGGAGATTAGGAAAGGCCTTAGGTCTCTGCTTCCAACCCAGAGAGGTCTGTCTTCATACAGCCGAAGTAAAGCATCTGAAGGAATCAACATCAATGAACACCTTAGAATAGGTTGTATTACTGCTGCTATTCTGTCATCTTAATCGTGTTTGACTCTTCATGACCCTATTTTAGGATTTCCCTGGCAAAGATACTGGCAGTGGTTTGCCATTTCCTTTTCTGGTTCATTTTAAAGATGAGGAAACTGAAGCAAACAGAGTTAAGTGACTTGCCCACTCACAGCTAGCAAGTCTCTGAGACTAGATTTGAAACCAGGTCTGACTCCGGGCCAGATAAGTTTATCAGATGCATTTCTAAGCTACAGAGGGACAGGTGTTCTAAATTCCATTTTTGTTAGGAGGGGAGGATGGAGAACAATAGCAGGGAAGGAGTGGGGAGGCTAAATGAATGAAGAGGCATCGTTGAGTAGAGCAAGACAGCATGGGCTGAAGAGGAGAGGAGTGAAAATGAGCACACAAAAGAAAAAGGATCATAGGATTTGGATCTTAAAGATTAGCCCTAATTCGTTCTCCGATGCCCCACCCCCTCTGGAGCTCTACTTCCACAGCATTTTAAAGCTTACAAAGCTCAGTCCTCAGTGGGGGGTTGGGGTGGGGTTGTAATGCCCAAGCATTCTTTATTCTTATTTTCCAGATAAGGAACCCAACACTCAAAGACAGGAAATGACACAGCTAGGTTGAGGGGAAAGAACAATGGAACTGGAGTCAGAAGACTTGAGTGCAAATCCAGTCTTGGCTTATCGCATTGGGACTTTGGGAAAATCACTGAACCTCTAAGGACTTGGATTTCCTGTATATCTGTAAAATGAGGAGGCTGGGATGAGCGTCCTTCCAACTAGGAGTGGGATCTAAACTTGCCCTCAGTCACACCACGAGCCAGCACTTCAATCCAATTTCAGTTGTATTCCCAACCCATTCCATGTTGTATTTCCACCCATTTCAGATCAGACACAAAGAGGGAAGGTTGGAAGGAAAGAAGCATTGATTAAAATTCTACCTTATACTTATGTATATCTGCTTATGTGGATATAAGAAGGTGAGCCCTCTGGGGACAACCCAAGTCTTACCAATCTCTGATAGCGCTCATTACTAATAAAAAGATTGACTGCCATTTTTAACATTTTCTATGTCATGGATTCATGTGATAAGGGGATGGATCCCTTCTCAGAATAATGTTACTAACTGCATAAAATACAAAGGAAACTATATTGAAATAGTTACCAATATACTTAAAAATTAAGTGCACCCGAACCCCAGACATAAAGGAATGTCTCCAAATGACCCATCCAATTCAAGATGAGTTTCTTCCCAAATTGCCTAGGGACAGCTGTTCTTTTCCCCAGGCCCACATAATATTCCCCCTTTGGAATGCCCTAATCCTTTCTCCTCTAAAATTGGGCTCCAGTCTCCCTCTCCAGGCATAGCTCCCACTACTATTCCCCTCCCACCCCATGGACTCTCTATTTCAGTCAATCTGGGCAGCTTACTGCTGCTTCTCCCGGTCCCCTCCCCCAGACACAGCCCATCTTCGTCTTTGCTCATGTCAGTATTGCCCCCAAACTCTGCTGTTTGTCGATGTGTTCTTTGTCCTTCAAGGTCCAGATCAAAGCCTTCCCCAGGATCCTACCCTGGCCCCATCAATATCACTCTTTCCATAGCATTCTATAGTCCTCTTTGGCCCTTGTCAATTTCTATCATATTTTTCTGTCCTTTCCTTGCTGTGCCATGGAGGTGATCCCTAGGTTCTCAAAAGTTTTGCCCCTGTGGTGAAAAGTTCTGGCTGGTTATATCAAGCTGGGAAGCCTTCAAGTACAGGACTAGCAATTTAGTCAGTCTGTCACCAAGCATTTATTAAGCATTTATATATAGGAAGCACTGTGCTAAGCACCACAGATACCAAGAAAGGCAAAAACACAATCCTTGCCCTCAAGGAGGTCATGATCCAATGGAGGTGAGAACATGCAAACAAGCTAGGTATATACTATATAATATAGATAATATCTAATGATAATTATTCTATATATAGTAAGTGGGAGATAATCTTAGAGGGAAGATGATCAACTATGTATCTCTTTCATGTGACAACCAGAGTAACAACGCATGGGGAAATATAGCATGGGAAAGTTTATCATAAGAATATTAGCCAAGGGGGGTTGCGGGGGGGGGGGGGGGGGAGGAACACACTTTTTCTGGTTGAAGCAATTCACAAACCATCCACTGAGGAGCTGAGATCTCTGTCCATATTGATGAAATCACAATTCCTAGAAATACTTAAATAAACACACTACTAGATTATAAACTGCATTATGGCAAGAATTTGGTAATCTCATCTCCCTCATCCCAAGGATCATAACATAAGGCTTTGCACACAACAGGCACTTTATAAATGTCTGCTAAAAGCTATGGAATGTTCATGGCTCATAACCCTCACTAGTCCCTTCTAGGTACAGAACACCATATGAAGTAGAAGAGCAAATCCTAGCCCTTCTCCATGAAGCCTTCCCAGATCTATCTCTCCTCTGAATTTCCTACAGCACGTGAGTCCGTATCACACATTTTAGCACTCATTGACTAGCTGGATTGAGTTCCCTGTAATTATAATTAATAATAAATCAATATGAATTATTGTTAACAATTAAATTACTGCTAATGTATCATAATAGTGTTATAATTTATTATTTAATAAAATTAACAGTAATAAAATCACTGCTAATGAAAATAATTAATAATTATTATTATTGCTAGTATTTGTATAGCAGTTTGAAGTTTACAAAGTATTTTGTGTGTTATTTCATTTGATCCTCATAACAAATCTGGGAGGTAGGTCTCATTTTACAGATGAGAAAACAGGCACAGAGGGGTAAGTGACTTGTCCAAAGATCACAAAGTTAAATCTCTGAGGCAGGATTTGAACCAAGGTGTTCCTAACTCCAGGTTCAAAAGTCAATCCATTGCACCACCCTGTAGGACCAGGTGTAGAAACTCCTTGAGGTAGGGCCCACATAGATCCAAGTACCAGATCTTACCATTTCTTTTCCTTCCCTGTTTCTTATATGGTTGATAGACACATTAAGGAGTGGCCCTGGCTGGAAGTGATTTAAAGATAGTTCTTCCCTGGGGGGGGGGAAATGACAGGTAAAAAGAGGCAAACTTAGCAGAGTCAAGACTGCCCTCCCTCTTAAAAAAAGAGATTTTTCAGAGATAGTTTATTGCTTATGAATTAGTGCTAGAAAGGACCACAGAATTGAACGACTGAGCTAAAATACAAGAACGTAGAGCATCAAAGCTGAAATGAGCCTCAGAACATAAAATGTCACAGCTGGAAGGGACCTCAGAACACAGAATGTCAGAGATGGAAGTGATCTTTGCATATAAAAGGTTAGAAACTGAAAGGAACCTGAAAGACCATCTAGTCCAATTCCTTCCTCTACTAGGGCATAGAGAAGGCCAGTGATTTGGCCTACATTACACAAGCTGTAGGCAATGGAGCAAGGATTTGAACCAGGATCCCTGGTTCCAAATCTTGTGTTCCCAGATATTGGAGAATCTCTCTCCTATCATCCCCCTAAACAACCATACCAGTTGTGGGATGGAAATAATCAAGAATATAGCAGTTATCTGGTACTTTATAAATGACCTCGCATTAGCTATTTGTGAGTCGGATGCTCACAGCTACCTTCTAGGGTAGCTATTACAAGTACTGGAATTATCCCCATTTTACAAGTTGAAGAAGAAACAAGGCCAGGGAGAGGACAGACTTTTTGCCTGGAGACTTAATTCCACTAAATGTTGATGGTTAAGATTGGAATCCAGGTCTTTCTGACTCCAAGTTCAAAGCTCTTTCCCTCTAATCCTAGGGGTTTATGAAGGCTTAGCTTCTAGCTAGAGAAGGGAGAGAAAGAAAGGAAGCTTCACCCTTCCTTTGGGGATCAAATCCCTAAAGATGAGGAACTGGGGAGCAGGTAAGCAAAGGAAATTAAGCCTTTAGAAGCACTGAAGGACATTTAAGGGAGTGTTAAGAATAGGAAAAAAGAAGGGTAACTGGCCAAGGAGAGGAGGTTGTGAGCGTGGGATCCTAGAAAAAGCCATGTGTTTTTAATGCCCCCCTCCAAGATCGGAATAAACCAACACTCGCTGTGTAACTTTGGATGAATATAATAGATGAATAATTCAAGATTTTCTTCTGGAGGTTGCCAGGTGGCTCTGCTAGGTGGAGAGAGCACTGAGTCTGGAGTAAAGGGAATGGAGTTCAAATCTAGCCTCAGACAATTATGAGCTGTCACTTATCTCAGCCTCAGTTTCTTCAACCATAAAATGAGGATCAGAGTAGAGTATTTTTCGCAGGGTTGTTATGAGGATGAAATGAGAAAATATTTGTAAAACGTGCTTGGCAAAGTGCCCAGGCATAGAAAGTAGGTGCTTAATAAATGTTTCTTCCCTTCTCCTTCCCTCTTACCTCAGTATAGCTCAGGATAGTGTGAGAATTATTTTTACCTGTACTTTACACAAGCAACTGAAGCTCAGGAATTTACTTTCCCAGGGTTACACAGCCTCAGGGCAGGGATATGATCACAGGACTACAGCGTCCAACGCCACAGACCTTCCACTAAACCCATACAAGTCACTTCAGCTCTGTGGGCCTCGGTTTCTGTAAAAGGAGGAGGCCGGGCTCCAGAATCTCTGAGGCTCCTTCCAGCTGTAAATCGTCAGTGGATGGAAGGAGGAGGGGTCAGGGAGGTGGGACTTTTCCTCCATAACTCAAAACGAGGTCAGAGAAAGGAAGGCAAACAAGGGGGGAAAGAAAAGGAACACCACCAGCAAGGTTCAGCTCCCAGAGCTCCCTGGGGTCTCTGCAGAGGCAGAGAAGGGGGGAGGGGGGAAATTGCAGTCATGGTCACGTAGTTCATAACAAAACAAACAGATTCCTTCCTTTGGCCTCCCTCCCCCACACCATGCCCTCCTTCTCAAGGAGGCCCCCTAACAGGGGGGACACTTCCTGGGGTAGAGAGTCGTGATTGGGGGTTTCTGTCTTCGAATGACCCACACACTCCAGCTCCATCTCACAGTCTCAGTTACACACCACCACATACTTTTACAACCTCACACCACACAGTCTCCCAGCCTCATATATCACACTCACAGTCTCACACTAAACACATCCCTTACTCTCAGTCTCACACCTACAGACCACACATTCACACAAACTCACACTTCACACACATTTACCAACCATTTTCAATCTCACACACTCCTAGCATCCCCCAGTCTCACACACCATACGTACTCCCTCACAATCTCACCCAACACAACTTCACAATTATGCGCACACATCACAATCTCATCACATCCATTTCCCACCACTCTTTTTCTCTTCCACACACAAATACAAACCTGATATCCACAACACACGCTTAAGAACAAACTGTTTTCTTTTTGCCTTTACATTCCTTTTGCCTAGCACATGGTAGGTGTTTAATAAATGCTTGAATACTTGTTAAACTGACTTTCCCTCAAACACCACACACCCCTTCTCTTACCAGCCTCTCACACATACACTGTCTCAGACACACCCCCATACACACACTCCCATTATAGGCCACACAGACGATATATATACCACTCACAATGACACCACACTCTATTTCTCTCAGACACGCCCCTAAAGATATATATGCTCCTGCTACGGCCCACAGATTACATATAAATCACACACACTCTCTGTCTCTCAAGACACTGCATGCGTGTACACCCACAGTCTCTTTCTGACACAGCCCATAGACACATACACACATATATACATGTACATGCATATATACGTCTATACACTCCCACTACGAGCCGCACACCCAGCCTATATATAAACCACGCATAATGCCACCAGACACACAGAGGGGCACCCCACACACCACTACACGGCAGATGCACTTTTCACACCGTGCCCTGACACCGCATGATCACACGCACATACACAACCCCACACCGCCCGAGGCGCCCCCAAGGAGCCTCCTACCTGAGGGTGGCAAGCCCGGCGGTCAGCGGAGGCACGATCCTGGGCAGGAAGGAGCCGAAGGTGCGGCTGTCGCCAGACGTGGGCTCGCTCCCCTTGGTGGCAGTGCTAGTGGCGGCTGTGGCAGGGTGCTGCGCAGGGGGGAAGGTGTGTCGGCCAGCCAGGTGCTCCCGCCGCCCGGCAGAGGCTCAGAGGCTGCGGCGCCAACTCCTCCGGCTCACGATCCCCGCAGGGTTCTGACTCTCGGGGCCCCAGCCCTCCGATCCAATCAGGACAAAGGGCGGGGCCTCAGAGGGGACGAGAAGGGTGGGGAGGGGAAGGGGGCGAAGCCGCGCATGCGGACTTGTTCCAAAAGACAGGCTGGTAGGGGACCGAGGGGGGCGTCCAGGCTTGGAGCAAGCTAGCAAGCGAGTGGGAAAGGGCTGAGTTAGAAAGAGAAACTTTGTGATCGATGCACCTCTTCCTTCTCTGCCCCCTTCTCGCTCCCAGTCTCTTCCTCATTTCCCATTCTCCCCAGGTTTCCATCTTACTGTTTCTTAAACCTTTCCCCAACTCTTCTCCCAGTCTCCCTTTTGCCTACTCACATCTTCATCACCCTCATTCCCTTTTTGCTTCCTCGTCCTCACTTCCTGTATCCCTTCTCCCATTTCCCTTCTCTGCCCATCTTCCATCTCATCACTTCCTCTTCCAGTCCGCATCTCTGATGTCCCTCTCCTTTCACCACTCTTTCTGGGGCTTCCTGTTCCTCTCCCTGTTGCCTCTGTCCACCATCTCCCTTTCTCTCTCTTCTCCATTTCTGATGTCCCTCTCTTTTCACTACTCTTTCTGGGGTTTCCTGTTCCTCTCCCTATTGCCTCTGTCTACCATCTCCTTTTCTCTCTCTTCTCCATCTCTGTCTCCCCCTTCCTTAGTCTCTCACCCCATCCCCGTGATTCCTTAACACCTTCTCTTATCGTTCTCTATCACTTCCTATTTTTGGTTTCCCCATTTTCCCAGACTTTCTCATCTCACTTGCATACTTTTCTCCCCAATTATCCACACACAGCCTTGAAAGGACAAGACGGCCAAGAAGAAAGATCACAGGAAGGAACTTTTGGGTCATGGACTGTCACAATTGGAAGAGATGACATATCATTACCAAAAATTAAAAAATCCTTTCTGCCACATGCCTCAGAAGTTATAATTTCATCCTTTGCCTGAAGACTTCTAGTGTGGGCAGCATAGCATCATCTTTTGGTAGAGGTATTGGGTTGAGAGTCAGAGGATCTGAGTTCAAATTGTAGTCCTGCTACATACTACCTTTTACAGGGGTGGGGAACCTGTGACCTCAAAGCCATATGTGGCCCTCTAGGTCCTCAAGTGGGACTCTTTGACTGAATCCAAACTTCACAGAACAAATCCCCTTAATAAAAGGATTTGTTCAGTTAAACTTGGATTCAAAAGGTTGCACCCAAGGACCTAGAAGTCCACATGTGGCCTCAAGGCCAAGCACTCCCAATCTCTACTTTAGTCAATCCACCTAACCTCTTTGGCCTTAGGTGTCTTCATATATAAAATAAGGGAGTTGGACAAGATAATTTATAAAGACCTTATCAGTGCCTCAATGGATAGAGTACAAGGCCTGGAGACAGAAAGAGCTGAGTTCAAATCAGACCTCAGACATTCCCTGTCTAGCTGCGTGACCCTGGGAAAGTCACTTAACCTCTGTCAGCCTCCGTTTCCTCAACTCTACAATGGGTATAACAATAGCACCTTCCTCCCAGGTTATTCTGAGGATCAAATGAGATAATGTATCTGGCACATAGTAAATGTTTAGGTCACGAAGGGCTCTGAAAGCCAGACAAAAGGTTTTATGTTTGATCCTGGAGGCGATAGAAACCAGTTAAGGGGGTACCATAAGGTGATATGGTTGGACCTGCGCTTTAGAAAAATTACATTGGAAGTTGAGTAAAGGATGAGCTTGAGGAGAAACTTGAGATGAGCACACCAACCATGAGGGTATTGAAATTGTCTGGGCATGAGGTGACAAGAGCCTGGTACTAGAATGGGGGCAATAGCAAAAGAGAGGAGGGGTGTATAAGAGAGATGTTACAGAGGTGAAATTGAAAGGACTTGGCAACAGATTGAAGACGGGAGTGAAAGATAGTGAGGAGTCAAGGATGACCCCTTGGTTGGGACTCCGGGGGAGGATGGTGGTGCTACAGAAGTTTAGAAAGGAAGAGGGCCCTAGGGGAAACAGAATGTGTTCAGTTTGGGACAGTACAGAATTGAACTGGTTCACCATGGAGTCAAGATGGGGGAGGTAGCTTTAATTCAGCAACAGCACTAATAGGTCTGTATCCCAAAGAGATCATAAAAAAAGGAAAAGGACCCACATATACAAAAATATTAAAGTAGTTCTTTTGTGTTGGCAAAGAATTAGAAATTGAGGGGATGCCCAGCAATTGGGAAACGCCTAAACAAGTTGTGGAATTTTAATGTAATGTAATACCATTGTGCTATGAAAAATGATGAGGGAGATGGTTTCAGAAAAATCTGGAAACACTTCTATGAACTGATGCTGAGTGAAGTAACAAGAATCAAGAGAACATTATACACAGTAATAGCAACATTCTTTGATGATCGACCATGATAGACTTAGTTCTTCTCAGAAATACAACCATTTAAGACAATGCCAAAGGATTCATAATGGAGAATGCCATCCACATACAAAGAACTGTGGAATCTGAATACAGATCAAAGCACGTTGTTTTCACTTTCTTTTTGTTTTTTCTTTCTTGTGGCTTTTTCTTTTTGTTCTGATTCTTCTTTCACAACATGAATAATGTGAAGATATGATTCATATGATTTTACATGTATAACCTAAAAAAAAAGAAAGGAAGGTAGGAGTGTAGAGTTAGTATAGAAGTCATAGCTTACAAAAGAACCGAGGGTCGGAGGGATTGGACAGCACCCATCCTTGGACACTTGTTAGGTTTTTGTCTGATGGCAGCCATGTGGTGAAGTAAGAATACTAGACTTGAGGGGACCGAATCACCCCCCTATTCAATAAACTCCAGTAGCTCCCTGAACCAAATATAAAATCCTCCTTTTGTGGCCAGAGCCGCTTAATATCTGGCTTCTTTCAACCTTTCCAGTCTTCTTACTCCTTACTCTTCACTACATACTCTGCATTACAGTGATGTTCTTTACACATGACACTTCATTTCCTGACTCCAGGCATTTTCATTGGCTGCCCCCCATGCCTGGCAAGCTCTCCTTCCTTGGCTCTGTCTCTTTCCTGGCTTCCGTCAAGTTCCAACTAAAAGCTCTCCTTCTACAGAAAGACTTTCTTGGTCCCCCTTAGTGAGTGTGCCTTCTCTTTCTTGATTATTTCCAGTTTATCCTGTGTATAGCCTGCATGTTGTTCCCTCCCACCCCACCCCCCATTAGATTGTGAGCCCCTTGAGGGTCGGGACTGCTTTTTGCCTTTCTTTGTCTCTCCACTGCTTAGCACAGTGCTTGGTGCATAGACCTTTGTGCCAGCTTATTGAATGACTGACTGCAGGTCCCAGGTCTATCTTAAACACTACACCATGCTGCTGCATATACTTATGAAACCTGATGTTTGCCAAGCATTTTATGTACGTATATCATAGGATCATGGTTCTAGAGCTAGAAGGAACCTCAGAAGCCATGTAATCTGAATCCTTCATTTTATGGATGAAAAAACTGAAGTCCAGGTAGTTTAAGTGACTTGCCCAAGGTTCTACAGGTAGTAAGCATCAGAGGTAGGATCTGAACCCAGGTCCTCAGACTCCAAAATGCTCTTTCCATTGTACCATACTGCCTTTATTACTATGCAATTCTATAGGCACTAGGAATCCAAAGCAAAAAATAAAAATAAATGTCCCTGACCTCAACTATCTTACTCTGGGGAATGAGGGGAAGCAGAGAGGGCAGGATTGGATTGGTCTGACAAAGTTTAAGGCACCACTACAGACTTAGTCCCCCCAGGTCCAGTACACAACTTTATCTTGGACAAGCAAAGTAGTTCAGTGTTTTCATATGCAATTAATTTTATTCATTGGGCCAGGGATCTGGTGGGGATGAGTAAGATCCTGACTTACAAAGAAACCTCTACTTCATCCCTCTTACTTGGGAGGGCCCAAGTATGAATATCTTCATTATTACAGAAGAGGAAACTGAGTTTCTGGGAGATTCATCAGTCCTGTCAATAATGTTCAGTAGAAGCAGGCCTTCTGGACTCCAGGACCAGTACTGTCTCTGTTACATGCTAGGCTGCCTCCAGTCTGACTCAAAGTTCCTTACTTCTCTAGATCTGGTCAGTGCTGATTGTCTTCCCCAGCCTCAAAGTATCATTGCACTTGAAGTCAGCTGCCCCGGATATGGAGTCCTTCTTCTACCACTTGCCAACTAGCCTTATGATTTTGGACAAATGACTTCCCCTCCTTGGGCCTTTTTCTTTTGTCATAGAAGACAGTTAATAATACCTTCCCCTTAGGGCTGTTGTAAAGAAGTACATAAATGTGAGCTAAATGGAGTGCAAACAGAGCACCAGGTCTGGAGTCAGGATGACCTGAGTTCAAAATTGACCTTAGACACTTATTAGTTGAGTGACTCTGGGCAATTCACATAACTTTATTTGCCTCAGTTTCCTCATCTGTAAAATGAGCCAGAGAAGAAAATGGCAAACCACTCCAGGGTCTCTGCAACGAAAACCCCAAATGGGGTCACAAAGTCATACACAACTAATTGATAAAAACAAAAAAACAGATCATTATTAGATTGTAGTTCCTCAGGGCACAGCAGGGTCACTCTCCCTTTATCCAGGGCTATCATGTTTAATGGAGAAGAGAACCTACCAGAGGGAGATGGGCAGAGCATGGCTCTGCTACTTATCCTTGGGTGATCTTGAACAAGTTAGGTCACCACTCTGACCATCAATTTCCTCCTCTGTAAAATCTGCATATTTGTCCTTCCTCCTTTACAGGGCTATTTTGTGGTCAAGAAGACATAATTTGTGTAAAATGTTTTTAAAATGTTAGGTCAAATAATAACAGTAACAACTATTATTCTTGGTTGAAGAAGAGTTTCATCTGTGGGAGAGAACTCGAATGAAAAGGGTACTAGGAGTCATATCTTACAAAGTCTTATTGCAGAAGTATCAACAATTACCCTGACTGAGGGGACTTAAAGGGACCCATGATACAAATTCATTGCATTTCAGTGCTGAATGGAAGTAGAAAACATAAAGCATTTGGAGTCAGTGAACTTGGATTTGAATTTTCCATAGAAAGAGCTCAAATTTGTATAGAGCTCCAAGGTGTGTAAAATATTTTCTTCAAAACCATCCTGTGAGGACCTGACTCCCCTCAGATTGGCAGAGGTGACAAGAAAGAAAAATGACCGATGTTGGAGGGGCTGTAGGAAAACAGACGTATAAAATGGTGGAACAGTGAACTGATCCAGTCAGCCAGAAAAGCATTTTAAAACTGCGCAAAAAAAATTGTTATTAAACTCTGTACATATGTAGCCTTTGACCCAGTGATACTACTGGGCCAATACCCCCCAAAGAAACTGACGAGTGAGGAAAACTACCCGTAAATATACAAAACATTTACAGCAGCTCTTTTTTTTGTAGTAGCAAAGAACTGGAGACTGGGGGGATAGCCATCAGGTGGGGAATGGCTGAGCTCATTTTCCACAGGATTGAAACCAAGTTCTTCTCATGACTCCAAATGAAGAATCTTTGTCCTCTGCCCCACAGTGTATTGAACTGAACTAAACTGAACTAAATTTAACTGAAACAAGTAGGAAAGGGGTTGAGAAAGATCAGGGCCAGTTCCATATGCCTCCTAATTCATACCAGGGAGACTCTAAACTCTAAAGACTTCCTGACCTTGTAACTTTCCCACCTTTGTTGTTGTTACCCCTCCTTGCCTATTTCCCTGTATTTATTAGCAAGGAAAAGTCTCACAAAACCCTGAATAGAGTCGTGCAGTTGGAGGAAAATAGATCCGACTATGTTAGGAGGGTGGGGAGGAGCAGGGTTGGGTCTCTCCCAGAAGCTCAGGGGCCCCTGCTCTCAGTCCCAACTCTGCAGCTGACTGTCTATTTCAGCATGGACAAATAAGGACACCACACCCGACCAATTCTGACAGTCTGTGTTCTAGGAATTTAAGGAGATAAAATCAGGATAGAAAATGAGATGGAGAGAATAGGACAATGACAGCTAAAATGTATTTAGTGCTTTAAGGTTTGCTAAGCACTTGCCATGCCTAATATAGAACAGTGTCACAGGATATTAATGTCATGCACCTGTGTGACATATGGACCTGGCAACAGACTGGGTAACTCAGTCCTGCTGGACCCGCTTGTAAAAGGCCACAGGCACCCTGGGTGGCCTGTACTTAAGGGATTTATTTAGATATCTGGGATGTAGCCCACCCTGAAGCCAAGAAGACTGATTTTCACCTTTGTGGGGAGTAGGAAGACCGTGCATTCTTTCAAACTCCTAATCTCCAAGAGGAGTATTGGGTAATAATTGTATCCTTCTTCCATACATCAGATATTTGCAGACTAGCAGTGGGATGCTTTACTGGGAAGAGGAAAGAGTTTCACATAATATCTACTTTCCTGGTCATTCCTAGTTGGAAGTAGTCCCATCCCAAGTGAGGAGGGTTACTTAACCTCAACCCAAACAGTTATTACACAAAAGACTTTATGAATAATGAGCAAACATATTTCTCAAAGCATGTAATAAAACAGTAATGGATAAATTGTGCTGATTAGATTAGGCAATAGGTCACATAAGAGTTAAGGGGCTATGGAACATGAGAACAAGATGAAATCTTGGCTGAACCAAGAAGAAAATGATTTCATCTGAGAAGTCTTCTCTTAGAGGTGTATGGGGGATGAAGGTGATGCTGGGAATCGAGGACTGCCTGTTCTCTCCACATCTGACATTCTAAGTCAGATCTCTCCCTCCTCTCTCCTCCCTCTCCCTCTTTCTCTCTTCTCTCCCTCTTTCCCCCTCCCTTCTAACTCTTTCTCTTCCCCTCTTCCTTCCCCTCCCCTCTCTAGCCCTTTCTCTTCCTCTCTCCACTCCCCTCTCTTTCTCTTCCCAACTCTTCTCCCCTTTCCCCTCTCCTCTACATGCCATCCCCTCCCATAGTGCCATGGCTTGAAGATCTCTCAACCACTCTCTCACCCAATACTCCTATCTCCCTACACCAAGAAGGTGAGCAGATCTCTTTTTCTGTCAGTCTTTCTCACAGGACAGAATCCAATTGGCTAGCCACTTTGCAGAGGGCCCAACATACCCCATCTGCTCATCTTTCTGCCCTGCACTCCTCAGTTTATCCCCTCCAACATTTCTTCACTCCCTTTCCTTTGTCCCTTCCCTTTTCTTCTCCTCCCTCCTCTCTCCCCCTGTGCCCTGATCCTGCTTCCTTTGCCTCTGCCCTTCCTATTCCTGTCTCTCTCCTTGGCCTTCCTCAGGCCTTTCCTTCTTACTCTTCCCTCATTTCTCTCTCTCTTTCATCCTTTTGCTTATCTCAGCCCCACCCCCATCCCTTTCAACTCTGAGTGGTAGGGTAACAAATTACAAACTGAGTGAGTTCAAAGATATCTAGTGATCTCTAATCCAACCCTTTCATTTCACAGTGAAGAAATTGTAGTTCCAGGCAGAGGAATGGACTTACCCAAAGTTACACAGCTGGTAAAGGTCACACACCAGTGCTAAAGCGTGGATGAGAACCCAGGTCCTTGGACTCTCAGGAAAGGAGGGTCCACTGTAGAAACTGTAGAAACAGCTAGCTCCAGCCACACCTCTTCCCCTAGTTACTTACATTTTTATGTGTCCCAATAAAAGTTCTGAAGTCTCATTAGCACCAAATTTCTACTCACAGTTGATTAGCAACAAGTAAAATACTTATGAAGCACCCTGGGGCTACCTGGATCACCCAGAACTAGCTTTGTAAGTATGTGTAGTAGTTTCCAAACACAGGGTAATTCAATGCAATAACTCACAGTCTTCATTCAGTGAGTGCTTCCAACAACCTTATTTTACAGAAGAGTAAACTGAAATCAACAGAGACAAAGAGCCATAGAATCAGAACCCCAGAGCAGAAAAAGACCTTAGAAGTTACCTGGTCCAGTCCTTTCATTTTCTGGATGAAGAAACTAAAACCAGAAGTATCCCCTAGCAAAGTTAGGGACAGAAACAGAGTCAGAGCATGTTTCTCCTGACTGAATTTGGAGTTGCCTCTCAGGTTTGAAACCTACCTCAGCTATTTATTTCCTGTGTGATCTTGGGCAAGTTACTCACCTACTTGAGACATCAGTTTCCTCATCAATAAAACAAAAGGGTCCTAGTAGGTTATCTCTAAGTCATCAATTAATCCACAAGCATTTATTTTTTTCCTCCACAAGCACTTATTAAGGGTTTATTTACTGTGTACTGTTCTGGACAAAGACAAATTAAAGGCTCTGCCCTCAAGGAACTTATATATATACACACGTAAAAATAAGGCAGCTTGGTGGTACAGTGGATAGTGCTCTGGGTTGGGAGTGAGAAAGACCCAAATTCCAATGAAATAATATTTGTAAAGCACTTTGAAAACCTTAAAGCACTTATAAATTATTGCTATTTGGAAAGGAGAAGAAGCTAGCACTGGGAAGATCGGGAAAGACCTCATGTGGATTATGAAGCTTGAGCTGAGATTTGAAGGAAACAAGGAATTCTAAGGGGCTAGAAGTGTATTCGAAGTATGGGACTGTTTTTGTGAAGACACAGAGAACGGAAATGATGGAATGAATGCCAGGTGTGAGGTATGGCAAGGTCAGTCTGGCTAGCTCAGAAATGGGTGAAATGGAATCATCTACCATTAGTGGAAAGGTAGACTGGAGCCAGGTTGGGAAGCTCTTGAAATATCCCCAGAGGAGTTTATATTTGATCTCAGAGGTAACAGGGGACCACTGCAGCTAATTGAGCAGAGGAGTGGCATGGTCATACCCACATGTTTAAGGAATATCACTTTGGCATCTGGGTGGGGAATGGTTCAGAGAAGGGAGAATTAAAGCAGGGAGACTAAATAGGAGGCTATTGTAAAAGGCTGAGTTGGAAAGAGGATGTCAAATGGGAGAGACTTTGTGGAGGAAAAACTAGGAATATTTGGCAACTGGCTAGATCTGTGGGTTTGAGGAAGAGAAAAGAGTTGAGCGATAGCACAGTTGTGAACCTAGGTGGTGCTACGAGTAGAAATAAGGCGGTTTGGAGGAGGAGAAGAAAATGAGTTCTGTTTTGGACATGAGTCCTTTCCAGTTCTAACAGTCTAAGACTTTTTGCTCAGAGTTCTTCCCAACACCCCAGCTGCCCCAGATTACTCCCAATTTTGCAGCCTTTCAAGGATTTTGAAGCCCCTTTTCACAATACTTTGCAGGAATTATCATTTTTCCTTTTGCTATTGAAGAAAAAATAAAAAAAATAATGTCAGAGCCCCTCCTTAGGAAATTAGAAATGAGTTAGAAAAGCCCAGTCTCTTACATGGTGCCTTCTGCAACACCTAAGAATGGAACTGGTCCTGGGTACAGAGCCTTGGGCAAGGAAAGACAGTTGGGGTGGGGTGGGACACAGTTCTATTCCTTTAAGAAACTTGCTAGAAAAGATAGGATGGATGGCTATCAAAAAATAGATGGAAGGGTTAAGTTTAGAGAAAAGGGGGGGGGGGTTTATTTCCATGGTACAATGGAAATAGCACTAGATTATAGAGTTGGGGGGCTGTATTCAAAATCCACCTCTGTCACTTTATATATGATTTAGGCTAGTCATTTAAGCTTACTGGGCCTCTGTATAATGAGAAAGATGGATTCTATCACCTCCAAAACCCTTTCAGCTCAAAGATCTATACCCCAGTGATCTCCTGACATTAGTGGATGGGGAGAATGATGTGTAGGTAGAGAACTGTGGAAAATAAGGCAGGGGTGGGCTGATAAATGTCGAACAATTAACTCCTGGGGGAGAAACGTAGGCATGACACACTTTTAAGTTAAATCTGTATTATCATATGAATATTTGCTCTATCACTCTCTTGCCAATTTCTAAATTATAAATACTCAGAGTGATAATTTAATAATTAGCTCCTCTGGTGTGAGCTAGCTCTAATACACACACACACACACACACACACACACACACACACACACACACACACACACACACACCCTGCCCCAGAATGAAAGAATACGAGAGAGATGTCTCTGCATAACCTCAGCCTTTTCAGGGGATCCAGAGACTAGATAACTCCACAGTACAATAGGGAGAGCCCAAGCTCTGGCATCTGAGGACCAAGATTTGAATTTGAGCTCTTCAGTTGGCTACCTACAGGACATTGGGCAGGTGACAATCTCTCTGGGCTTCCATTTCCTCATATGTAAAATGAGGGATTTGGAGTAGATGTTCTGAGATTCCTTCTGTTTGATTGGTGTAGGAGGACACACATTCACATTTTCTGAAGTACTAAATATGTATATGGCCCTGAGGCTTGAGGCTGGAAGAGTAGAGATAGCCAAAACAACAGTTCCTTCCATCTGTGAGCTCCTAGTCTAATGGGGGAAAGATCCAGAAATGCTGCAAGGATCCCTGGGAAGATGAGGCATGTGGGATCGGGGTTGGAGTCATGTGGGGCAGAGGCAAAAGGGAGATGAGGTAAGGGATAGTCAGTGGTCCAGTTTGATTGAAATGTAGAATCATAGAATTACAAATTTAGAGCTAGAAGAGACCTTGGAGTGTCTCACAGGAATGATAATCATAGTAATAGCATTTACATAGCACTTGAAATTTTGCAAAGTGCTTTAGAAATATCTCCTTTTATCCTCACAATAATCCTGGAAGGTAGGTGCCATTATTATCTTTGTTTTCCAGATGAGGAAACCAAGGCAGAAGTCAGGTGACTTACCCAAGGTCAGACAGCTAGTCTGAGGATGGGTCCAATACCTATCTATCCCTGTGTTATCTGTCTGCCTCAGTCAGAGGATAATAATGTATTAGTTTCAATCCCCTCTCTGAAAGATGAAAAACTTGAAACCACAAAGGGTAAAGACTACACAGGTAACTCTAATGCCCGTGTTCTTTCATCATGGCGTGCTATCTCTCCACCTGATATTCCATGTAGAGCTGTTACAATGGTCATAATGGCAACAAACAATAACTTACACTTCTAAATAAGATAACCACAGTAGAGTAGATAGATAGGGAATGGGTCTTAGAGTCAGGAAGACCTAGGGTCTAGTTCTACCCCTAACATATGCTGTTGCCAATCTAGGGAAGTGACTTAATGTCTCGGCATACCAGGCAATGCTCTAAGACTACGAATTACACTAGAAGATGTTGACTGACAAGCATTGGTAGAGGGAATTTCCTCTCTAGGAGTTCCCTATTCTAGTACAAATGACAAAAAGCCTCCTATAGTGCATTTACATTAAGACATTCTTAAAAAGAATTTATGCCCTAGCTGTTGGTAGCATATATATTTCTAGACTAAACATGAAGAAACACATTAAAATTTTTTTTTTGTATTTGTTTGTATGTGTTTGAAAGAGCATCATGGCATTGTGGATAGAGAAGTGGCCTTAAAGTCAGGAAGACCTGGGTTCAAGTCTTGTCTCTGAGACATCCTGGCTGTGCACTCAGAGCAAGACACCTAACCTCTCAGTGTCTCTGGCAACCCTTAAGGTTCTAAGTGACAGAGCACATTTGGATTTACCTCCATGGAGAGATTTTCTTCCTCCACCAAGACTTTCTTTCAGAGATGAAATCACAGATCTGGATCACAAACCCCCACACTAACTTTGACATTTGTATAGCACTTACATAGTGCTTTCCAACACACTTGGGAGAAATAAGTACACCTTGCACCCCTGGGCAAAGATTATGATTTCTCTTTTATAGAAGCTCTTGAAAGGATAAGTGATTGACCCACTGTGACAGAACTGGCAAATATTTGGCCAGAAGCCAAACCTAGACCTTGCAGCTCTAAGCCTATTTCCTTTTCCACTAAAAAAAAATCTAAATACATTGCTGGAGTCATCACAGAATGAGGACATATAGACACCTTCTAAAAATTGCTGATAGTCTTAGGAAGATTTCTTTCAGAGAGGCACTAGAGTTTTAGAAAGACTTGGTCAGTTATTCATCAAGCAATTATGAAAAAACTACTGTATGCCAGGTATCATGCTAAGTGTTGAGTACACAAAGAAAGGCAAAAGATGGGACAGAGTCAAGATGGCTGAATAGAGGCAGCAATCCAGTCGATTTCTCCCGTCATTCTCCTCTGAACAACTTTAAAATAATATATCAAATAGAATTCTGGAGCAACAGAACCAGCAAAATATTGGAATGAGACATTATGATAGCCCAAGACAACTTAAAAGGTCAGCTGGAAAGATCTGTGACATCAGGGTGGGGGCCAGTCAAGAGCACACATGGCAGCAACACCAGCAGCCTTGGAGGGGCTAAGATGGTAGTGGCAATAGCAACTTTGGGAGCCCTCAGCTCAGATATAGTAAGGGCAATTGGTCAAGAAAAGATTACAAGGGAACCTGAGCTGACACTAAGTATAAGGCTGAGTACTGTTTGTCAACTCCATTGTCCATACTCAATTGTGGGTCACAGTTTCAGAGCAGGGAGGAGAGCTAGCCCTTGCAGTTTCAGGGGAGCAAGGGCCCTTTTTCGGTAAAGACCAGAGAACAGGCTAGGGGAGCAGTAACCATAGTTTTCCTGGGATAACACTGTCTTGGAAGCATCAAAAGCTTACAGATCTCCAGAACTAGTTCTGAAAATAGTAGTAAGAAAAAGTCTAAAGCTTGGAACAGTGCCTCCCCAGCCCTCAGTAAGCAGAGTTCAACTTTAATACAAGATTCAAAGACAAGAAATAGTCTTGGGAAATTAGCAAACAACAACCTCACAAAAAAGAATCTGACCATGAAAAGTTACTATGGTGACAGGAAAGGTCAAGACACAAACTCAGAAGAAGACAATAGCATGGAAACATCTACAAGCAAAGCCTCAAAGGGAAAAAAAATGTAAATTAGACACAAGCCCAATGAGAATTAATGGAAGAATTAAAGAAAGAGATGAATGGGAGGGAAAAATCAGGAAAATAAGTGAGAGCAATGCAAGAATATTATGAAAAAGAGAATTAACAGTTTGATAAATGAGGCACAAAAATATTAAAGGAAATAACACTTTAAAAAACAGAATTGGACAAATACTAAAACAGGTACAAAAGCAAGGGCAGCTAGGTGGCACAGTAAATAGAGCACTGACCCTGGAGTTGGAAGGACCTGAGTTCAAATCTGGCCTCAGACACTTGATACTTATTAGCTGTGTGACTTTGGTCAAGTCACTTAACCCCAATTGCCTTGCTTCTTCCCTGAAAAAAATTTTTTTAAGAGGTACAAAAGTTCACGGAAGAAAATAGTTCCTTAAAAATTAGAATTGGGCAAGTGGTAGCTAATGATTTGATGAGACATCAAGAAATAATTAAGTCAAAAGAATGGGGGAAAATAAAAGAAATGTGAATTATCTCATTAGAAAAACAAGAAAATAGATCAAAAGAGATAATTTAAGAAGTATTGAACTACCTAAAAGCCATGATAAAAAAAAAAAAGAGCCCAGATAATTTCAAGAAATTATAAAGGAAAACTGCCCCAATATCTTAGAACCAAAAGGTAAAATAGAAATGGAAAGAATCCACCAAGCAGTATATGTATAACCTATATCAGATTTCTTACTGTCTTGGGGAAGAGAAAAAGAAGGGAAGGAGGGAAAAAAATTTGCAACTCAAAATTTTATGAAAATAAATGTTGAAAATTACCCTTATATGTAATTGGAAAAAAAGTACTATTAAAAAAAAGAATCCACCAATCACCTCCTTTAAGAGATCCCAAAATGAAAACTCCCAGAAATACTATAGCCAAATTCTGGCACGCCCAAGTCAAGGAGAAAATATCTCAAGCAATTAGAAAGAAACAATTCAAATATCCCAGAGATATAGTATTACACAAGATTTAACAGCTTTGACATTAAAGAAGCAGAGATTTTTGGAATAAAATATTTCGGAAAACAAGGGAGCTAAGATTATAACCAAGAATCACCTATCTAGCAGAACTGAGTATGATCCTTTGGTGATGGTGGTAGGAATGGATATTTAACGAAATAGAAGTCCTTCAAGCATTTCTGATAAAAAGACCAGATATGAATAGAATAATTGATATTCACAAAAAAGATTTAAAATAAACATAAAAAGGTAAACATGGAAGAGATATCATAATGAATTTAATAAAGTTAAACTATTTACATTCCTGTAGAAGGAAATGATACATGTAACTCCTAAGAACTCTCTCATTATTAGGGCAGTTAGAAGGAGTCTATGTAGAAGGAGGGCATGATGATTTGATTATGTTGGGATGATCTAAAAACAGTGGAGTGAGAAAATGCGATGTGCTGGGAGAGGGGGAAAGATAGAGGAAGAATGAAGACAATTATTTATAGTGGAGGGGAAAATAAAGGGGTGGTCGGCAATGCTTGAACATCTGGTTCAAAGAAGGAAAAGTGTGTGTGTGTGTGTGTGTGTGTGTGTGTGTGTGTGTGTGTGTGTGTGTGTGTGTGTGTGTGTGTTTATGTGTGTACTTGGCTGAGTATAGAAATCTGTCTTACCCAACAGGGAAATGGGAGGGAGGGGGAACAAGAGAAAACAGAGAGTTGATTAAAGGGAAGGTGGATTAATGGAGACAGCGGTCAGAAGCAAAGCAGACTTTTAACAAGGGACAGGATAGAAAAAAAAGAGAAGGATATACAGAAGAAAATATGATGGAGGGACATACATAGTTAGTAAACATAACTGTGAGTATGAATGGGATAATTTCACCCATAAAACAGAAGCAGAATGGATTAGAAACCAGAATCCAACAACATGTTGTTTATAAGAAATACATTTGAAACAGAAAGACACACTGAGAGTTAAAATAAGGGACTTAAGCAGAATCTATTATTCTTCAGCTGAAGTAAAAAAAAAAGGCAGGGACAAAGCAAAAGCAAAAAGAAAAAGACTTGATTAGAAGAGATGATCAGGGAATCTACAATTTGCTAAAAGGTACCATAGACAATGAAGTAATATCAATACTAAACATAGATGCACCAAATGGCAGAACATCCAAATTCTTTTTTAATAGTATCTTATTTTCCCATTACTTGTAAAGACAATTTTTAAAATTCATTTAAGAAATTTTTGGTGTTTCAAATTTTCTCACTCCCTCCTTCCCCTTCCTAAAATGGTAAGCCATTTGATATAGGTTATATATGTGCGATCTTGTAAAACATGTTTTCATATTAATCATGTTGTGAGAGAAGAAACAAACCAAATAGGGGAAAAATCATTAAAAAAAAGAAGAAAATGAAAATAGTATGCTTCAATCAGCATTCAGACTACATCACTTCTTTTTCTGTATTTGAATAGTATTTTCTATCATGAATCTTGGAATTTTCTTGAATTGTTGTATTTCTGAGAAGAACTAAGTTATTCATAGCTGATCATCAAAACATCCAAATTCTTAAAGGAAAAGCTAAATTCATTACAGGAGGAAATAGTAAAACTATACTAGTGGGGGACTTCAACTTTGCCTTTTCAAAACTAGGTAAGTCTAATCATAAAACAAATAAGAAAGAAATTAAGAAGATGAATAGAATTTTAGAAAAGTTAGATATGATAGACCTCTGGAGAAAATTGAATGGAAATAGAAAGGATTATACCCTTTCTCAGTTATATGTGGCACCTTCACAAAAATTGACCATTAGGTCACAAAAAATTTACCCATAAGTACAGAAAACCAGAAATATTAGATGCATCCTTTTCAGACAATAATGCAATAAAATCACGTTTAGTAAAGGGTCTTGGAAGCATAGATTAAAAATTAATCAGAATCTAAATGATCTAATCTGAAAAAATGAGTCAGAATAAATCATAGAAATAATCAATAATTCCATTAAAGATAATGACAACAACGAGACAACATATTGTAATTTGTATGCATTTATATGCAGCCAAAGCAGTACTTGGGAGAAAATTCATACCTCTAAACTGCTGAGAAGAGAGAGAACAGAGAGAGAGAGAGAGAAACAGAGAGAGACAGAGAGACAGAGAGAGATCAATGAATTGGGCATGCAATTAAAAAACTCAGAAAATGAACAAATTAAAAATCTCTGGTTAAACACTAAATTCTGAAAATCAAAGGAGTAAGTAAAAAAACCATTGACCTAACAAATAAAACTAGGAGGTGGTTTTATGTGAAAAAAAAAAAGATTAAAATAAACAAACCATTGGTTAGTTTGATTAAAAAAAAGAAAACCAAGTTACTAGTATCAAAAATGCAAAGGGTAAATGAACCATTAGTGAAGATGAAATTAGAGCAATTATTAGGAGCTATTTTGCTCAGTAAAATGCCAATAAAAGTGACAATCTACATGAAATGGATAGATATTTAGTGTTAGATAATATATGTGGATAATATATATTTCATATATAATATATTACTCAGATTGACAGAAGAGGAAATAGAATACTTAAGTAACACTATCTTGGGAAAAAAAATGGAATCAGCCATAGATGAGCTCCCTAAGAAAAAAACCCCAGGGCAAGGTGGATTTATAAGTGAATTCTACCAAATTTTAAAGAACAATTAATTTCCTATGGTATATAAACTATTTGGAAAAATAGGTGAAAGAGTCCTACTAAGTTCTTTCCATGACACAAATATGACGCAAGAACTCATAAATGATACGATTATAGAATTTGAAGATGACCCAAAGCTAGGAGAGATGACTGATACGTTTGGGCAGTGGTTTGGGAGCCAAAGGGGATCTTGATTGGTTAGAATATAAGGATAAGTATAAAATGATAAAATTTATTAGAAAAAACATAAAGCTTTGCCCTTAGACTCAAAACTTCAACTTTCCAAATACAAGATAAGGGAAATATAGCTAGATCCTGGTGCAGTTGAGAAATATCTGAGGACCTAGGGAGGGCAGTTATTATATTTAAGCACAATATGAATTCACAGTACAATTAAGGCCACTGGCCACTTAGGTTAGAGTAAGCAGGCAGCAGGTCTTCCTATTCCTTTGTAGAGTATGGGGTCCACAGGTCTGGGACCATCATAGAATATCAGATTTTTTTCCTGCAATTGGCTTTGCTGAATTTTTTCCCTCTTCTTCCTTCTTTTTTCTTTTAAAAATAATTCTTTTTCTTAAGGGATGGCTCTCTGGGAGGGGGAAGGGCAGGGTTATAAGAGAAAATTTTGTTGATGGAAAAGCTAAATTAAATTCAAATCTATTTTTAAAAATAAGACGAACGGAGGAGGTTAACAGTCTACCTGTGCTCTTCCCTGTCTAGAGAAGATAATGTCTAGAATATAGTGTCCAGTTCTGGGCACCACAGTTTAAGATGGACATTGATAAACTGGGGAGTGTCTAGAGGATCCTGAGAGGCTTTGACTTCATGCCATATATAAGTGTAGGGGTGGCAGGAAACTGTCTTCAAATACTTGAAGGGGCAGTCACGTGAAAGAGGGACTAGACTAGTTCTCCTTGGAAGCAAAGGGCAGATAGAAGCAATAACCAGAGAATGCAGAGAAGCAATTGGAGCCTGAATGAAAGGAAAATCATAACAATACGGTTGCTGTTCAGTCATTTCAGTCATGTTTAACCTGTTCTGGGCTTTCTTGGCAAAGATACTGGAGTGGTTTGCCATTTCCTTCTTCTACTCATTTTACAGATGAGGAAACTGAGGCAAATGGAATTAAGTGACTTGCCCAGGGTGACACAGGTAGTAAATGTCTGAGGCTGGATTTGAAATCAGAAAGAGGAGTCTTCCTGACTCCAGGCCTGGCTCTCTGTCCACTCTGCCATTTAGCTGCCCCCTCTTAACAGTAAGAGCTATCCAAATGCAGAATGGTTCTCCTCAGAACCTAATGGGTGCCAACCACTAAGGAACAACAAGCACATAAGCTATAAGAACCCTTTCAGGGTGTGCTTAGAGGAGATTCTGTGTTAGAATTGATGGAGGTCTCTTCCAGCTCTGAGATTTTTTGATTAACCCAATCCCTTAATTTTACAGTGGAGGCAGTCCACAAAGTAAGAGTGTCTTGACTGAGATTGCACACCTCCTAAGGAGTAGAGCCAAGGTTAGGGTCCAGATCTCCTGCTTCTATTTCCCCTGATTTTTAGTCAGTGTCAATAAACATTTATTAAGCACCTACTATGTGCCAAGCATTAGGGATACGAATTAAAAAAAACAGGTCCTGTCCTCAAGGAATTTACAATCTAATGGGGGTGGGCGGTGGGAGACTACAAACAAAAGGAAGCTAATAGTGGGGGAGTGGGGGAGTTAACCAGCTTGAGAGAGTAACTCCATAACTCTGGGTGGCCTCTTCAGTGGAGAATCTTGGAGCTCATACCACTACCCTCCGATCAGAGGGGCAGAAAGTATCGAGGAGATGTGAATGTCAAATCAATCTTACAGGATGATGAAGTTCCTGGGGGCATGATGGATAAGTCCAAATGGGTGCCGGTAGGTGGGATAAAAAAAGTCAGGTCTAGTTCTTTTTCCACTAAAATTTGCTCCTTGGTTCACCCATAGCCCACTGCCCTTCAGCAAAGAGCCCTGCAGGGGATGGGGGGGTGAGTAAACCACAGAGTCATAGAATGTTGGAACTCCTTTAACCCTTTCATTTGCCAGAGGAAGAATCTGGGACTCAGTGGGGATAGGGATCTGCCCATGGTCATTTGGCAAGATCACATTTGAGTCCAACTCTTCTGACTCCCAGGCCAAGATGCCTTAAGTGCCAAATCTTGGGCAAGCACAGGAGGATAAAGGCATTCTATCCTGGAGTTCTAGATAGGGCAAGATACAGATGTGTGTGGGAGATGCTGTGAAGTCAAGGTCTGTGGGAACCTGGTAAGAGATTGAGATGAAGCTGTGTGATAGGCCTGACAAAAGCCCTGAAAGAATTCCTCCTGCCATGACTCAACTGATACATGAATACCTAGGCATGAAGGAGATAGACTCTAACCTCTATAGATCTCTCATTATTCACCAGGTAAGAGGAGAAGATGACAGGAGAAATTCCATCCATTTCCTTAAGTACTCACTGAGCATCTACTGTCTACCAGTCTTCCAGCAAGTCATGATGGAGGAAACAAGAAGAGAAGATTCTAGCCCTGCCTTTGCCAATGGTATGTCCATCGGCGGGTCAGGATCCCTGTTTCGCTTGTATGTCCTCCTCCACAAAATAGGGGAGATGGTCCCTGTCCTACCTTAGGAGTTCCTTGAAGAGCTCAATTATTTTTATATTCCTTTGTATTCCTAGTACTAGCACAGTGCCTGGCACAAGAAAGGGCTACATGGAAAAGGGAAGGGACTATGCATTTATAAAGTACCTACTGTGTGTCAGGTGCCAGGATACACATGTTTCTTTTTTACAAATATTATTTCATTTGGTCTTCACCATCACCGTGTTAGGTAGGTTTTGTGATTATATCCATTTTGCTGATGAGGAAACTGAGGCAAACGGAGGTTAAATGACTTGCCCAGGGTTATATCATAGTGTCTAAAGCTGAAATTGAACTCAAGTCTTCCTGATACCAGGCATCTATCCATTGAGCCATGATCTGTCTCTAATAAATTAGTATTTTTTGCTGACTACCTGCCTCCTAAGGCTACTGTGTAGGTCAAATGGGATAATATATGTGTACTGGGGCATTGACCAAGGAGGGCCCAATGCTTGGAGCATGCACCTAGGATGAGCATGCTTGTGGACGGGTCCTGATAAATTAGAATGGAGTTTAGGTCTCCTTTTTGGAGCATATACCTAGGACTGGGACCTCACTGACCATATGGGAAGTACTAGGTAAACTGTCACTTGCTACATAAATTTCAGCTATAATAATAGTAATAACATTTATATTTTGCTTTTAAGGTTTAAGGAGCATTTTCCTTATAACTTTGTAAAAAAGATCATGCAGATATTCCTTTTTATAGATGAGGACATAGTCTAAAACAACAGCAAAACCAGGCTTAGAACTCAGGCATTCTGACCCTCTTCCTCCCCATTATCCCACATTGTAAGAATATGTCAAACATCAGTGATTTCACTAGTTGGGACTTCTTTCTATTAATGTAGCTCAAGGCCCAACTCTAACTCAATAAATATGTCTGAGAGAGTTGCCTGAGGCACAGAGAGGCTGAGTGATTTACCCATGGCTGCCCAGATCAAGCATATTGGAGACAGGATTTGAACCCAGATTTCCCAGACACCCAGGTCAGTAGTCTCTCCACCATGCCAAGCTGTTTGGTTATTGCCACTGCTATCCCAGCCACATTTACAATCTCCATGGTGTGTTTTAACACAACACATACAAAAGCATACAGCAAGAAAGGACATTTGCTGAGGTCTACTCTGCCTAGTTCTTCTATTAGCTACCGATGAAATGACAAAGAGAATTAAGGCATAGATCAATTAAGACTCAGGGTGCTCAGTCTGAAGAGTATAAGACAATATAACTGTGAGCTACAGTGAGTGGTATAGACATGGAGAAGAGAGAAGTCACTGAAGTCTACAGCAGTGAGAGAGGACTTCCTGGGGGAGGTGGGATCTGAGCAGGGCATTGATAGAATTGGAGAGGCAGACAGGACATGAAAGGGAATTCCAAGGAAGGGGAATACTGTAAGCAAAGGCGAAATCTGCAAGGCTCACGTCAGGGACAGGGAAGACATTTTCATGTGAGATCAGGGTAAATGCAGAAGATATTTGGGAATCTAGTTTGTCTAGGGAGGATGGAGACAGAGTTCGGAGGGCCTGATCATGGGATTATAGGATTTAGAGTTTGGTTACATTTTAATTTAGCATTTGTTATATACCAGATGAAAAGTAGAGGCTAAGTCTGAGTTAGAAAGGTCTGGGTTCAAGTTCCACTTTTGTCATATACTGCTGCTTTTGTCATATACATGTGGCCCTGTAGGTCCTCAGGTGCGGCCCTTTGACTGAATCCAAGTTTTACAGAACAAAACTCGAACCCGAACCCGAATCCTAAATGTGCTCCGATTCTAAATGCCCTTTGCGGTTTTGATTTCTCTGACGTTATGTTGTTCCAATAGTTCTCCGGAAGGGAAAGAGAAAAGAAGGAAGAAAGGAAAGGGGATGGAGAAAAGGACAGGAATGGTTAAAAAGAAGCAGTGGCTGAGAGCTGGTGGGGGAGGGGATAGAATCTAGCAAAAAAAGAAAAAAGAAAAAAAAAAGGAGTGAGCTGAAAGAACAATACAGCGGCTAAAATCCCAGACTTCCCATTTGTCAAAGGGCCCCTTGCGGGCTTCTAGAAAACACCCCCTGAGCAAGAGATGCAGGGATCTCATCAGCTCCTTCAGTTACAGAACAGGGGAGGCCAGCTCTACTGGGCCTCGGCGCCTTGAGCTGGGTCAGTCTAAGTGCTTAGCCGCTAGGCATTAGTCACTTTGAATGTAGTCTGGGATGGTAGGAAAGGAGAGGCAGAGAAATGAGAGAGGGCTGCTCCCTGGGGAGGGGGTGGGGATTAGGGAAATGGAAGCAAGACTCTCTCTCTCTCTCTCTCTCTCTCTCTCTCTCTCTCTCTCTCTCTCTCTCTCTCTCTCTCTCTCTCTCTCCCCCTCTCTCTCTCCCTCTCTCTCTCTCTCCTTCTCTCCCTCTCCCTCTCTCTCCCTCCTTCTCTCTCTCTCTTTCTCTCTCTCCCTCTTCTTCTCTTCCCCCCTCTTTCTCTCTCTCTCTGTGTCTTTCTCTCTGTGTGTGTGTCTCTCTCCTCCCTCCCTCCTCTCTCTCCTTACTTTCTCTTTGTCTCTCTCTCACTCTCTTGCTTTCTCACTCTTTCTCTCTGTCTCTCCCCACTCTGCCTCTTCCCCCCTTTCTCCAAACACCCAAATGAGTGTGCATACACACATGTATACACAGACATACATATGTTATATGCAAACATATGCATATTCATCTATGGTAATGTTGATGTACACATGTATGAACAAATATCAGTCAATGATCTGGTTGAAGGTATAGATGGCATGCTAATCCAATTCGTCAACTATACAAAACTGACAGGAATGATTAATATATTGGGTAATAATCAGGATTCATAAAAACTAGGATAATGTGCCAAAACTAAGATAAAATATAATGGGACTCAATGTAAAGTGCTATGGTTGGGTTCAAGAAATCAACTGCATAAGTACAGTCAGGGAATCTATTATTTGCAACTTGTGTGATCTTAGTCAAGTCATTGCTTACTGATTATCTTCAACTGAATGTGCCATAGTCATCTAAAATTTAATATGCCTTAAACAGATCTCACTATCTTCCCCCCCTTAAGTCCTCCCCTCTTTCTGACTTCTTTGTTTTCTGTTGAGAGTACTACCATCTTTCAAGTCTCTTAAGAATGAACCTTGACTCTTTCTTCTCCTTCCCCTTCATAGCCAGTTTTCAAGTCTCCTTGATTCTGGGTCCACTCACATTCATCCCTTTCTCTCCGTTTATGGAGCTGCTGACCTCATTTAGGCGCTCTTCCCCTATTCAATAAACCAATGGAATAGTGTCCTAACTGATCTCGCTCCATTCAGCCTTTCCCCTTGTTAATCCATTCTCTACATTAGCCTCCAAATAAAGTGTGGGTCAGACCATGTCCTTCCTCTGCTCAAGAAACTACAATGACTCCCTTTCACCTCTAAGTTAATGTACAAGCTTTCGCTTTTGAAGCCCTTCACAAACCAATTCCACCCAGTTTTTCTAGGTTCTTTCATGTTACTACACTTTGGCCTAGATTCTAACAGGCCCAAACTGGGCCTCTGTGCTATTCTCCATATCCAAAACCCCATCTTCTATCTCTGTGCCTTGCTGTTCCCTATGCCTGGAATGTATTTCTTTCTCAGGGTCACCCACAGAAGTCCTTGATTTCTTGTTTTTTTTTCAAAAATTATCTCGTGTTACCTCCTACAGGAAATCTCTCCTGATTCCTTTGACCCATTTGCCAGTGTCCTCCTCTCAGAAATTACTTTCTATGTATTTCGTATTTAATTTTCTCTGTTTGTGTACACGTTGTTTTTCTCCAAGAGGATGAATGCAAGCTTTTTTGGTTTTGTTTCTGCCTCTGTATCCACAATGCCTAGCACACAGCCCAGCATTTAGGAGGTGCTTAATATATGTTTATTGAATCAACGAATGAATGAATGTTTTTCATTTTCTGAGCTTGGTTTCTTTGATTACAGCCAGGCTCCAATTAGAATGAGCAATGAGTCCCCCTGAAGTGATCAAGTATATTTGAATTTGTATCATTTGTAGTTATAATTATGTAAAATGTGGCAATTGGTTCAAGCACAATGGAAATATACATTGTGAATTTAAATAATGTGGCCAATACATTATTGTGCTAATCAGAAGTAATGAGTGAGAGCAAGAGTGAGGGTAGGGGAGAGAGAGACAGAGACAGAGAAAGAGAGAGACAGAGGGACAGAGAGAGAACAGAGAGAGACACAGACAGAGGCAGAGAAAGAGAGAGACACAGAGAACAGAGAGAGACACAGAGAGAAAGAGACAGAGAGAAACAGAGAGAGAGAGAGACTGAGAGAAAGAAAGAGAACAGAGAGAGAGACAGAGAGAGAGATTGGACTAAAGGATGTCTGGTTTTGTCTAGCTCATAATCCTATAAACTTATGATCCTTTGGTAAAGTAGGGAGGTGGCAGTGTGGCTAAGCTGAAAAAGACATGGGCATGTTAATATATAACACTGACTACCCTGGCCCCCGCTGCCTGAAGGCCAGCTTTGTTATATTTCACCCCTCCTCTATGGTTTTCCATGGTTCTCTCTGCAAATGCCAGCAACCACAGATGGGGCTCCCTCAAGTCTAGGTGGGAGTCCTTGGTACTCCAATTCCATTTAAGCATTAACATTTGGATTAATTTTGACAAAGGAATATTTGCTGCACCAGGTATAAGTACGTAAACAGCTTAGCTCAGTCCCTATAGAGCACAGTCCCATTTCCAAGTTCCGGGCATCCTGGCTTCCCTGAAACTTCCTGGCTACGACATCCATCCTGGAATCTTGGCTCTAAGGCTGCCATGGCCAGGCTCCCTGGTTCAGTGGGGATAATTGCTGGCACCTAAAACCGAGGACAAACAGAACAGAACAGAAGCAAACATCCCTAGGCCCATAATTTAGAGAACCTGGGTGAAAGGGAGGGGAGGGAAGGGAAGGTATCCCCCTGCCCCTCCTAGCTCAGTTCATGGCCCCCAGGACGGGAAGGAGCTTCACTCTAGAGGCAGTGGGAAAGAGAGAGACTTTCTTAATCCGATCAGTTTTAAAGATGCAGTCTGTTCAGAGTATGCAGCCAATCAAAGGAGACTGCCACCACCCATGTGGCGCCTAATTTATGCTTATTGAAGCTGGGGAAGCAGGGTGCCTCCATGTTAGATCCTCTGTGCACGAGCAGATAATTCCTTTTAGAAAGAAACGATAAGCTCAATAATATGACATGGAAGTCAAACAACCTAATATAATCTTTAATATGTTGATCGATCTTTGATATCATTTATAGATGGACTTTTTTTTTAAAGACTAGTTCTCAGGCAATGGGGTATAGAAATCTATCTTGCCCTATAAGAAAATAGAGGGGAAGGGGATAAGAGAAGCAGGGATGTGTGATAGAAGGGGGGGCAGGTGGGGGAAAGGGGTAATCAAAATGCACCCTGTCTTAGGGTGGGGGAGGGGAGAGATGGGGAGAAAAATTGGAAGTCAAAATCTTATGGAAGTGAATGTTGAAAACTAAAAATAAATAAATAATAATAATAATTTTTAAAAGACCAGGTCTCCCTTTCTCACCCAGGCTAGAAGTAGAGAGGCTACTCATGGCCTGATCCCACTAGTGATCACCACAGGAGCTTTGACCTGCTCTGTTTCTAATCGAGACCAGTTCGCCCTTCCTTAGGCAACCTAGCACCCCACCCCCACATCCCTTAGGGCTTACCCTATTGATGCTGAATTTAGTGCACATGCCCAATTGGAATAACCCAATGAAACTCACAACTCGATCTTCAACTTAAAAGATCCATCAGTCAACAGCAACTCAACAAGCATTTATTAAGCACTTAGCAGGTATCAGACACAGTACTAAGGACAGAGATTTCAAAGGTTGCTGTGTCATTTTTCAGTCACGTTTGACTCTTTGTGCCCCTATTTGGGATTTTCTTGGCAAAGATACTGGAGCAGTTTGAGATTTCCTTCACCAGATCATTTTACAGACGAGGAAACTGGGGCAAACAGGGTGAAGTGACTTGCCCAGGGCACAGCTAGTGTCTGAGACTAGATTTTAACTTAGGAAGAGAAGTCTTCCTGAAGACTTCTTGACTCCAAGCCCAGCATTATCTGTGCCACCTGGCTGTCCCTAACAGCATATGTATGCATGCATGTGTATACACATATGTATACATACATACATGCATGTGCATGTATTTTTATATACACTTGCATATATAAATATACTTGTGGACATATAAAATACATACTTGTGTGGATATATATACTTATGTATATATACACAAGTTCATATGTATACATGTTATTGTATGTACATATACTTGTATATGTACATGAACTAGTATGTATGTAACATGTACTTTGTGGATGTATGTAACTATTACTACATTCCTTCGTACTTGACAGACAGACAATTAATTAGATGGGCAAATAGGTAGGTAGGTGAATGGATGGATGGATAAATAGATGATAGATAGATAGATGATAGACAGATAGATAGATAGATAGACAGATAGATAGATAGATGACAGATAGATAGATGATAGATAGATAGATAGATGATAGACAGATAGATAGATAGATAGATAGATGATAGATAGATAGATAGATAGATAGATAGATGATAGATAGATAGATGATAGATAGATAGATAGATATAATTTATTAAATGCTTACTATGTGCCAGGTACTATCTAATGAGACACTTGCATACTTGTTAAGGTAGCTTATATTTTTTCTGTAGGTGAAGCGAATGGGGATGTCAGGCTAAGGTGTATTCTGGGTCATTTTGGAAATTAATCTGACTCATAACTGGGCACTTGGATTTTAATTGAAGTTTTCCAGTTTCAGTTTATCAGGCCCAGGGCCAGTCCTTGCTGAGCTGTTTACTGTCAAAAATAAAAGCATGAGTTCAGGGAAGGAGGCAAGGACAGTTTCAATCATGATTCATTCAAACACAAGGTCTAGACTTTCTGGTTTTTTTAATCAAGGTTTTCATGGAGTCCAATGATTTTTAAATTTTCTCTCCTTGACCTGTTTTCCAGATCAGTTGTTTTCAAAGTAAAATCTTTTGATTTTGATCTAATATTTCTTGTTGTCTCATAGAGTCACTGGTTTCTATCTGGTCTATTTTAGTTTTCAGGGATTTCCTTTCTTGGGTAAAGTTCACCACTTCCTCTTCTAAGGTCCTTATTCTCCTTCCAATTCTTTCCTCAAGAGTTTTTACTTCATTAAAAAAAAAATCTCTTGCTTCATTTCTTCTAGGTATTCATGTAGTCCTTGTGGAAAATACATTTCCGCTTTGCAATTGGATTTACAATAATGATGATAGTGGTTGGTGTTTTCTTGGATTTCCTTATCTCTCCAGCTTTCGTTCATAAATTTGGGCTTTGTGCCCAGACCAGATTTGTCCTGTTTGCCTTTGGATCCCCTGGGTTCTTGCTCTATTCTCCACCTCCTGAGGTTGGGGCCTCCTGGTTCTTTTATATTCACAGCCATGGCTCTTTAGGGTCTTCTCTGAAGGCTTAGGACAGAGTCCCTGAGCCTCTGCAGTCCTAGTCTGAGTACTTGGTGAGCCCTTCCCTGGGTTGCTCCCTTGACCCTCTAAAATCCCCACCTGGGGTTTTCTCAGAGGTTCCTTCTCCTCTTTGTGCCTCTGGGCACAGATTTGCAGGGGACACACCATCCTCTTTCTGGTTGCACTAATGCCCTTTTTGCTTGAGACCCCCTTTTCTATTGGCCATAGATTTTTGAATGACCTTTGGCGCAAATCAGAGATGGAAGATGTCATTTTCTATATTTTCTTATTGGATTTCTTGAGTATTATTTCATGTGGTATGAAAGGAGTAGGTGTCTGAGGGCTGGGCAGTCTGCCTCCTGCTTAGGCAGTCATTTTGGCAGGAAGTCAGTAATCACTCCCTGTCTTCCATTAGACATCCTTGAGGGCATGGATAGTTTGGCTTTTGTCATTGTATTCGCAGTGCCTGTCACAGTCCCCTGTACAGCAGAGTGCACTTGAAATATTTTTTTTAAAAGAATCTGGTGATTGCTGCAGAAACAAAAGAAATTGTGGTATGTGAATGTAATGCAGTATTACTTTGCCTTAAGAAATGATGAATAGAAAGAATTCAGAAGAACATGGGAAGATTTATTTGAACTAATACAGAATGAAGAAAGCTGCTCTAGGAAACGATATAGACACAATATATACATAAAACATAAATAGCCAGGTGTTGTGTGGTCTAGATCACCTAAGACAGAGACACCCATGTGGGAGATGGCTAGAATTTGCTTCTGTGAGAAGACATCCTGTGCTGCCTGTGGGTGGGAACAGACTTTTCCCAGTAGCTATGTCTTTCAAACCACCCAAGGGAAATGGCTGAGCTCTTCATCCACAGCATGGATTAAGCAGGGGGTAGGGACTGGTGTGAAGGGCTACCTTCCCTCCTTTCCCTTTTAGGTCCTAGGGCTCTAGGTTTTTCCTCTGTTTTGTTGCTGCAGATGCTGCAGTGGTTTGCCCTTTCCTTCTCCAGCTCATTTTACAGATGAGGAACTGAGGCAGACAGGGTTAAGTGACTTGCTCAGGGTCACATAGCTAGTAAAAGTATCAGGTCAGATTTGGACTCATAAAGATGAGTGTTTCTCAGTTCAGGCTGAGCACTGTATCCACTGAAGCACCACTATGCTAAACAGGAACTGAGTTAAATTGTGGATTTAATCCCTTCTACTTTCTCAGAGATCGAGGCGGTATAAAGTGGGTTTATGCCTCCCGGGTGTTGGGGGTAGGGAGATGGGGGAAAGTGTTATATAGTGGATCTAACTTTGAAGTTCATATTCCTTTGTAAATGCTCATCTGACTGTTAAGTAGTTAAATGGAACTGGGGTGAAGAGACCCCAATATTGAGTAAATCTAAGAGGTGGGGGTTTGAGGGGGCAGACTATTCGCCCCCACCTCCTCCTGAAGGGGACCAGAGAGTCCTGGGGGAGGAATGAAATGTAGCATACCTTGCCTTCAGGCCGTGGGAGCCAGGGCAGTTATTGTTACAGATATAACAATGCAAGAAGAACAAAAAATGATACACTGCAACAGGAACAAGTAAGCTTGGCCTCAGAAAAGAACTGAGAACAGGCGGCTCCGTCCTCCCTTTGTGAAGATGCAGAACTGTGGAAATAGAACACTGGGGGTACTGTCAGGCGTGGGCGCAGTGTGGGCTTCTTTATATTGAAATTTTTCCCCTTCTTTTAAAATCTTTATTACAAAAATGGAGAGCTGGGTAGAAGAGGAGGAGCGAGAGATATTTGGAAATGAAAATGAAAGTGAAAAAACTAAAGATACCAGTGAATTTTTCAGATTGCTTCCTGAATTATAGCTGGGCCACAGGCGAGAGCTGCCTGGGTGTTCTGGTTCCCCATCTGGGCTGCTTGTGGACAAGTTTTCAGCGGAGACTGAAGCAGGCATCAGCTCTGGGGAGGAGATTTTCCTCCACAGAAGCACCATTTGTGAGAAGGGGTTGGAGTGGGAGCGGGGAGAGGGAGGATTGAGTTACAAACAATTTGCACATTCTTTTCCCAGCCAGGAGATGCTTAACTAGCTGACCTGCAAGGCCTGGCGTGGGTCCGAGAGGCGGCCACCTCACAAACCTTTCCTTTCATAAACTCAGACTAGTGTTGGTTTCTTCCCACCCTACCCTGCCTCATCTCAGACCACCTTGGCTTGTCTGACTACTATTCCCTGAATTACCCAAGGACTGTTGGTGAAACACACACACACACACACACACACACACACACACAAACACAGACTCATAGATACACACACAGACACATACCTATCTGAGACCAACTTGGCTTGACTGACCATTCCCTGAGTTACTTGTAAAGAACTTGGTTTGTGAACACACATGCCTGCACACACACACACACACACACACACACACACAGAGTCAGACGCATACACAAAAACACATAGAGCCTTGTGGTTACACACAGACAACACACACATTCAGACACCCATACGCAGACATACACAGAGACACACAGAAACCTCCCCTCCCCCTATTTCTTTCTAGTTCTTTAAAGCTCCAGCTCCCTTTGACTGCTATTTACAAATAGGGCCTTTTCCTTGTTCCTGCTATAGGTCACCAAGACTAATTCTCTACATCTCATTGCCTCAGAAGGACTTTTCTAAAGCATGTGCATGCATCTGTGTATGTGTGTGTGTGTGTGTTTGTGTGTTTGTATGTGTGTGTGTAAGAGACAAAGAGTAAGATTATTGCTTGCCCTGTGTCCCCTCTCCCCCAACTCCCCTCCATTCCATTTATTAATTTGGGACCCAGGAGAGTGGAGTGCAGAAAAACTGTTGTTGTGAAACAAAAGACCAAATCTTCCTGTGAGGAACTCATGAACTCATGAGCTCACCAAATTCTGCTTCCTCCACTGTCCCATCAGATCCTGTTGCTGATCTCTGCAAGGTCATTAACCACAAGACTAGTGAAGGGCAAATGTTCTGGTTACAAACAAGGGAAGAGTGTAGGTTCTTTAAGCTCTTTGCCAGGGATCTTTAAGCTCTTTGCCAGGGACCATGATTTTGATTTTTGGAAATGACAGAGAAAGACTTATTAAAAGACTGGTTTGTGAACATTTAGAAACAAAGGCAGTGATCACCAGGAGCCAGAATGGCTTCATCAAGAAATGATTATACCAGACAGAATGACCTTAGCTCTTTTGGGGGGCAAGCTGATAAGACTGGTGGATGAGGAGAATTCTATATGCATACCTGGAATTCAGGAGGCACCTGATAAAGTTTTTCAAGGAAGTATCCTTAGGGAAAAGATTGAGGCTTGACCTCTAAATGACAAGTTGATTCAGAGCTAGTTGAATAATGGTGTGTAAAGAGTAGTGATTCATGGGCTGATGTAAAACTAGACAGTGCAACCCTTCGGAGAGGCGTCTTTGGGTTTTGTGTGATTCATTATTCACTATTTTATCAATAGTGTGATTCACTATTTGGATGCAGGCATAAAAGACATGGTTGTAAATCTGTAGGTGATACAAAGATGGAAGGATTAATTAACATGTTAAACAAGTGAACTGGAATTCAAAAAACTCTTGATAGGTTAGAATGATGGATCAAATCTAACATGGTGGAATTTAACATTAATAAATGTAAAAACATGGAAAGACTTGCACAAAATAAGGAAAAGCAGAATGAGCAGATCTAAGAGAATATCGTGTATAGTAACTGAAATATTGTTTTAAGAATAACTTTGAGTGAATAAGCTATTTTGATGGTTATAAATACCCAAATTAACTATTAAGGACATATAAAGAAAGATGCTATCTGCATGCAGAAAAAGAAGTGATAAATAGAAGTATATATGGAATAATTTTACGTATATATATATCTTTGTGTTTAATGGTAGCCATCTGTAGGGTGAGGTGGGGGAGAGAAAATTTTACATGATATTTGAAAGGAATAGCGGGTTGTACATGGTAGATTTACAGTTTCATATGCAATCATCTTTTTATTGTACTGTGTTAAGGAAATGCTTATTTTATTCCATAAATGAAATATAAAATTTAAAAAATGTAAAAACCAATATTTGGATTTTTAAAATTTAATCATGCAAGTACAAAAGGGGAGCAGCCATGGTTAGACACCAATTCTAAAGTTAAGGATTCTAATGGGCTGGAGATTCAATAGGAATCAACACGCCAATGAAGCAATTGAAAAAAAACAACCTGTAGAGGTGGGGACCCTGTGGCCTGGAGGCCACATACAGCTGAGGGTGGTCCTTGAGGACCTAGAAAGCCCCATGTGACCTCAAGGCCACAGGTTCCCCACTGCTGACTAGACCAACTAGGTTATAAGCAAAGTAGTCAAAACAAAGGCATTAATAGCTGCATAAAGAACTGGACCAGTACTCCCAAAGCTTTGGATTCAAATCCTGCCTCCATCATTTGATAGCCATGTGACTATGGGCAAGTCACTTCAATGAACTTCATTGTCTTCATCCACACAAAATGGAGACAACAGTATCTGTAAAGCCTTCCTCATGAGTCTTGCTATAAGACTCCAGTCAGTTTGTAAAACCCTTGAGAAATGACATAAAATTTTTAGATAGGTGAGAAAGTAGACATATGCGCTGGTAGTTGTTAGTGTTGCTTTGGCCCCCTTTTGTGGTCATAGGAAGGTCTGTCTGTATATCCTATAAATGTCAACTCATTATATTATAGCTCTGTTTTTCTCCACTCTGGGCAGATCACATGGGAATGCTGTGTAAGTTCTAGGATCACATTTGAGGAGGCACATTTACAGCTGTATGCTAGTAAATGTTTAACAGCTGCTCTCCAAAATACATGCTCAGGACACGCATTTACATTTCATGTGCATTATTCACATTTCCCCCATCATTTTCTTAAGGCTAGACAATCAACAAAACAATAAATCAATTCCCAATTTGCAACATTTACCTATTACCAAGGTGTAAATTCTCGCACTGAAAATTTAACAATCTGCTCTCTGGCTCCACTAGAGCTGGTTCTGGCCCACACCTGAGCTGAGAACCTCAAGCATGTCCCCAGGAGGGTAACCAGGATAATGAGGGAACTTGAAACCATGTCTTATAAGAAACAGGTGAAGGAAGTGGAAATGTTTACTCTGGAGAAGGAAAAAAACTGAAGAGAGACAGGATAGCTGTCTAAGTATCTCAAAGTAAGTAAAAGAGATATTCTACTCATTCCATTTGGCAACAGAGTGTAGAACTCAGAGCAAATGAGAAAGTCACAGCGGGGCTGATTTCTATTTTACACAAGGATTGAGGGCTGGGCTTGAAGTAGGGAAGATCGGGTTCAAATCCTGGCTCAGAAACTTACTAGTTGTTTGACCCTGGACAATTCACTTAACCTTACCAATACTCAGTTTTCTCATCTGTGAAATAGGATTAATAATAGCACTTGATTCACGGGATTGTTATGAGGTTCAAAGGAGATAAAATGAGAAGGGTTTTTCAGGCTTTAAGGCACTAGATAAACATCAGCAATTATTTTTATTTATATTCTCAAGTATGAAAACAGATCTATATTCTCATTATTACCTCCAGTAAGGTAGAGGAACCCTATCCTGATTGTTCATTCTGTGTAATTCTTGCCCATGTCTTCACATGAGGTCCCAACAGGAAGTCTACTAACATACTAGGGGACTTCCTCAAATGCTCTTGACATCCCAAGAGTCCCAGGAGGGCATATAATCTGTCCGCTCTCACCATGTGACCAACCTGTCTTCAGTTAGTCAGTCAATTGTGTTGTCCTTCATTTTTGAAAAAGATCATGACATCAGAGAAATGATGACATGACTTGTACTTGACTTTGATTTGAGTGAGGAAGGGCTGTGCAGGTCCCCAGCCTCACTTTCTCCTCCTGAGCCATCTGGATCCAGTGACCAGATATTCATCAGGATGACTGGAAATGGCCCAGGACACAGTGGGGGACCTTGGCCTTTTCAGGTACTCCCTTAGAGGGAGGTAACGCTCATTGAGTGAATAGGCCTCTTGAAGAAGTAGTCAGGGAATGGCCCTTTTAATGAGCAAAAGAAAAAAAAAAGCTAAATCATGCTGGGAGGGAAAGAGAAACTTCCTCCCTCCCTCCCTCCCTTCCTTCCTTCCTTCTTTCCAGTCAGTCAATAAACATTTATTAAGCTCCTGTTGTGTGCTAGGCACTATGCTAAGTGCTGGAGACAGAAAAAGAGGTGAAAGACATGCTGTCCCCACACTCAGGGAGCTCACAGTCTAATGGTAGAGACCATAGGCAAAGAACTACATACAAACAAGTCACAAACAGGACAAATGGAAGATAATCTATAGAGGGAAGGCATTAGCATTCTTTTTCATGATTCATTTCTTGACTGACAGATTCTATAC
Source organism: Notamacropus eugenii (assembly GCF_028372415.1). Classification (NCBI taxonomy): domain Eukaryota; kingdom Metazoa; phylum Chordata; class Mammalia; order Diprotodontia; family Macropodidae; genus Notamacropus; species Notamacropus eugenii. Next base: position 126,714,985 of record NC_092876.1, read on the forward strand.
CCCTTCCTCTTTGAGATTCCTTACTTGGGACACATAATGTGGCAGTCTGACCATGTCCATCCTGCCCACTCCCTTTGAGTGACCCACAAAGCTCCTCACAGACTATAACATTCCATGACTCTCAGACATATAATTGCATTGAAAGACTAGTAGTTTGAAAAATATGGGCCTTTGTTTTTTTAGGGAGAAGATTGGGATTATTAAAAGAACCTTGCAATTTCCCAAAGGCAATCTGACTGGCTGTTCTCCTGTTCTATCTGGAACCAACTCACTGTCTATTTGCAGTGTCTGTCCAAGGGACAAAGCTACTGATGGACAAATTCTGTGGATGGTCCCATTCAACTGCAAGTCATCACCCATGATCCATCCCATGATATCTCCCATGTGGATAGTCAGGTCAAATTCATGAGAGCACTTACGTATCTTATTTTGGAGGCTTCAAAATATTCTGGGTCTTGATTCTATCAATACCATGTCATCCATGAACTTATCCCCACTGATCAGGAGTATCTCCTCAAGACGGAATCTGCACTGTATCTCCTTCATGACTGGGGAAAACACCTTCAGCGAGACTACAACTTCCTATGTTTTTCCTTGCTTGATATTAATGTTCACAAAGTTGTTGATCAAGGCTATTTCTTTTTAAGTAATCTTGTATAGTTTTGACGTAGGAGACATCTCATAGGAGGATAATTATAATAACTGCTACTATTTATATAGCATTTAACATTTGCAAAGCACTTTTGCAAAGCTATGTAATCTAATTGGATCAGGGACAGACCTGAGAGAAGGAGGTTACAATTATTCCCATTTTACAATTAAGGAAAATGAAGCAAAAAGTTTAAGTGACTTGCTCAGAGTCACACAGCTATTAAGTATCTGAGACTGGATTTGAACTTAGATCTTCCTGACTCCAAGTCCAGCATACTATACACTGTACCAGCTTCCCGCCTCTAAAGCACAGACTTTATGGTAGAATTTTGCTTTACAGAATCAACTGCTCTGAAACATAACCAATAAACCACAGGGATAGCAGTATCATGTTTCAGGCACTGGTGTGAGAGTAGAGAGGTTTTCTACTGTGGAATATCACTGGGAGACACTGTTCCTTTCTAATACCTCATCAAGGATGCCCTCAACATGTTGGCAGAAAAGTGGCTATATGGATTTTTATTTATTAATGTCATAGCTTTTTTGATAGTAAGTTTAACATTTTGTACATGCTTTGGGTATCTTCCCTCCCTTTGAACACATTATGAATCCACTTGTCAACACTGCCACACCTGTGTTGGCACCTCTGCTTCTCTTTGGCCCAATCACGTTGCTTTTCTCATCTCTGTTGTCTCCAGGGCCATTTTCACATCCTCCAAAAGCACATCTGGTCCTGTGCTGTTAGAGGCCAGATGTGGCCAGGCCATTTTCCTTGATAATGAGATGAGGCTGCCGTAACAATCTTTGCAAATCTTTTATCTGTTACCCCAGTTATTATTATTATTATGAAAAAAATCTTAACAATTAAGGACATTCCCAAATAGAATGGTCCACCTTTTTCATTGCTGGTTTTCAAGTAGAGGCTAACTACTTATTTGGAAGTGTTATAGACCCTTGGTGTCAAACTCAAAGAAGCATTGCCACTATATCATAAATAAGGATCCTCTACCCTCTACATAGCAACTTAGTTTTTAGAATGTAATGTTATCTTGGGCAGCTACATGGCAGAATGGATAGAGGAGGGGGCCTAGAGTCAGGAAGACTCCTCTTCTTGAATTCAAATGTGGCCTCAGACCGTACCGGCTGTGTGATCCTGGGCAAGTCACTTAATCCTATTTGTCTCAGTTTCTTCATCTGTAAAACAAGCTGGAGAAGAAAACGGCAAACCACTCCAGTATCTTTGCCAAGAAAATTCCAAATAAGATCATAAACAGTCAGGCACAACTGAACAATAACAACCTTATCTACATATTATTGTGTTCTCATTTATTTTGTTAAATGTTTTCCAATTATATTATGATTTGGTTCCACATCCTGGCTGCACTTGGAAGTGTGTGGTGTGGCCCACCAGGAGCATGTGTGACACCCCTGTATATCCATAGCATTCGTGTTCAGGCTTGAGCTCGTCTCTGAGGTCACTTCTAATACGGAAGGTTTGTGATTCCGGGAAGCGTTGGGAGCCAGGATTTGAACACAAGTCTCCTGAATATTCTTTATGCTACAAAGGAAATTTTTAATTCATCTCGCTATGTACACTACTGTGTTAAGTGCTTTTTACAAACATCTCATTTGATCCTCACAACAGCCCTTTGAAGTAGGTGCTATTAAGATCCCCATTTTGCAGATGAGAATAGTGAGGCAAAGACAGGTAAAGGGACTTGTTCACCAACACAAAGGTAGGAAATGCCTGAGGCAAGATTTGAACCAAGGTCCCTTCAGGTTCTGAATTTGTGATTCTATGGAGAATGATTTTTTTTTCTTTTTAAAGCAGAATGTTTTGGAGGCAAAGGATGCAGGCAGAGAGCTATGAGAAACCTGAAGAGAAGGAAGATCACATTTATTAGGGGTTGGGGGGCGAGTAGAACAGAGGCAGCCAGAGGATGCAAAGGAAGGAGGACTAGGGCTGGAGGCAGGAAGACCTGAGTTCAAATTTGACCTTAGACATTTATATTAGCTGTGTGATCCTGGACGAGTCACATAACCCTGTTGGCCTCAATTTCCTCATTTGTAAAACGAGCAAGAGAAGGAAATGGAAAACCACTCCAATATCGCTGCTAAGAACAACCCCAAATGGGGTCACAAAGAGTCCGACAGAACTGAAATAAGACAAAAGATTGAACAACAACAGAGAGGGGGCAGGGGCAGGGATAACTCCATGGAGGACATTGAAACCTGATCTTTTTTTTTTAGAAGAAATATGGTAACTGGTGGACAGGAGGAGGGAGTGTCTCCCAGTGACAGAATTCCTTTACAAATGCATTCAGGTGGGAGGAGAAGGTCAAAGGGAAGGGGGAGGAAAAGATAGGAACTTGTTTGGAGGTAATTGGGACCAGTAGAACATTAGATAAGCCATTTATTGAGCATAAAGTGTCTATTTGCAAGGCACTGTGCTAAACCCTAGGATACAAAGAAAAAATGTATGTTAATCCTTGTTCTAGTTCTACCTGGAAGGAGTGGATGGGGCTTTGACCTTGGGCGCTCACATTCAGCGGGGACTGATAGTGCTTAAATTCTATAGAGGGAACTGGCTAGCTTGGGATTGTTTTTAGATTGGCCCTGTGACTCCACTGATACTGGGAACTCCCAAAGGGAAAACTCCCTCTCCCATAAATCAGCTTCTAGGCTGTGGCTTAGAGAGTTAGTGGTGGCAGAGGGGAAGGGATGGGGGCATGGAGAGTTGGCACTGAGCTCTTAGTTACCAGAAACAATTACCTTTTTTGTTGTTGCTGCTGCTGCTGCTAGGGGAGCCGTAGTGCATGGAGCTCTGGTCTTGAAGTCAGGAGGACCTGAGTTCAAATTTGACTCCAGACACTTAAGCTGTGTGACCCTAGGCAAGTCACTTAACCCTGTTTGCCTCAGTTTTCTCATCTGTAAAATGAACTGAAGGAAGAAGTGACAAACCACTCTAAGGTGTTTGCTAAGAAAACCTCAAATGAGGTCATGGAGAGTCAGATATGACGAAAAATGACTGAACATCTCTCTAATAACAATAATAGCTAACATTTATAGGGTGCCCAGGAAGTGCTAGCTGTGCTCAGTGCTTTACAACCATTATTTCACTTGATCCTCACCACAATCCTGGTAGGTAGGTGCTATTGTTACCCTCATTTCGCAGATGAAAAAACTGAGGCAAATGGAAATGAAGTGACTTACCCAGGGTCACACAGCTAGTGACTGAGGTTGGATGTGAATTCTGATCCAGGCCCATTATTTCTCTGTCCACTGTGTCACCTCATGGCCTTTCTGTAGAAATATTAGCTATTACTACTATTATTAACCAAGCGTAGGTAAGAACATCTGGAGGGAGATCCAGCTGAAAAAGGATCTCAAGTTCATGCCATATTGGTTGGCAGTTGCTCTTTGTGCTCAAAGAGGACCCAAAATGACATCACTCTGCTGGGATCAAGATACAGTGTGTCTGTGGCTGATCAGATCAATCCGAGCTTGGAAGGCTCTACCGCCGGTTGGGTGCAAATAGTCCATGTGAAGATTTGGAGTAGAGGTGAAATGCCATATGACAATCCACTGAAGGAACTGGGGATGCCAGATGTGGAGCTGTTATTCTGAATGTCTTTCACATGAAAGGGGGGTTAGATTTACTCTGCTAGCCTGGGTGTGGCACAGGAGGGATAAGGGTGGGGGCAGAACTAGAATCAATGGGCAGAAGTTAGAGAAGGGTGGATTTCAGCTGGACATCAGAAAACACTTCCTTAACAACTGGAGTTGTCCAAAAGTGAAATGGGCCGCCATAAGAGGTGGGTTCCTCTAACCAGAAGTCTTTGAGCACTAGCACGTACCTGTTGGATATGCCACATTGGGGATTTTTCTTCAGATAGCTTGTACTAAAAGACCTCTGAGATCCCTTTGGCACATTCCTAGTATTATAGGAAGCCCTGACCTTCTAGACTATAAGCTTCCTGAGGGAAGGGTCTTACCTATCTTTGCATCTCTCCCAGGGTAGGCACCCAGCTTTTTCTAAGGTTACAGCTTGATATGACTGCTGAACTGAATCGAGTACAGGTGAAAGCTGGGGCAAAGAAAGAAGACAGACAAAGGTTCCAACATAAGCAGCCGAGACTGGGGGAAAGGGGAGAAGGCCACACTCTGAAGTGGCCAAGAATCCCTTGCTCTCTGATTTCTGGATCGACAGCTGTGTGTGCATTGTTGGGAGGGAGATGGGGGAGGGCAGTGACAGGGACGTGATGGGCCAGGGTCTGTGGCTTCTGGAGGCCCCAAGTTAGGGGGCTGACCTCATCAGGATTGGTTGTTGGGAGGACCTAAGGGAGAGAACGGAGGGAGGCACATAGCCAGCTGTCTTTAGCATGATTCTGTTAGGAGCTTAGGGACTAAGCCGGCTACCTCTCTGCTTCCTGAGGGACACTGCCTTGGGTGGCACTAACAGCTGGGGGGCGGGGCAGGCTGGGGCCTGCCTGCGGACGCAGGAGCTTTTCTCTGACTTCTGCTGGGCCATACAAGAAAGGGCAGGGAGCGAAGCAAAGGGAAGGCCTTTATTTTCCCCACCCCACCCCATGGAAGCCCAAGGACAAACTGACCATGTACTTACAGACACATAGAAACACACAGATATTAGAAGCAAAAAAACCAAATTGTGCTAACATCCATTTCTCTAGCTTTAAGGTTTACAAAAACACTTCACCAGTGTAACCAGAAGCACCCTGGGAGGAAGGAAGTGCAGAAATGCTCATCTCCATTTACATGGGAGGACTGAGGCCCAGAGAATCTCGATGACTCACTAAAGGTCATACAGCCAGTACTTGAGGGAGTCAGGCCACTTGAAAGCTAGGTCTTCAGATGACTGATCCCTAGGTCCTTTCCACGTAATGTAGCATAGACACACCCAGCGTCCTGTAAAGGCACCCCCCACCCATAGCGGTGCAGGCTAAAACTCACAAGTCTATATATATAGCCCAGAGGAACAGACACAACGAAGGCACAACTCCCAAGCATGCACAGTTAACAAACGTTCATTCATTATTTATTCAGCTAATTAACACTTATTAAGCATCTCCTCTACGTCAGGGCTTGTATTAAACGCAGTCATGAGGGGAGACACACTGGGACCCCCCCACAAAGATGAGCTCATAGAAGCCCTGAGAAAGGCGCTTTTTTGTACTCCTAATTCCGGCCCATCCTGTTGGCCCCTTTCCTGCCTGGGCTAGGGTTTTACAAGCAAGTTTGGAGGGGGCAGGCTCTGGTCTGGATGAGAGAATGGAAGAGGCAACGCCACCTTGCGGCCATAATACTAACTACAGTAGCAGTTTCCACCAGGGCTTTGTAGTTGGGAGCGTGTGTGTTGTCACTCCTCCTCCTTAACATGGGATCCCTTTGAAATTCCACATGTACACATCAATCATCCACCATTAGCTCCCAAAGCTGGGGGCTTCTAGAAGCTAAGGCCATCATCGCCCTTTCACTGCCCGCCTCCATTACACAGCTGCAGCAGATCCAGATGTCAGAGATTAGGTGGGGCTCAGAGAGAAGGAATTCTAAGAAGGGATTCACAAAGGAGCTTCTTGGCCTGGTGGGGCTTTGGTGCATGCTTTCTCAGCCCCAGTCTTCCCTGCTCCCATCCCTTTCCTACCTGCCCACATGGAAATCTTTATCCCTCCTGCTTTTTTCCCTGCCCCTTTTCTATGACTTAAGAGCTGCACCAACTGGGGTAACAGCATGGTCAGTGACTTGCCCATCTTTAGGCTGCCTCTCTTGGTTTCTTTCTCTTTTCCCCTCTCCCTCTCTCTCCCTCTCTCCATTTCTCATACATAGAAAAATAACCATAGAAAATTGTGTGTTAAAACTATGTGTACTGTGAAATTTAGACGGAAATCCCAGCTTCTACAATTTACCACTTGTGTGACTCCTGGGCTCTAGGAGGGTCTTTGTACATGGAAGGACTGCTTCCATTATTACTTTTTAGCTACTATAAAATTGAGTATAAAGTAATGAGTCTAAAACAAAACTAACCAAATATTCCAGAAACCTAAAGGAGTAACGTACACAGTATTCACCCTGGGCAGTTGCCTCCCTATTCCAGAAATGTTGCCAGGGTTCAGGGATGGAGAACTTGTGGCCTCAAGGCCGCATGTGGCCTTCTAGCCCACGCTAGGGTAGGGAGCAGAAAAAGTTCTCTTCACCAGAACAATAGCACCTGCCCTCACCAACTGCTAGTACAGGGGTGGGGAAGCTGTGGCCACAAGCCCACATGTGGCCCTCAAAGTCCTCAAGTGTGGCCTTTTGAATCCAAACTTCACAGAACACAAATTCCGTTGAAGGGCCACACTTGAGGACTAGGGGGCCACATGTGGGCTTGTGGCCACAGCTTCCCTACCCCTGTACTAGCAGTTGGTGAGGGCAGGTGCTATTGTCTGGTGAAAAGAGCTTTTTCTGCCCCCTACCCTAGTGTGAGCTTTAATACAGCCGCTCCATAGTCAATTCCCTCAGCTTTACCTTGCGGGGAATGGTTTTCCTTTTAAACCAGCCAGGTAATACAATGTCCCTACCTAGTCTACTCATAACCCTTGGTCCTGACAAAGGCTACTATTCTCATTGCTAGGGTCCATCTTTTCTTTTTTCACTGCTCTGGGAAGTTATAAAATATGTCCCGATCGTCAATAATTTTCTCTTTTGTTCAGCTCTGAGAATCCATGCCAGGAAGGATCCCAGCAACTATAAAATCCCTCTCTGTCTCTGTCTTTCTTGCCTTCCTTTCTTTCTGTCCCACCAAGGGCTTTACTATCTACGGCCCCTCCTTGTGCCATCTTTTTCACAAGGACACACACACACAGATCAGCTATGAGATGATTATTTATTTTAAATAGTTTCCTTTAAAATAATAGAGAAATAGAAAAATAAAAGCAAATAAAGATTTGGGCATATAGGCTAATTAATTTCCCAAGGAAGTGAGAGAATGAGAAATGGGAATGAAACAAAGTTAGGGAAATTAGGAAGGGTCTAGGTCTCTGCTCATCAGCATGGAAATGATGCCAGCTACTCTCTATCTCCTATTCATGTATCACCCCAATACACAGTCTTTATCTTTTGGTCTCTGCTTTTGTTTCCCTGTCAGTTTGTTCCAGGACTGGTGGTGGCTGCAGCAGTGGCTCCAGGAGCCCCCTCTTCTGTCAGCCTCCCTCCATATTTATGCTCATCTGTTTGCCTCCAGTTCCAGTCTCCTTCCCTCTCCCTTAGGAAGAGGGAAGGGCTATGTCATCAGTCACAAAGTAAGTTCCAAAGGCTCCCCAGAGGGTAGGGTAGAGGACCTACCTTCCCTATTACTTCAGAGGGCAATCCTCTCAGTCACCCAGGCTCACAGTCTAGAGGTCATCCCGGATTCCTCACTATCTCTCACCTCTCCATATTCAAGTTGTAACCAAGGCCTTTTGATTTCACCTTTGAAACATCTCTCTTTGAACATCTCCTTTCCTCTGATGCTGCCACCACTCTGGTGCAGCCTTTCACCTCATGCCTGGATTATTGCAATGGCCTGCTGGTGGGTCTGCATGCCTCAAGTCTCTCTGTGCTCCAATCCATCCTCCATTCATCCACTTAAGTGATTTTCCTAAAATGCAGGTTTGATCATGTTAAATACACTCCCCCCAAACGTTTAATAAAATTCAGTGGCTTCCTAATGCCTCTAGGAACAAATACAAAATTCTCTGTTTAGAATTCAAAGCCTTTTATAACCTAGCTGCCTTCTACTTTACCAGTCTTCTTGCACCTTACTCCTTCAGTAGGTTCTGTTCGATCTAGCCACACTGGCCTTTTGGCTGTTCCACAAACAAGGTGCTGCATCTCTTGGTTCTGGGTCCTTTCTGCAGCTGAGGAGTTTTCCCATGCCTGGAATGCTCTTCCTCCTTTGCTCTGCTCTACCTACTGACCTCCCTGCATTCCTTCATGTCACAGCTAAAATCTCACTTTCTACAGGAATCTTTCCCTAAGCCCTCTTAATTCCATTCTATATATTTGTTTGCATGTTGTCCTCCTCATCAGATTGTAAATTCCTTGAGGACAGGAGCTGTCTTTTGACTTTTTTTGAATCCTCAGTCCTTAGCACAGCTCTTGGCACACAGTAGGCAGTTAATAAAATGTTTGTTGATTGCTTGATTGAATTTCCTCTTTTGTCAAATCAGCCACTTGCATGGAGTGATGCACAGCCATCCTGCAGAACATGGTGGTCTGCAAATACCCTTGTGCACATGTACTAATGTACATGTACACTAATCCCAGGTTCCTATGACACTGTAATAGGGGAAGAGCTGAGGTGGCACTCATCCCATCTCCTCTTTATTACTAGTACTAATCAACAAACTTTTGCCCTTCTATGGAAGTTGTTTACTCCTGTCTATAAAAGCGGTTTGAAATCCATGTTGGCAGCACTGTACTTGCTGCCCTGGTATATTAATAGACTGATATTTCTTATCCTGAGTTTGCCTTCTGACTGGGACAAGATTTGAACCAAGATTTATTGCAACACTGCCCACCAGAGAGCATTGGCTTCCAACATCTTGTTGCAAGTATTAGAATTAGATGGGTCACCTAGTTCAAGGTTGTTGAGATCCAAGACTAGGACTAAAAATCTGTTGAAGAATTAGATTGGCCCAGCCAGTGCTGAGAGAAACAAGCTCTTTTCATCTGGTGGGTTCAAGGAAAGGGAAGGTTGTGTAGCTTACCTGGAGACATCCAAGGGAGAGGGAAGCAGGAATCATAAGAGAAGGATACTAGGACAGTCTACTGACTGGACTCTAAAGCAGAATTGGGAAGGGCAGGGGAAGAGATATGGCCAAGGATATTGCCAGGAAGCCTCAGACACATGGTAGGTGTCTCCAAGCCATGGTAGGAAAAGTACAGGGTGATCATGGGAGGTGTTGCTCTCTGAACTTAGAAATGCTTGTCGACGAATTGACCTGGCGTTATATTGTTGTTGTCCATCCTTAATTTTCAAAGAAGACCAATTGTGGCTCCACAATAGTTGGATTGCTTTTTTCTGACTGCTTGAAATATTTTTTCCTTGACCTGGAAGCTCTGAAATTTGTCTATAATATTCCTGAGAGTTTTCATTTGGAATCTCTTTCAGGAGGTGAACAGTGGATTCTTTCAATTTCTATTTTACTCTCTGGATCAAAGATATCAGGAAATTCTTGAGATATGATGTCTAGGCGCATTTTTTGATCATGGCTTTCAGGTAATCCAATAATTCTTAAATCATCTCTCCTTAATTTTTTTGCCAGGTCAGTTGTTTTTCTGATGAGATATTTCACAATTTCTTCTATTTTTTTCATTCTGGATGTCATTAGCCTCACTCTCTCTTCCTGAGTTATCAGCCCAGTGGTAAGACAAAAGTTAAGAGACTGGTGATGGCCTGGGATGCAGTGAATGACTTTGGCAGCTTCAGTGCTTCACTAAGCTTCAGGTGCTCCAAAGCACCTGCTGCAGCCCCCTTTACGACTCTTGGAACAAATTGTTCTCATTCACCTACTCCATTGGGAAAGGTCTTCACAAGCTTGGGGTAAGACATCCCCCTAACTCACCAAAGGGTTTGAGGTCTGTCTATTACCCTCAGTCTGTTTTACTGGGTGTGGCTGCTGTACATGCTACAACTTTTCGGAGCCATAGGTGAGAGCTAAGGGAAGATAGACACTAAAGATGCATGAAGAGCCCTGAAAAGGGCCCGCTAGTCCCCTGAGTACCCCATACACTAAGCTCTGGTTGGACTTCTTAGCTCCATCTTCCCTCTAAGGCTTCAGGATAGTTCTAAGAGCTCCAGGGTCAGGACAGTTTGATGTTTGTTTTGGGTTTTATATTTGTGTGTGTGTTTTTTGTTTTTATGGACCCATCCAGATCTCTTTTTACTTTGAGTTTCCTCAGGACATAGAATTAAAATCTCTACCCCAAATAATTTAGCCTGCTGTTCCCATTCTATCCCTCACCCCTTATATAACACTATACTTCAACCTTTGACCACACCTCCTCTCCCCTATTCCTCAGTGAAGTTGTAAACCTTTATGTCAACCTACTGTGGCCAGGCTATCACTGCCTTCCCAAGTGAAAGTGTATTTTCATTTCATGACTACAGTTGCTATCTGCAATGATGTTTGAGGCCAGGAATATAAAATCTGACACTGATATATACCATAATGACAACATCACAAAGACAAACAATGTGGAAGACTTAACTCTGATTAGTGGTCTGGAATACTCATGATGAAACCTCTTTTATGTGAGAAAAATTTCCCCATTCTGCCTCTCCTTTCCCTTTTCTCTCAGTGCATCCTTTTCTCACTCCTACATTTTTTTGGTGAATATTTTCACCAAAATATTTTACTCACTATTTTACTCTCTGGATCTAAGATATCAAGGCAATTTTCCTTGATAATTTCTTGAAATATGATGTCTAGGCTCTTATTTTTTCATGGCTTTTGGATAGTACAATTATTTTTAAAGTTATTTCACTTTGATCCATTTTCCAGGACAGCTGTTTTTCCAATGATATATTTCACATTTTCTTTTATTTTTTCATTCTTTTGAGTTCATTTTGTTGTTTCTTGATGTCTTATAGAGTTATTAGCTTCCACTTACCCAATCCTAATTTTTAAGGAATTATTTTCTTCAATGAGATCTTGTGCCTCTTTTTCTACTTGGCCAGTTTTGCTTTTTAAGGAGTTCTTCTCTTCTCTTTTTGCGTATCTTTTACCATTAAGCCAATTTCATTTTTAAGGTGTTATTTTCTTTAGCGTTCAGGTTTTTCTTTTGTGCCCATTTATCAAGCTGTTAATTCTCTTTTCATCATTTTTTTGCATTGTTCTCATTTCTTTCCCCAATTTTTCCTCTACCATTTTTAATCTCTTTTACTCTTCTAGGAATTTTTGTTGGGTTTGGGTCCACTAGTATTTTTCTTTGAGGCTTTGCTTATACCTGTTTTTACATTGCTGCCTTCTTCTGAGTTTGTGTTTTGGTCTTCCCTGCCACCATAGTAACTTTTTATGATCAAGTTCTTTTTTGTTGTTTATTCATTTTTCCAGACTATTTCTTGACTTTGAACTTTATGTTAAGGTTGAGCTCTGCTCACTTAGGAGTAGGGAGGCACTGTATCAAGCTTCAAACTTTTTTGCACTGCTATTTTAAAAGTTAGTTCTGTGGTCTGCATGTTTTTGGTGCTTTCAAGGTGGTGTGATCTAGGGAGAGGTATCTAGAGAGTGGTCACTGCTCTCCTGGTCTGTACTCTAATCTTTACACAAGAAGGACCTCTATTCCCCTGTAGTCATAAGCACTAGTGCTCTTGTCAACCCTGGAACTCTGACCAGGGTCCCTGATCCCTTGTGACCAGCCACAAGTGCTCCTCTTCACCCTAGAATTGGAACTCAGATATTTGCATGGACATTACAGTTGCCAATTAGCACCAGCTGTACCCAGTGCCAACAAAGTGTCCCCTGTAATCTCTTTCTGATCAGTTGTCTGACCCCTTTTACCATGTGTGGCTGCCCACTCCTGAAGCTACTGCTGCTGTTGCTGCCACCTCTAAGGCCTATCACTGTTGCTGCCACTGTATGTGTGTATATGTGTGTGTGTGTGTGTGTGTGTGCGCGGGCGCACTCTGGACAAGCCTCCACCCTGGTGTCACAGACCTCTCCTGCTGACCTCCTGTTTTCTCAGGTTAGACAAATATCTCACCTTAATCTTTTGTTGGCTCTGCCACTCCAAAATTTGATTTGAGGCATTATTTTAAAGTTGTTTGGAGGGGAACGTCAAGAGAGTTCAGCTGGGTTACTGCCTCTATCCTCCATCTTAGCTCCACCCATCTGAAAACTCTTAAGACTATTTCCTCTTCCCATAACCCTCAGGTTTCCCTGGCTTGTGTATTCATGGTGTCTGAACCCTATTCTATAGTGATCTTGGAATAAATTACTAAATTAGGAAAAATCTCACACCTCTGCTATACGACTTTTGTCCTGCTCTAATGAACCTCTTATCTTCAGACTAATTGGCCTCATCCAGAGGATTTAGATAATTTACTTTAAAAAGTTGTTATTGATATTTTTTGGGTTTTTTTATATTACCAGTTTCCCCCAAGTATTTATTCCCTCCCTGTTCTTCTCCTAGAGAGCTACTCCATATAACAAATAGTATTTTTAAACACAAAAAAGAGGGAAAAATCAGCATAACTTATTGGTACATCATAAAGATTTGAAACCATATGTGAGCTGATTTAATCATTCTGGACAGCAATTTGGAACTATGCCCAAAAGGCTATAAAATCTTGCATACCCTTTGATCCAGCAATACACTTTGACCCAGCAATACCAAAGAAAATGGAAAAGGACCCATCTGTACAAAAATATTTATAGCAGTTCTTATTGTGGTGACTAAGAATTAGAATGTAAGAGGATATTCATCAATTTAGGAATGGCTGAACAAGTTGTGCTATATGATTATAATGGAATATTATTGTGCTATCAGAAATGATTAACAGGATGAGTTCGGAAAAACCTGAAAAGACTTACATGAACTGATACAGAGTGAAGTGAGCAGAACCAGGAGAACATTGTACATAACAGCAATATTGTACAGTGATCAAGTCTGAATGACTTAGCTATTCTCAGCAATGCAATGATCTCAGACAATCTCAAAATACTCCTGGTGAAAAATGCTATCCTCCTCCAGAGTAAAAACTGATGCTATCTCAATACTGATGGAAGCATACTTTCCTTCTTTTCTTCCTTCCTTTTTTCTTTCTCTGTTTTCCCCTCATAAAATGATTAATATGGACATGTTTTACTTGATCGCACATGTATAACTTGCATTAGATTGCTTATCATTCAGGGAGGGGGTTAGGGGAAGGAAGGAAGGACAACTTTTGAAACTCAAAACTTAAAAAAATGAATGCTAAAAATTGTTTTTACACGTAATTGAGGGGAAACACAATATTATTTTTTAAATATTTGAAAACATGCATGAAGTACTTCTGAACCTCCCAGATCTGAAAAGGAGTGGGGTGGGAATGTTTGCTCATATCTCTTTGGAATCCTACTTTTTCTTTATAACTTTCGATATTCTTTTTGTTGTTCTTTTGGTTTACATTATTGTAGTCTTTGTGTTTGTTGTTTCCTTGGCTTTTCTTACTTCACTCTGCATCAGTTTATGTAGATCTTTTCAGGCTTCTTTGCAGGCATTACATTTGTCATTTTTTACTGTATAGTAATATTACAATATAGTACTGAATTGTCACATACTAACCATGTGATCTCGGACTACTCACTTCTCTGTCTTGCATGTCTGATTAAGTAGGCTTTAAACAAAAAAAGGGATGGGGAAGAGAAAACTGCCCACATGTATTTGCCAATCTCAATAGCCTAGGGAGGTGCAGGTAAAAATAAAAAATAATAATAATTAGCTTTGATATAGTGTTTTAAGTTTTTTCAAAATGCGTTACAAATATCTCATTTGATCTTCACAACAACTCTCGGAGGTAGGTGCTATTATTACCCCCATTTTACAGATGAGGAAACTGAGGAAAGCAGAAGTGAAATGACTTGCCCAGGGTCACACAGCTAGTAAGTGTCTGGAGACAGCATTTGAACTTGGGTCTTCTTTATTCCAGGTCCAGTACTCTACCCACTGAGACACCAGCTGCTTTCTCAGCTTTATGTCTTCTTCAGTCCATAGCCTAGTCCAGTGCCCATGACACCAGAAACACAACAATAATGTGCGTGGAGTTGAAAGGAATTGTTAGCAAGTGCTTAGCAAACCCTTGGTGAAGTGAACTGTTCCTTCCTCTCTGGCCCCAGGTACAGTTCCCAGGTTTGTCTGTAGGTGGCAGCAACGCTCTGAGATGGCTTTTCATTCACAAAGTCTGGGTCATTCACCACACAATGCAGGGATAAAGTGGGGGACCCTGGTCACCCCAGACTCTGAATTTCCTTTTCCCTTTTGCAGACACTAAGTCAGTAAGCTGAGGTTTGAAAGGACCGTGATCTCATACTCGTGGAATATTAAAGCTCTAAAAGAACCTTACAGGTCAGTTACTTCAACCTTCTAATTTTACAGATGAGGAAACTGAGGTCCAGAGAGGTGAAGTGATTTAACTGCAAACACACAGTGAATTCATGGCAAAAGAATCGAGGTCTCCTGCCTCCTGGCTAGGACTCTTTATTTAGAAGAAACTGGGGGCTGCTATGGACACAGTCTTAGGAAGACCTGAGTTCAAATCTTGTTTCATATACATTTGCTGGTTAGGTATCTGTGGGCAAACCACTTAGCCTATCTCAGCCTCAGTTTCCCCATCTGTAAAACAGGAATTATATTGCCACGTAATTCACAGGGCTGTTGTGAGGATCAAATGAGGCATCATTTAAATAGTTTTGATCACCCCTTTCTTAAAGTGCTATATGTATGTTAGCTGTTATCCTACCCTATCCTTCCTGGTACTCTACCCTATCACTTCTGTGAGTGGTATCTGCTTCTTCTCTGTGGCTTTGCCTGAAATTCTTTATTCTCTTTTCCTCTAATTCACTAAACACTAATAGACCCCTGTATGCCACACCCTGTACAGAGTCAGCAGCCTAGTGACAGAGCTCCTGCCTCCAGGGATCTCACTGCCCAACTGGAGGGCAGGAAACACTTCACAGAATAATGAAATGCTAACTTGTGTGACCTAGGCTTCTGGAAGAGCAAAGTCTTTTTGGAGGGGAAGGAGACTGGGGAGACTTCCAGGAAGAGATGAGCCTTGACCTAGGCTTTGAAGCCAGATTTGGCTGGTCAGAGGGGTGCAGAGGGAAGGTACTTCAGATGGGAACTGTCCAGAGGAGGGGAGTTAGAGCAGAAGGACCCTGGAGACTCTTCACTTTTTAAAAGATGTTTTATTGATACTTTAAGCAAACAAACAAAAGCCACCACTTCCCCTTTTCAATACTTCTCACCAAACCATCTCTTATGAGAATGAAAAAGCAGGCAAAGGAAACATGCCATGGCTTTCACCGACAGCACAGAACACAATCTCTTCTGAGAAGACCACAGGCTTCCATCATAGAAACAAGGGTGTCTACCTTGCAGATAAGAACACTAGAAAAGCAGGATGGAAAATGTTCTCCACATCCAGAGAAAGAATTGATTTTTTTCATGTATTTTTTTCTTTTGACCTGTTTCTTCTTTCACAACATGACTAATACGAAAATGTTTTATATGATTGCACATAAATGACCTCTAATAATCAAATTGCTTACTATTTTAGGAAGGGGGAGGTGAGGGAGGGAGAAAAATGTGGAACTTAAAATTTAGAGAAAAAGAATGTTAATATTGTATTTACATATAATTGGAAAAAACACTATTAAAAATAAATAAGAGAACAAAAGAGAAAAGCATGAAGATTCTGCTTGAGAGTTTTGAAGGGCTATCCTGTGGAAGAAATAGATTTGTTCTATTAGGGTTCAGAAGAAGGTGATAGGTATTGGACTCATGATACCACTGATATTCTCCAGATTCCATGTGAGGCAGCACTCCCTTTACCAGTGCCTATCAGCACCTTCTCTGTAACTTAAGTCTCTGTTGCCCAGAGTATGAAGGGTTAATTGATATGGCCAGAAACACGGAGCCAGGATGTGTCTGAATTGGAAGTTGAACCCAAGATCTTCCTAGTTCCCAGCTTCTCCCTCCCTCCACTATGCCACTATCTCTCATAAAGAACTACCCAAACAGTCAGGTGTTTCCCAGTGAAACACAACCTTTGACTGTGAAAATCTCTGACTATTCAATTATCTTTGCCTTTTCCTTCAAGTCTCAGCTCAGATGCCACTTTCACCATGAAGCCTTTCCTAATTCTCCCTAGGATGAAAGTGTTCATTCTCTCCTTAAATTTTCCTAGAGCACTTGGATTTTTTGCCCCATCATATTCTAGGATGAATTAGTAACACTAATAGTTGACATTTCTAGAATGTGTTAAGACTTGCAAAGCACTTTATGCAAGAATCTCATTTAGTGAGGCAGCTGTGTCAGAAAGACCAGAATTAAAATTGTGCCTCAGATGCTTACTAGCAGTGTGACCCCTGGGCAAGTCACTTAACCTCTATTTCTGTTTCCTCAACTGTAAAAATGGGGATAATAATAGCACCTACCTTCCAAGGTCATTGCATGGATCAAGTGAACACAGCACAGCACCTAGCACATAGTAGGCACTTAAATGCTTGTTTTCTTCTTTCTTTATGTCCCTCAACAATTTTATCATCATCATTTTATTGATGGGGAAATAGCATCAGAGAGGCTGTGATATGACCATGTTCACATAGCTTGTACATCAGGTCTCTCCTGATTCCGGTCCAACATTCTTTCCACTGCACCCCTGCATCTATGAACACTGTATCTGTCCATGTGCTGTGTTTTTCCCCACCTCTCCCTTCAAACAGTGAGCTATTCCTGGGTTTATGAAATGGAAACAACTTATTCAGACTGGTGGATATATTCTATCTCTATGGAATGATCTGTTTGCTCCTGGTTACTGGAAACTCCGAGTGGATTGCTTGGGTTTTGGGGTGGAAGTTGGAAGTAAAAGGGGAGGTCCCGTATGTCACCAACTAACTGCGGATGGGACTGAAGACTCAGTCTTCCTTTGACAATTTCATGTGGATTAATGCCCTAGATCAGAGTCAAGAGGAGACTGTAGGGGGTCAGGAGGCTGGTTGAACTGGGGGGCTTGAGTTAGCCCCCCAGACTCCAATAACACTGGCTGAGAATGTTATGAATAAGAGGTTATGAAACAGAGCCAGGACATTTGGAGTTAACTCTGCCATCCCCTCTCTTCTCCATTCTCCCCACTGACTTGGGAGCCAGCTGTGGGCAAGCAGAATCCTTTTTCAGCCTTCTGTCACTGTCAGGGAGCTCTCTAGACCTCAGGGAACTCCTTTCTCATTGCTTTAAACCTCCTTATCAGGCTCCTATTTGCTTTAATCTTCCTGTGCACTGCTCCTTTTATCCCCCCAACCAAAGATCATTTGAGTATGTTTTTATTAGAGAGATTGATTATTTGGATCTTCAAGCCCAGAGTGATTCGTTGCACCAGATATTGAATCCCAGGTTAACAGGGTTGCTTGGTATTTGGTGTGAGCTGCTTCATTGGAGAGCCTTTGAAACCAGGAAGATGGGCTCTGGTTCTCACGTACTGGCTGTGTGAGCCTAGGCAAATGACTTAACCACTCAGTACTCTTGGCAATTCTCCAAGACTAGTTGCAGAGAAGGGACAGACCTGCATTGTGGAGGGTGTTTCTCACTTCAGGAGTTCCATATACTAATGAAACCACAGGCCCAGTCCCCATCCCAGTTCTATTCACATCTCCTCGCTCACTAGGAGGCCGTGTGCTGCTGTGGGAAAAGTCGGGATTTGTAGGCAAAAAGCATGGGCTTGAGTGCCAGTTCTGCTCATTCCCAGTCATGTGACCTTGGGCAGATCACTTCTCAGGGCCTCAGTTTCCTCATCAATAAATTGAGGGAGTGGAATGAGGCCAATAGTTCTCACAGAGTGTGCCACAGCACAGAATAGGAGTGTGTTCAGCTAGGTTCTCTCAGAATTATAAGGAACTTAAATTTTGAATAGTGTGAATTTTCCTGACTCTTGGGTGCTATGGTTCTTCAAGAATAAAATGCTGTGCTGTGAGTAAAAAAAAAATTGATAACCTCTGGATTAGATGCCAAGTCCCCAAGGTCCCTCCCAGCTCTAAATCTATGATTCTTACATCATCTTAGCTAGTTTAGAGGTATAGCGGATAGAGTGCTGGGCTTGGAGTTAGAAAGAACTGAGTTGGAATCCTGCCTCTGAGTTTCCTGTGTGATCCCAGGCATGCTGCCTAACCTAGTTTCCTCATCTCTAAGATCTAACATTTCAGGTTGTGAAGGCTAACACATTTAAAGCCCTTAGGGAAACTTAAAGTGGTACAGAAATGATGGTTCTTGTTATTTCCATTTGTGCCCACTCTTTTTACATACATGATGGGTATCTGTGGGAGAGCATGCCTCAGATTTTGGGGAGGTGGATGTTTTGTAGCTCTTTTCACAATGCCATTTAGTAAATGCTTTTTCACTAAGAGGTAAATGAGTTAACCGATATGTGGTTAATGGGAAGCCCACAGGCAGTGGCATGTGGGTTTTTGGAGAAGACACCAGCAGGGCACCATTGACTGGAGGCAGTGGCTATCCCCCGGTGGAACTGTAAGTTGGGGAAATGCTCATCAGGGAGTGCTACATATTCAAAGGAGAAACCCCCATTAGACAATGAGCTCCTTGGAATTAGGGGCTGATTTTTGCCTTTCTTTGTAACCAGGCACTTTGCACCTGTCCCTGGTACTTTGCAGGTCCTTAATAAATGCTTGTGGACTTGACTTGAAACCCAACATGGAGGGGAGGCCAGCTGTGAGAGGAGAGCCCCGAGTGCTGACACCATTTTCCTAACCTCTAGAGATTCCGCATTTCGGCCAGCTTCCAAAAATGATATTCTACCCCTAGACACTCCTATCACTGTTCTCTTCTCATCCCCTTATCCCCTGACTACTCACTTCACCAGCAGCTCAGCACAAGGGGTCTCTCTCCTTGGGTGGGTCAAACAAGGCTGCAACTGACAGTCACAATGAAGGTCCAGTGACTGATCATACTACTCTAGGTATGGATGGGACAGGTTAGTCCTTTGGGGCTAGTTTGCCCAAACAGGTGGTGGGGAAGAAAGCATCACATGGGGAAATGAGATTTAACCACAGGAATGTTCTGGTGTGAACTCAAGAGCACAATCAGTCAATAAGTGTTTGTTTAAGTACCTACTATGTGCCAGGCACTATTAATAATTTTTGACACAAAGACAAAAACGGAAGTCAAGGAACTTACATTAGATCAGGGAAGCAAATATGTACATATACAAATATATATGAATAAATACTAAATGCAAAGCAGTTTGGGGGGAGAATGGGCAGAGAAGTTGGAGAAGTAAGCGGGTCATGTAGAGGGAGTATTTGGATGGAGTCATTTATAAAATGGGGATAATTTAGCTTCTGTTTCCTGCACAGGTTTGTTGTGAACGTCCAATAAATTTGGTAATGTATGTGAAAGTGATTTCTAAAAAAAGAAGTACTGCAATTCACAAGCATTATTATTATCTACAACCCTCAAAACATACATTATCTCTGTTCCCTAGATCAGGGGTGCCAGACCCCTGGCTCGCAGGTGGCACTAGGAAGCACACACCCTAGTGTGGCCTTAACTAGGTTAGAATGTAATTGGGAAATGCTTAACTAACTAAATAAAAACATAATAGAACACAGTAATAACAATGTGTTTTTCTAAGTCAATATGTGGCCTAGAAGTTTAATGCTTGTTTGTATTTGAATTTGACACCATCGCCCTAGACCTATTTCCCACTCCCATCTCTATCCCCAAACCCTCCTATTCCCTTCCCCAGCATCTTTTCTTTCCCAAATATACCATTTTTATCCCTCAGCTCCATCTTGATCCCTGTCAAATATACATCACACCTATCTGTAGACTTTCTAACTGTTTTCTTTCTTTTTTAATTTTAAAAAAAGCTTTGTTGAATCTTTTTTTTTTTTTTAACATTACGGTCATTTTCTGGTATCCTCTTCCACAGTGAGTTTTAATTTGAAACAAAGAAAAATAGTTAGGCAAAATTGACAGTGACCACTGCGTCGATGTATGCAATAGTCCCCTACCATGATCTGCCATCTCATGTTTCCTCATCTTTTTCTCAAGGACCAAGAACAGTCATTAAGCCTCCATAGTATCCGGCTTCACTTGAGTGTTCCTTCAATTTAAATTGTTAGAGTCCTTGTGTTTATAAATTCTAATATTTCCCTGAATTTCCCATATTCACAATTTCTTAAAGCACAATATTGCACTGCACTCATTGCGACACTTTGTTTAGCCATTCACCTAGATAAGTACCCATTCCCTTCCCCCAACACTCCCACCCTACTCTGTCCTCCTCTGTCTTCTCTATTTCCAACATCCACTTCCCTCTCTGGAGTTATCTCTTTTCACTCTCTTTCGTAAGAATCACCAGTCTTTCATTCCATTTCTATCCCACAAGCCTCAGTTTTTGTACTCCCTTCGCCATCTTTATCTCCTGGGCATATCTTTGTTTTTGCATCTCTCCCTAGACCAAACTCCCATCCATCTTTATCTCCTCTGTCAAATTCTTCTTTCAGTCTATCTAGACCTTGGGCTTTTCTCTCTGTCCCTGTCCAAACTCTTTTAGGACCTAACTTCACCCAGGATGCCATAATCTCTGCCAACCTTCTATTCCTGTAAACTTCTCTTTCATAATTTCTATCCCCGTATCTTCACCTCCCCCAATTACCTGGGCCTATTTTTATGTTTCTTCCTAGGACTCCCGTCAAACCCTGGCTCTAATTCATTTGGATTTTTGGGCTTGGACTCTTAGGTTGGATTCCCACCTTCAGTCATCTTTTGAAGAAAGCTTGGGGATTCTATAAGGCAGAGGTAAGGTGTGAGAAAATTTTGGGGGACCACCCATTAAAGGCTTTGGGAACTGAAAATGGAAAGAAGAGTGCATGAAGATCTAATTAGAAATGAGAAGAGTGTTCAGGAGTTAAGATTTTGGAGGCATTTAAATATCAGGTCATGGGTTTTGTATTTTTTCTTAGAGGCAACAGGGAACTACTAAAGATTTTTGAGGAAGAGTCAGATCTTTGTTTTAAGAATATCAATTTGGCAGCTATGTGGAGAATGGATTGGAGAAGGGAAAGATTATAAGTAAGGAACCCAATTAGGAGACTAATGGAGTAGTCCAAATGACAGAGAATAAGTATGAACTTGGGTAAAGGCTATGTGAATGAAGAGATACTTCTGAAGTAGAATAGGATATGAAACATTAATACAGAATCCACAAAGCTGGCAACTGACTTAATATGGGGGAATAGGGGAGAGGGAAGAAGAAAGGATGACTCCAAAGTTATGTGAAACTTTGGTGTCTAAAAGAAAGGTGGTGTCCTCAAGGGAAATAAGAAGGGAGGGATGGTTTTGGAGGGGAATAGAGATTCTATTTTGAGAATGCTGAATTTGAGAACTAGGAGGCACCCAAGTGGAGATGTCCAACAGGCACTCAAGTCATAGCACTGCCTTATTCAATTTAGCAAGCATCTATTGAGCACCTACAATTTTCAAGACCTTGTGCTCAATGCTGAGTTTCCTAAACTCAAGTTGTTATCTTGGAATATTATCACCAGGAATGGTCTGAAGGACAAAAAAAATCCTACTCATATAAAACTAAGCACCATTACATTCATGTTTATAATTATTCAATGAAATAGTAAAGAGAAAGGGTAACATTATTGCACATCTCATTCAAAACAAGACTCTTTAATACATTCAACCATAACAAGATGATTAATGTAGGAATGTAGTATAATAAGTAGATTAGATTAAAAAACACACCAATCTAAATTTATAGGAAAACAATTGTGGCACTTTGCAAAATAACAAAAAGGTAACACAAGCAGTTTTGCGATCAGCTGTTGCTTCCCTGTAAACACAATCTATTTTAGGCAAGTGTTCTTTATAAACAAACGTAGTAAAAATCACCTGTAACACAAAAGTAATTGATCTAGGACTAATGGGTGACTGAACTGCCCAAATGTAATCTCAGGACATAGGCTCTGGGTTCCTAAGGATACAGAATATGGAATGCTCAAAACCACCATTCTTTTGAATAGCTGGAACGGGCAGCGGATGTTTGAACACAGAATGTCAGGGTTGGGAAGAATTTTAGAAATTCTCTGGTCCAACTTCTCATTTTATAGATGAGGTTCATCTAGGGCAAGTGGACTTGAGCCCACATCTCCTGACTACATCCAATGTTCCTTCCACAATAGCTTGAGGGGAGGATTGTAAAGATTTGATTCTGGATGGGGCAATATTGATACATTTTATAGTTTCCAAGTGTACTTAGCGCTTCTATTTCCCTCTTGAATTAAAAATGTGCATCCTACCACTCTTTTACTTTTTTTTTTTTTTGCCATTAATAGTTCTGAATGTGGAAGCTTTTTACTGACAATTTTGGAAAGCATGAAACCCCAGCTGAGGAACTCATCTAGCTCTCCTGAGCATTAGAGAAGGAACACTACCTTACAGAGTGACCTTGGGTAAGTCCTTTCTCTTCAATGTCCTCATTTGCAAAAAGATGGTGTTGGACTAAACAGTTCCTAAAGGTTCCTTCCAAGTCCAACAGATGAGCTCTTATGACTGGAAGGAGATGACACAAAATCATGAGATAGCTCTTGTACAGAGGTCCCTAGGGACTATTTCTGGCCACAATTAACTTTCTGGAATCAAGTTCCATACTCTTTGGTATTCCTCTTAGCTAATACTCTTTATACCAGCTGCCACTACAATCTGGTAACATCAAATGTAGTAAGTTAAGAGTACTGGTCTTGTATTACATATCCTCCTTTTGTTTTTGTCTGGTAGTTTCAAACTGCCCTTTTCTCTTTTGAGTAGGGGCACAAGGGAAGGGATTTATTCAGAAATAAAGGTGAAGAGTACTGGTCTTAAGATTCAGAACACACTTATGCTTGAATCGCAGTGCTGACATTTATTATGAATCAGAAAAAAGTATTTTCTTTGAGACTTGGTTTTCTCATCTGTAAAATAGGGATAATACTATCTGAACTGTCTTAGAGGGTGGATATATAAATTTTAAAGGATTATAGAAATGAGTTTGTTACATGGGGGTAAAGGCCACCTTATGGAATATCATCACTGTTTTAGGTTCCCTTAAAGTCATTCATATTTAATGAAGTACCAAAGGGTCATTATTCCCCAAATGGAGACTATGTAACTAAAAATACACTAGCTCTTTAGGTGACGATTCTGCAAATAACTATTCCTTGCCCCAGCTGCTCTGAATATTTAAGAAAAGTCAGTTGCAATCTTTTTCTTTCTCCATTTATATATACAGGGCCCAAGGGAAAGAATTCACGTAGGGACAGAATCCAAAGTCTAAGTTATGATTCAAGGGAATGTAAAGTCTGATGAGTCAAGTTAGTGTTCATAGAGATAAGTAAATCCCAAGAACCAGGCAGGAAAGGAGTCTGTGGCAGGCACCTAGAATGTTAGGGAGCAGATAAGCAAATGTTGATGAGACAGCTGTTTGGTCTCAAGTAACTTCTCTCCACTGAGTCTTTGTGCAGAGGCAGCCTCTTATCCCTGTTCCCTCCCTGCTCTGTGTCATTGGTTGGACCATGGGCCCAGACACATATACTAGTTTCAGGCATCAGTACTATGTTTGGTTAATGTGCCAGCTCAAACAGTAATTGTGTGTAAGCACTGAATCCTACAGAAACAATGGTTGGAGGAAAGGGAACGTTAAGAATGAATGATTTTCATTTTAGAAAACAGAAAACCCCAGAGCAGTGGGAAAATGTAATACATTACAAGACAATGATATTGTGCAACACATAAAGCAGAGGTAGATGCAAAGAAGAGTTATTTTCCTGCTTTGCTTACAAGTGCTTAAGATGGCAGTTTTCTATAGATGTTCGTTAGGGAGGAGGCCACTGTTACTTGAATTGAATGGGAACATCTTCTGTCATGCGAGAACCTATGGTTATGGAGATGATTAATACTGTAAGTTCAGATTGGCAGCATCATGTAATCGCACAGGCCTGGATTCAGTGCCACAAGACCTGGTCTGAGCTTGTGCTTCTGCCAGTCAGTAGTTCTATGATCTTGGACAAGGCTCACAACCTCACCAAGGCTCACTCTGTCTAGACACTTGCACTGTTTAGCATTGTTCTGAGTAAAGTGCTTTTGTAAACTAGAAAGCACTTTGCATATTATAGCTCTTTTCATTTATTTTATCAGGAACTAGTCTCCATTCCGGGAGGCAATGATGTATAGTTTTTCAGGTAGCACCTTGGTTCAAATCCCAGATATGAAGCTTGCTTGCTATTTGTCATGAGCAAATTACATCACCTCTGACCTTAAGCACCCTCAAAACTGTAAAACGGGGATACATATTCAAAGCACAGAGGATGATGTCAAGGAATATGGTGGGTGGGGGTGGACATAGAATGGGAAAAGGAGTTGGGCCAGTCATATAACAAGAAATATAATCAACAGAAAGTCTATGTACTCCATTGGTATTGATATCAAGAAAATTAAAGGCCTCAACATGATGGGTGGATTCATGGCAGGCTAAGGATAAGACTTACACTGGAAGAGAAGGTCTGGATGGGTTGTTAATCTTCTCATCTTTGTGGCTGGGGGAAGCACCCACCCTGACAAGGTAACATCCACCCCACAGAATAGGCACTACTCTACCAAATCAGATTGTGAGGAGGTAAATGCTATGAAGCCCTTAAAGTGTTATAAAATGGGAGCTAATATTGTTTCAAGTCAGATATGGAGGCCTCCTGAAAAAAAACAACCCTCAAACCTAGTGAATAGGTAGGCCATTATTTAAAGACACTGGATACATCCTCATTGTTGATCAAAAAGACCTAAAATGGAATGTGGTGTATGGAGGCAGGGGTGGTGGTGCTGAAGCAGGATGAAATTTGTTCTCTCTGGAGTAGTCAATGCCAAACTTTTAGTAGATCCTGGGTGGACATTTGGCTTCATGGCCAAACAATATTGGAGCATTCAAGTGATAACATACTTCTGCACGTGGAGGGGCTATTTGGGAAAAGCAGAGAGTATTTTGCTCTGCACAGCCTCCATTCCCCATTAAGAAGGGCTTCATACACTTCGGAAATCCAAACCCCCAGTGGTCAATTATGGCACAGAAATTATGTCAAGCCTAGAAAATAGCTCTCTGAACATTCCTACAATGGTTTATCCTACAATGTGCAGCTGGGCTCCCCGTCCATGAATGGGAATCATTCACAGTGGGCCTGTTAGCATGTGAACATAAAGGTATTTTACTCAACAGAAAATGGGTTTTTAAGTATGAGGTATATGAACAGTATACGAACAATTCCCAAAGAGAATACAGAAAACTTAAAAACAACAGCTATCTCATCTCCCTGAAAGCTCTACTCACACCTAAAAAGAGAACTTAAAGTTGCTGAAATATCTTCGAAAGCACATATGGTAGAGGTAGTATGGTGTAGTGGCTAGGGTGCTGGGCTTGGAGTCTGGCAGAAAGGCAGGTTCAAATTCCATTTCTGACACTTACTACTTACTTGGATGACTTTAGATAAATCATTTAATCTCTAAGTGTCCCAGGCAACTTCTTAGGACTTAATCCTGTGACCCTACTAAATCATGGACAGGTCGGGATCTTCACTGATGGAAGGAGTAGCCACAATGGAAGTCCACCATGCTGGTAAAAAACACTGTTCCACTGCATATTCAGCACTTCATCAAAGTTGTGAAACACATACCTTCTATGCCTTAGTTGCTACTAAGGTTGAATCGACAGTATTCAGTAAAGGAGTTGGAACAAGTGAAAAGTTCTCCAGCCGGTAGACAGTCTTCTGGTGCTAAACAGACACAGGGTCAGCTGGCAAACCTGTGTTGGCAAACCTGTGCTCCACATCTTTTCAGCTTTGTAGAACTGCCAGACCTTTTGTTCTCCCAGCATAGGCTATGAGGCATGGTTACCTCCATACCAGGAAGTGACACAGGAGGAAGGCTTTAATGGAGGATTATCATTATTAGGTTGTCTTCATGACATATTATGGCCTTTCCCCCTCCCTAAATCTATCCCAAGGGGGTCACTTTCCTGATGAGAAATCCTTCTTTGGTCTTCTTGGCTAGGTTGATTTTCAGAAGACACACATGCACACAATTGTCTCTAGTTCTCTGCTTGAAGCCTTTCTAGCTTGGTCAGACCTATCAGAATCTCTGGAGACCTTGGGGTCATTTCTGTAGCATGGTAAGAAATCATGGGATGTACGAATGCTAAAAAAGAACAAAGCCAGAGGCACAAACTGATGTGAAAAATAATAAAAGACTATAGTCATGGTCTTTAATTCTTCCTTATTCCTCAATAATCCTGAGGTCCCTTAACATGCACAATTCTCTGACATTTAGGAGAAAGAGAGGAGAGAAGAGATGAGAGGACACAGAAATAACCCTAAGGACAACAGAGTCCCACTGTGTGTGACCAGAGGTGATAAGCATATCATATCCATTTTGGAATGAACAAATGGCATCACTTAGGCTATCTATACACAACTCCTTAATGATAAGAACCCAGTCGGCAGGTCTGGGCTTGAGTGTTGTTTCTGTGTTAAAGGTAGGTGGGAGTGAGAGGGCTTCTATTTACTAGCATTTCCCTGACAAAGCTTTTTCCCTTCTCTCCCCCTCATCCCTTCTCAGTATGGGTTAGGCTTAGGTTTCTCTTTTCTCCTTCAATGGGAATGAGCTTTTCCTAAAGAGAAACAAAGCTGCTTCTGGGACCTGGATTGCCTCTGCT
The DNA here is from genome assembly GCF_028372415.1 of Notamacropus eugenii. Classification (NCBI taxonomy): domain Eukaryota; kingdom Metazoa; phylum Chordata; class Mammalia; order Diprotodontia; family Macropodidae; genus Notamacropus; species Notamacropus eugenii. The sequence goes on from NC_092876.1 coordinate 126,742,136, forward strand.
TTCCTTACATATCCTGGTCATCTAAAGTCAAAAAAAAAGCCTCAGTCAGAGGTAGTGGGGGCCCCTTTGATGTGGTGGATTTCTGAAGACCAAGAGTCATCACATTGTTCACCCTCTTCTGTCCTGATGAAGAGATGTATTTCCAGATGGAGATGGAGGGCCCACATCCAGTGAAGTGTTGCTGTACCCTTGTTGTGTATCCCTATGTGATAGGGCATAGTAAACCTTTTGTCAACACTGAGAGGACCAGATACATCAAACGAGGCAAAAATTTTATTATAATTTTACTTTGAAATAAAGCTTTTCATCCTATCTTTATTTTGTTTTATTGAAAGTGCTCTGCATCAATTGAGGCAGCTTGGTCCTTTGAAGTATTCTTAAATTCCAGAACTTCTAGTGTTAATTGTTTAATGACTTCTGAGTGTCTCATTTCAATCTTATGTCAAACCTTAACTAAGGGGGCACTGGTATTTAAGCTACTTCAGTTAGTGGGTAACAGTGGGTGGATCACTATGAGCCTCAGTTTTCTTATCTGTAAAACAGAGAAATTTTACATAACTTACCTTACTTGTTAATTCAACAATTTTAGTGTGTCCCTGCACAACAGGTCAAGAACTATGCTAGGCACTAGGGATACAAATGAGGATGACAGCACAGTTCCTGCTGTCAGGGAACTTAAAGCCTAATAGATAGAACAGGAACATGATACTAGGTAATGTATGATGGGGACAAAGGAGACACTGACCAAGGGCTCTGTGAAAATCTACAGATTTTGAAGGATTCAGGGTAAGCTTCATGGAGGAGGTGGCATCTGAGTACACCTTGAAGGAAGAGAAACATTTCAATAGATGATGAGGGGCCAAGGTTCTGATGCCCCCACTTCAGACCTGGAGTGCGGCACCTTGTAGCCGGTGAAGTGTTACAGAGAGGTGAGTTAACACATTCAAATCCTTGTAGACCATGTCACTGGCAAGTTTAGGAAGGCTCTCATTCTGTTCCCTTGATCATAGATAGAGTACTGCATATTATTATGTATAAAAGAGAGTAAAGAGCAGAGAAAGAATATTAGCAGCTCATGTTTAGATGGTGCTCTGCTGTTTACAAAATGTTTTCCTCACAATAACCTAGCAAGGCAAGTTAATCATTATTCCCATAATACAGATATGACTACTGAGGCTCAGAGAGGGGATGTGATCTGACGAAGGTGACTAGTAACTGACAGATCCAGGTCTTTGGACTCTAAGTCCAAAACTCTTTTCAAGAACAGATCCATAAGAGTTAAGCATCTGCTGAGCTGAAGACGGGATGGAAGAGGCAATTTTCAGAGTTCCCAAAGCAGGAGGCAGAGAAGTGACTTGTGGTGTGTGGAATTCTTCAATGTCTCAGCCTCCTAAGGCACAGAGAACCAGAGCCAATGCTTCCTCTCACATTCAAGTTTAAGGTTTTGTCTTCTGGAAGGAAAATGAATAAAATCTAGACAGGGATCAACCTGGCTGATGAACTGGACCAAAGAGAAAGAAAGTGGCATTGATGTGTGGAAGGGCAGAAAAGGAGGACCACAGAGATGAGTGAAAATAGGAAAATAAAATTTTGAAAAGCAATGAAAAGTCATCCAATAAAATATTTAAAATAAATCCCCCAAACCCTGAAATAGGCTTATTTTAAATTCATGTTAAGGTCACTTATTTAATACTGTAAAAATGGTCAAGGCCTTTCATAACTAGACTGCACATGAGGAGAATGAGCTTGAGCTAACAAAGGGCACATCATAGAGGAAGCACGCACGTTCCCACCGTTCATTTGCTGGCACCCCGTTAGGTCTTCTGCTGACTTTGGGAGTCACACTTTCAAATCCACATATGAATGAGCCAATGAGCTGCCTGGTGACAGAGGCCGACATTCATCTCTGCAGCTGCCTGAGGCCTATTTCCCTCAGTTGCAAAGAGGAGCAGACATATGGGAGCGTTTTCCCATGATTTCACCCCTTGCAAACTGTGAGTCTCATGTCTCTTAAAGAATTGACAATTACCAAATATTTTGAAAAGTCAGTATTATGTCATTCATTGGTATTGTCTGAAGCTGAAAGTAATGGGAGTACAAAGCTGGACAGAGCAGAGGCAGGCTTATTCCACGTTTGATTAGACCACAAGCAGGATGCAAAAGTAAAGAGGATCTACAAAGATCAGAAGGAGCTGGAGGCAACAGTGTGGACACTTGTTAGAAATATCATCTTTAATTAGCTTGAGGAGGAGAAAGAAATCACAGCCTGGATTTCCAGCTCCAACCCTGATGCACTGGGCTTTGTTTGGCACAGCCACCTCAGAAGGTACAGAGAATGTCTTGCCTAGTACCAATGAAGTGGTTCCTTGGAAACAGAGCAAAAGGTGAAACCACATTCCCAAGGGTTATAGGGAGGTAACTAACATTGCTGGGGTTAAGTACTAGCTAGAAGAATGTCAGATGACCAATTTGTGACTTGGGCCATTGGTCAAAATGACACGGTAATGGGCGTCCCCAATATTATGATGGGCCCTGGTTGTGATGTAATTAGTGATGCTGTGAATCTGAGACCCTCTATGGGTCAATGCTACATGGAAAATGCCTGTACAATGGCCTGTAGGGAAGAAGTGACAGATGTCAGACTGTGGTGGCAGGACTGAGCTAGAATGTGTGGTTCCCAATGAGAGCAGAGACAACTGGGCCACCTGCTAGTTCAAGAAGTGGAGCTGAGCCCAGTCCTATGGTTGGACCCTTTTACCTTGCCAACAACCTTCTAAGTTTCCTTCAACAAGTACCTGAATGAAGTATGATGTAGCTAAGTATTAGTTCACTACTAAGCATCTGGATAGTTACCTAGTCTGGCTTCATCCCAGTCAACAACTTCCATTATTCAATTGCATATTAATGTAAGATAATAGAGAAAAGTTACATGTTATCAGATTCAGTCCACATCAAAGGGGAAAAGGTCACTGTTCAGAACTAGCTCATTAAAGAAGCCTAATTTCTGCAGCACTTCAATATATACATGAACATCATATTGTGTCCTTTTAGACATTATAAGGGAGAAAAAGACACATTAAGTCCCCAGCATGCCCACTTCTCACTCCAATTCTGGTCTGGTGGTGTTGGTCAGAGACTCATCCTTTTACCACAAGGGCTGGTACATTATTTAATATGGAAACTTGAAGAATCTTGGGATTATCTTCCCAAGGCAACGAGGCCAGTGGCAGGTAGTTGTGCTTTCTCCGTGGGACCTCTTCTCATAAGTGCTTCTTGGGTGGCTCAACCAGGATTATGGGCCAAATCCCAAAGACAAACTATTTAGGTAAGGGTTTGAGGAGAGAGAAAGAAGAAAAATAGTTTTTTTTCAATACAAATTCTAGAAAAAGGTTGAGTTAGAACATCCTAGTCTAGAACATCAGGGAATTCTGGCTGAATCGTAAGAATCAAACTGTGGTTAATAGCAATGGTCTGTCTGAGGGTGGCCATGTTGGGTTGCCACTGTCCCCAGCCATGGTAGATGGAGGTAAAGCTCCTGTTCTTAAGAGCAGGACCCAAAGCTCCAGGGAATTCTTGTACTCAAATGCACAAAGACTAGGGCTTACCTTCACCTTTGGTCTATACCGCAGATAAAGTGTCCTTGTGTACAAGCTGAAAGGGAAAGAAAAGGGTTATTTCAAGAGACAGAATTACAGAACATCTCAATTTGGAAGAGAGGTTAGTGTTGCTACTTACTTTCTGCAGAGTTTTGGGCAAACCCTTTCCTCTCTTATGACCTAATCCAATTCACAGCTGAGCAGGGCTCTCTACAAAAGTCCTACCAAATAATCATTTGGTCTTTGAAAACCTACAGAGATGGGAAACTAACTGCCTCATGTGACAGAACATTTTCCTTTTTCAGACAGCTCTAATTGTTAGGAAGTTTTCCTTATGGTGAATTGATGTTCATTTCTCGGCAAGCATGCCCATATAAGTATGTGCTAAATAGACGCAAGGTGATTTTTCAGGGGGGCGTTAACAGCTGAGGGCAGGGAGTGAGGATCAGGAGAAGCCTCATGTAGGAAGCAGAATTTGTGCTGAGCTTTGAAGGGAGCCAGAGATTCTAAGAGGCAGATGTGATGAAGAACTATACTTGAGCTACAGGGGCTAGCTTATGTAAAGGCATGATGAGGAGACATTGTATTTTGTGCATGAAGAATAGTAAGAAAGCCAGTGTGACTGGACCACAGAGTGCATTATGGGAAGTAATGTGTTAATAAGCCCAGAAGGGTAGACTCTAGACAGACTGTCAAAGGCTTTAAATTATAAAGAGGGATTTGTATTTGATCCTAGAGGTCACAGGGGAGCTTATTGAATAGGGGAGGAGGATCTTATCAAATAGGGGAGGAAGGATCAGTTGGCAGGTATGTGGAGGATGGGCCAGACAGAGGAGAAAAACTTGAGGCAGGGAAACTAATTAGAAAGTTACTGTAATTGTCTAGGTGAGAAGTGCCCTGAACGCAGAATAAGGGTGGTGATTGTGTGAATGGAGAGAAGTGTGAAATGGTTATATGGAGTGCAGGAATGTAAGAAGTCAAGGATAATTCTCAAGGTGTAAATTTGGGTACCTAGAAAGATGGAGGGCGGTGCCCTTGACAAAAATCAACCCAGGGAACAAGAAACAGACACAGAGAAATATAACATGCCATACTATATAATTATATTTTGTTGTTGTTCAGTCATTTTAGCCGTGTCTGACTCTTCATGACCCCACATTTGAGGATTTCTTGGCAAAGATGTGTAGTGGTTTGCCATTTCCTTCTCCATCTCATTTTACAGATGAGGAAACCAAGGCAAACAGGTTAAGTAACTTAACTGGCACCAAAGTACAAAGTCAGCTATTCCTAAAGCTCCAATATTTCCCTCCTCTAGGCTCAGAAAGTTCCTGTGATTTGCTTTTGCTTCTAGGTTAAAATACAAATTCTGTTTTTTGAAGCCCTGTATAACTAGGTGTAATTTTATTCACTATGCTGGGGATTCTTCATAACCCCAAGGATAAGCACAGGGCCTGACATGAATAAATACTTGTCAACTGACTGACTCAAATACCTCCACAATCTGGCCCTGATGTATCTTTCAAGAATGACTTTATATTTCTCTCCCTTATGCTCTGGGCTCCTTGCTATTCTGCATAAAGGACATTCCATCTCTGCCTCCAGGCCTCTGGCTGGGCTGCCCTCTATGCTCTCCTTTCTCATTTTTCTCTCTTAGATTCTCAAATCTTATGTCATTTTCTTCAGCAGGTTTTTCCTGATTCCCGAGCTGATGGCATTCTCTTCCCCAGATATAACTCTGTATACACCGTGGTGCTGATTTCTCTGTGGACATGCTACAGGGTATCTTCCCTACAACAGAATCACCTCAAGGGTACGGACTGGTATCACCAGTGCCCAGAAAGTCATAGGCCTTTAGTAGATGTTGGATAAATTAAAGTGAATTTAAAGGAACAAGTTGGTATGTGAGGTTTGTTGGTGAAGATGAAGAAGGTCATCGGAGTGCTGGAAATGGAGATAGGAGATCTGGGTTCTAGTCCAGGCACAGACACAAAGTTCTGTGATTATGGGCAAAGCACTTTATCACTCTGTGTCTCCTCATTGGTAAAACAGTACAATAAATCTAAGTCTTTCTGGGACTGATTTCAAGCTCTTCTCCCATATTGCCGTGTCCCACTATGCTACTTTGGAAAATTAGTCCCCATATATGGGATGATTATTGGCCATAATTACTTATCTTTTTGCAAGAAAACCACGGTTTCAAGTTATGTGTGTGGGCTGCTCAAAGTAGTGGACTTAAATACCTGCTGCCTAATAGAAGTTTACCAGAACACCAAGTACAGGCTACAACAGTGCAGACACTCAGAGTATTTTTCCTATGAACGTAAAGTATAATTGTCAAAAAACTGTTGAGCTCTACTCTTAGGGCTGTTCTGAAGAAACTGTCATGGCAAGTCATCAAGTTAAGGCACCCTGAGATTGAATAATCTAGTCTGTGCCCTCAATGAGCTCCCCCTCACTGAGGGCCTCAAATTAAACTCAAAGAAGGCCTCGCTGTCACCAGCCATCCCTGATGCCTCCAGTGCCATATCTGAGAAAGTGCTGAGGAAGAAGAGTGCTTTTGCCACCTTGGAAACAGACAGAGAGCATGGCCTTCATGGAGCATAGTACTCTGTACTTCTCTGAGGCACATAACCTAGGTTGTGGTATTTTCATCATCAAGACTGGTGTCAACACCCTTTGTGGAGATCCCCTCATCATCAAGAGCAGTGCTTTGCACCCCTTAGGTGCTTAATGTGTGCTTGCTGAGCTGAAATTGAGTGAGGTCCACCATGAAAATGTTACCAGGATCAGGGCAATCTAACATCTCCTTTATCATCCTGTTCATGTTCCTGCTGTGTCCTCTGAAGGTGACTATGAACATTCAAGCATTAGTGAAGTGAGATAAGCTCTCAGCCCTTTCTGTTCCCTCTCCAGAATCAGAATGGCTGAGTCTGAGTCCTGGCTTAAGACACAACCAGTAAGCAGCATAGTCAGAGTACTCAGCTATCCTGATTCTGAGTCAAGAATCAGACTTACAACATATCAAACAGTTAGAGGGATTATAGATTAACAGGGAGAAGTGATGTTAAGATATTTTGCCTAACCACCTTCTTTTAGAAATAAGGACACCAAGGCCTTGGGGGAAAGTAAGCAGAATTGGGATGTTAGTCTTTCCACTGGGGCAGCTAACTGGTGCAATGGATAGGAATGCTGGGCCTGGAGTCAGGAAGACTCATGTTCCTGAGTTCAAATCTGGCCTCAGATGCATAACTATGTGACCCTGGGCAAATCATTTATCCCTGTTTGCCTCAGTTTCCTCATATGCAAAATGAGCTGGAGAAGGAAAAGCCAAACTACTCCAGTATCTTGGCCATGAAAACTCCAAATAGGGTCACAAGAGTGGAACATGGCTGAACACAAGTGTTTTCCATGCTTCTGAGTCATGATCTATAACAATCAGACTTGTGGTATCAGTATTCCTGTGAATTGGGCACAGTCAGTCTTTGGAAGATTTCCCCTACCCTTCTGTGATAGAAACTTCTTTTTCATTTCCCCAAATCCTTGAGGTCACATGGGCTAGAAGGAGAAGGAGTGCTACCACTGAAGTTTCTGAGGAGGGAGGGGAATGCTTCTCTCTCCTCCCCTGGTAACAGAGGATACAACAGCTGCAGGAGGTATCAGAGCTGAAAACAGCCTTAGGCTGTAGAATGTGAGAGCTGGAAGGGATCTTAGTGTTCCTAAAACCCAGCCCTGCCATTTTATGGAGGAAAGAATGATAGGAAAGGTAAAATGACATGTCCATGGTAAAGTAAGCTGTGGAGAGGTTATCTTGGCAGACAAGGAAAAGTTGGAGTGGCCAGCTTGGAGACTTTCTGTGTGTGCTTGGAAATCCTGATTTAGTGTGGGGAATGCTGCATATGCTACCACAAGCATTAGATCTTTTTGCTACAAGAGGAGGCTCAGTGGAGGCATGAGGAAAGGCATATCTTGAAATATTTGTGATATAAAAATAAAGCATCAATAAGAAATTATAATGACAAGGAAGAGAAAGTGCAAGAAAGGTTAGGAATGAAAATGTCCTTATTTTACATTTCAATTTTGAATCTCATTTCAAAGAGGATAGACACAGTGGATATATAGGATGGGGGAAAGCGAAGTGAGAGAGAGGGCTTAAGAGAAAGTCCTCCAGGACTGGGGCTTACAGAGCTGAGGAAGAGAGACTTGGGCGGGATATTCCAAGTGAAGCTGCCGCCAAAGTCCCTAAAGCAGAAAAGGTACCTGGGGTCACCAAGAGTATTCCAAGATGTAGCAGCTATTATGTAAACTGCATTCAAACGTGTCCTCCAGTATATTCTCCTAGGAAGCTGGGCCTCATGTGTGGAGTACGTGTCAGCACTAATTGACTTTGGGCAGGAAAGAAAACCTTGTGATTGAGATATGGGCTGCTCAAGCAGGAGACTGGAAGAGACTACCTGTTTCCAACTAGTTGCTGTTTATTAGAACACCCTGTTCTATCAAGTACACTGGGGCTATTGAGGATATATTTCTTAAGAATCCAAAAGAAAGTTGTCAAAAAAAACCCCCACAAAAAAACGCTAAAACCAAATTTCTGAATTGGAGTAGAGTAAAAATAATAGTGTGAGATAATTTTCAAAAATAAAGATTTTAGGATTAACTAAAAAATTTAAAATGGCCAGAAAAACTTATTCCCAAAAATGTATTATTTATATTAGTAGAATAATGAATTTACTAACAAAATAGTTCACATTTGAATGTTTTATAAAACTTTTTACAGAAATTCCATGAGGCAAAGAGTGCAAGTCTTGTTACCTGCTCTAAACTGGCCCAGTACTGGGTCCTGGGAATAAAAAGGATGGCTAACAGTCCTTATCCTCAGGGACTTGGCATTCTGATTAGTGGAGATGATATTTAAATAAACAGGCTCATACAGGAGACATTCAGAACAGATACAAGTTAGCCTGGGGTGGGGGGAGGCTGTAGCAGATGGGGAGTCTGGAAAGGACTTCCTGCAGAAGGTGGCATTGGAGCTGAGTCTTGAAGGGAGCCTGGGGTTCCAAGAGACAGAGGAGAGGAGCGAGAGCCTTTCAGCTGTGGAGGACATCCAGTACGAAGGTGTGGAGGTGGGACATGGAGTGTGAGAAACAGCAAGCAGACTTATATGGGCAGATAGTAGAAGGTGTGGAGAGGGGTGGAATGGAAGAACACTAGAAATTAGGCTTGTAAGAGACCGGGTTGTGAAAAGCTTTAAATTTCAAACAAAAGACTTTCTATGTGATCCTGGAAGTAACAGTGAAGCACTAGAGTTTACTGAGTAGGGTGTGGAGTGAGCTGGCCAGACTTATGTTTCAGCAAAAGAGTTGTGAGCCTGAGTGACTGGAAGGATGGTGGCATTGTCTCCAGCAGAAAGGAAGTCTGGGAGAAAAGGGGTATGTGGGGAAAGGCAAGAAAACAGAGCTACTGAATCAAGAAGATGCTAAGAAAGGCCTTCGAAGTTTGCTTCTCTGCCCAGAGCCAGTTTTAAGGAAAACTGTGGTGCAGATGAAGGAATTACTAGCTCTCTCTTCTCCCCTTCAGTGCTCTCATTTTCTCCTCTCTTAAGCAGTTCAATTCCCTCTCAAACATTAGGTTTGGTTGCCATTCACCCAGGTTCAGACTTTTAAGCCAGTCCACAATCAGCAACTACTAACCTTTTCCTGCTTCTTAGGTTCCTCATCTGTTCTAGGAATAATCTGATTCCCTAATTCACACGAGGGTATTAAGGGAAAGCTGAAGGCCAGCCCTGACCAGGTAATTCAAACCACTCAATCGGTACTAAGCATCTACTCTCCAGGTATTGTACTTGGGTTGAGGATCCGAAGCTGTGTTCCAAACATACTGGGCTTTCAAAGGGATTGTAAATATAATAAAGAGGAAAAACACCCCCACACAACTATACTACATTGGCTATGGTTTCCCCTCTTTCCCCCTCCCCCAAATTTCTATTCCATACCTGAAAAGGATGTGAAGATAGGAGCCAAGGCCAGTAAGAATGTGCCACCAAGCGTGTAACTGTGTAAAAACACCCACAAAAGGTGGTACCTTTGTACGAAAGTTCCTGTTAGGAGGAAAAATAGAACAAACCGATTTTTGTATAATCACAAAAATATACAATTATAGTGCCTGCTGACACAGCCCTGGGGATTACCAAGCACATGCTCTTCATGCACAGCAAAGAATGTTAATTCTTTAGGATTGCTACAGGTGAGGGCGTAAATCTTCAGGGCTTCTGACACATTCTTTGTTCATGCCCTACTTAAGACCACCTTCTGGTGGAGAAATGCATTATTAGTCTTAGTCAACAGATAACACAACTAAGGTAAAATAAGGCAACTTTTAAAAAATATTCCCATGAATTCATAGGAGTAAGACTTTATATTCCCTAAGCTACCATTGTGTTCTTCAACCTGGACCTTAGTTTTCATATAATATTGACTAGAGTCTGGAAGCCTGCGTTTCTCTCCAGCACATTCCAACTCTGTGACCCGGGGCAGGTCACTGTGCACAGGTGAAGCACTAATATTTCCAGCGCCTGTGCCTCTGGGTGGTTGTGATTACTCCTCAAACTTCGGCCTACACTGAAATCTCTGTTTTTCTATCATTAAAACAGTGTTTTGATCTGTTATTATATTTTCCCAGTGGATTTAGAGTAAAACTTTTCAATGATATTATAAAACGTGACAGACGGGGGGTCAGAAATGTATACACCACACGATGATCAGGTTTCTTTTGTGCCCTGACACTTCCAAAGGACTTTCCTCAAATCAGCTCTGTAAGGCAGAGGACACATACATGTAATATTTACCATTACACATCACGTTATATTTGTCATGCTTCCAGAAAAAATATAATTAAGTTTGTTTTTCCTCACCTCAGTGATTCACAAAAGATGTTGTCTACATTCCAAAGGAAAAATCCCATCAAAAATATGCCTAAGGATGTATAACCCAGTCCTCTAAGCCACGGGTATACCCTGTGGAGAGAAGAAAAAGCAAAATTTAATTCAGTTAAATTCACTGTTCAAAACTCTTGAGTATTTTTCTGCTGTCTTCAGGATAAAGTACACACTGTAGTTTGGCATGTAAGGCCTTCTGCAGTCTGGACTCAACTTTACAGCCTTATCCACATGGCTCTTCCCCTCATACTCTGTGCATACAGAGATCTTTTCTCTCCCCCTCTAATCCATAGTGCTGTTCTTCCAATAATTTCCAACATAACTGCAAAAATGTCATTTTCCTGCTCCATCTTCTTGACCATCTCTATACCAGGTCTCAAATAGTTTCTCTGCTGAAATCCCACAAGTTTTTATTTAAGTCATCATGGCATTAGCAACTAGGTATCTGGGCCACCCTCACTGAAGCTTGGATTCCTCCCTTGGAACCACCTTGGGCTCTCACAGGTAGGCTTCAATCTCACCAGGCTTCTGTGCCATTTCCTGGACATCTCCACACTGCATACCCTCTCACTCCATCCTTTCTAGCTCCCTCTGATGTATTATCTTCTCCACTAGAGTATGTTCTACGAGGGCAAGGACTGTCTTGCTTACTTGCATTTTTATTGTTTGCACTTAGCACAATGCCTTGCACACAGTAGCCATCTGATCCTGTGCAAGTCACTTAACCTGCCTGCCTCAGTTCCCTCATCTGTAAAGGGAGGATAATAACAGCACCTACCTTGTAGGATTATCATGAGGACCAAATGAAATAATGTTTTTCAAGTGCTTTGCAAACCTTTAAGCATGAATGTTGTAACTTGTCATTATTTCTGTTTCTATATATCTTCAATATCAAACCTTATCAGATATTTTGCAGAAGGATTTTTTCCTCCATTGCGTCCCTTCTCCTGATGCTTTAATTTTACATAAAAGCGTTTCAATTTCATGTAATCAGTCATCCTTTTTATCGTCTGTAATTGCCTTTATCCTTGTCGGATTAAGACTTCACTCTCTGTCCATGGCTGTAAAAAGTGTATTATCTCCTTTTAAAATATTTTTATACTATAATCTTTAATATTCCAGTCATGTATTCATTTTAAATTTGTTGTGGAATACTGTATATAAGATGTTGATCTAACCTTCATTTCTGCCAAAATGCTTTCCAGTTTTCCCAATGGTTCTTATCAAATAGGGAGTTCTTTCCTAGGTAATTTATGCTTCCAGGTTTATCGAACACTACTTATTGGAATCCAGTATTTCTGTTTCTTTCTTCTCTATATTATTCCACTGATCTGCTTTTCCATGATTTGACTAGCTCCAAATGGTTCTAATGACTGCTGCTTTAGGATATAGTTTGGGGTCTGGAAATGGTATTCTCCCTTCATCCCTACATCCCTCCCATTATTTGCTTTGATATTCTAGATGTTTTGTTCCTTTAAATGAACTTTGTTCTTATTTTACCTAACTCTATAAAGTATTATTTTGATTAGAACATAATTTAACCTGCGAATTAACTTTGGTAGTACTGTCAGGTCAATTCTATTGGCACAGCTTATCTGTGAAAACTGGATATTCCTATAGCTATATTTAAATTGTTCTTTATTTCTTTGAGGAGAATTTTATAATTTTTTTATTACAGGCATTTTATTATAAATATCTTTTAAAATCTATACAAGCACTGAGTTATGCTTTAGTTACAAACTCCCACATATTTTATTCACTTTGTAGTTATTTAGGTACATTTTTAAATTTATATATACATATATATTCCTGTTTAATCTTCACAATAATCATGTGAGGTAAGAGCTTTACTATTCCCATTTACAGATGAGGAAACTGACACTTAGGTTAGGGTGGCCCATGTAGGCTCACATAGCTAGTAATTTCTGAGACAGGATTTCAACTCTGGTCTTCCTCACTCTATTTAAAAAAATATTATTTAGTTATTTTTAGCATTCTTTCTAAATTTTGTGTTCCAAATTATCTCTCTCCCTTTCACCACCTTTTCCCTACCAAATGAAAAGGCAAGCAATATCACAGTTATACCTGCGAAATCATACAAAACGTATTTCCGTATTAGCCATGGTTTTTTTTAAAAAGCAAGAAACTCATACTTCAATTTTCACTCAGTTCATCAGTTCCCTCTCTGGATATGGAGAGCGCATTTTCATCATGAATCGTCTGGAATTGTCTTGGATCACTGTATTGATCTGAGTAGCCAAGTCTGTCACAGCTGATTATCATGACAACATTGCTGGTATTATGTACATGATCTCCTGGTTCTTCTCACTTCACTTTGAATCAGTTTATATGGGTTTGCTCTTTTTCTGAAGCCACCCCCTCATCATTTCTTATAGTACACAATAGTACTTCATCACAACTATAAGCTATAACTTATTCAGCCTTCCCAAATTTAGGATTACCCCTTTGATTTCTAATTCTTTGCCACCTCAAAAAGAGCTGAAATAAGGCTGAAAAATAGGGGGAATTGTGCAGTGACTAGTATCAAATGTATAATGTCTGTATTTTTCCCATAGTTGAGTGACTTGTTATCTATGTTCCAAGTATAGGCTGATGTCCCTCCCAGAGAAGAAAGTGAGGGGTCTTGAAGTATGCGCCTCTAATATTCCCGGTTATTAAGAAGAATGAAGAGTTCCAAAAAGGGCCAAATCTAAGACTTCAAAGATCTAAAGAGGAAAAAAAAGAATCTGAAGTGGACAGAAGATTTGACCCTTGCAAGGATGATGTCCCAGAAAGGGAGAGAATAGTTGTATAAAATTAGAAGTCTAGATTCAGTCAAAGGGTCACACCCAAGGACCTAGAAGGCCACATGTGGCCTCAAGGTTGCAAGTTCCTCATTCCTGGGCTTGAACATCATGTTGAATTCTAATTAGAAGATATTCAATAGGGTTAAACATAAAATCTTACACTTGTTTAAAAAAAATTAGCCTCTTAGGAATAGGCACTGTACACTGCCTATGCTGGATGCTGTTTAGAGTACTGTATTCATTTCTGGGTACTATAGTTTAAAAACATGGATATGTTGATGAGTGTTCAGAAAAGGGCAACCATGATGGTAAAGGATCTTGAATCCATTATGTCTTAGTAAAAATTGAAGGATATGGGCATGTTTAGCTTGGAAAAAAGACTCCTGGGGGACCATAGCTATCTTTAATCATTTGGAGATCTGTCATGTGGAGGAAATTTGTTCTGGTCAGACCCAGAGGATAGAACCAGGAGCAATGGGTGTGAGTTATAAAGAGGCAAATTCAGTTTGGCATCTGGATCCACTTCCTAATAACTCTGGGGCTCTGAAAGTGGAGGGGCTTCCTCTGGAGGTGGGAACTCTTCTTCCTTAGAAGTCCACCAGAGGTAGGAGAACCACCTGTTGGGTGTGTCAGAGCAGTGGGGATTTCTTTGGTATGTGGCTCCTCAGTTAACTTTTGCATCTCCTTTTCCATCTGTCCAATTGTTCCTTTAAGGAGTTATTTTCTCCAGTTAGGTTTTGTACTTCCTTTTCCATTTGTCCAATTGTCCTTTTAAATTCTTCTGTGATTTTTTTTTTCACATTTTTAAAGTCACTGGTCAGTTTCTCGTCTATTTCTCTAATTTGGCTTTTAAAATCCTTCCTGAGCTCTTCCAAGAAGGCTCTTTGTGCTTCAGACCAGTTCATATTCCCTTATGAAGTTTCAGGTTGGAGTACAGTCTTAATGCGGACCTCTTTGGTATTTGTTTTGGTCCTTCTCCTCACAAAAAGATTCTACGATCTTTTCTGCTTTGCTTCTTACTCATGATAATAACCCTTTTCTTGGTTTTTAAAGTAGATCTCTGCATTTGGAGTACCAGGGGGCTCTGTCCCACAGTTCTTGTGCCTAAAACCTGAGGCTTTGTGTGTTGTGGCCTCTGGTTCTTTCAGCTAGAAGCTAAAATGCTGCAGCATATCTGGTGCTGAGCTGGCTAGTGTGGGAAGGCAGAGGCCAGGTGAGGTCTTTTTGCGTTTCCCCGCAGTTACCCTGGAGCTAGCTGTGTTAAGTGTGGGTGAGGTTTAGTCTGTCCACAGGTCTCCTCGCTGAGCTAGAGCATAGGCAAGTTCAGCAGTTGGTGATCCCATCTGTGCTAGTGTCCTCCTGACTCCCCTGGGGTGCTGAGGCATGCCTGGGGTCCTGGTGTTGCTGGCAGTTGCAGGCTTCATGCCCCTGGGGCTCAGGATCTTCTCCTGGTTTGTTGAGGTGGGGCTGTCTGGGACAGCTCTGATTCTGCACTGGTCCCCTTCAGCCACAGCAAGAGGAACCCTCCTTAGTGATCTTTCTAGCCTCATGGGCTAAGAGTTTGCTTACCCCTTCTGCTGCTCTCACCGTTTCAGGGTTTTTCCTGGGGAGATATTTTCTGGGCTCATCAAGGTCAACAAGGGGAGGGAGATAGCAATTACTGATCACTCCGCCATCTTGGCTCCTGGAACTGGACTGAATTGTATTTAAATATGATATGTGCTCCTGAGCTTCCTTCCAACTCTCCAATTCTGTTATTCAGTGATCTGAGGAAGAACACTTTCCATTCAGGGAGCAGGGAAGGTAAATGGAGGAAATAGTATGTAAACTGGGTCTTGAAGGAAAGATTAAATGGGCAGAGATATGGAGATAGTTCCAGGTCTGGAGATGATCTATGAAAGTACATAGGGCCAGTAAAGGCAGGGTGAGATCAGGGTACAGTTAAGAGTCAGGCTGTGGTTAGAGTGTAGAAGGGAATTACTGTGAAGGGAAAGACTGCAGCCAGATTGTCTCTGCTAGGGTAAGGGGTTTGCATTTTATTCCACAGGTAACAGAACTACTGAATGCTACAGTTAGGAAGGGACCCTAGAGGCCACCTCATACCCTTTACAATATCTTCAACAAGTAGTTTAGTCTCCACATGAAAGTCTTCAGTAAAAGAGAACTTGCCCCTTCCCATTTTACTTTTGGACATCTCAAGTTGGGAGGAAGCTTTTCCTTAGCATACATGTAAATCTGGTTCTCTTTTATATACTGCTATTATTTTTGCCCTTTGGTGTGAAGCTGAACAAGTTATTACTTAGAACACAGAATGACAGTGTTGGAAGGGACCTCAGAATACATGGAGGCCAACTTAATTTTGCAGATGAGGAAATTGAGCACCAAGGCCTTAGTTAAGTAACTTGGTTAAAGTTGCACAGCTAGCAGGAAATCATTCTAATTCAGGAATGGGGAACCTGAGGCCCTGAGGCCATATGTGGCCCTTTAAATCCTCAAGTGCTGTCCTTTGACAAAATATTTGTTCTAGGAAGTTTAGATTCGGTTAAAGGGTCACACTTGATCCCCTAGAGGGCCACATGTGGCCTTGAGGACACAAGTTCTCCACCCCTGTATGCTTCTCTGAGAGTTCAGAGTCTGTATGACCTCATGAAGGGGAAGGTTCTAGGGCCACATCTCAGGACTGTTAGATGTCAAGTCCTGATCACTTCTAGTCAATGTCCTGACCTCTGTATGTCAGTGTTCTCAGAGATGTGAAAAATGACTCTCAAGGTTTGGGAATCAGAACATCTTTTCCTCAGATGCTGTAAATCTAGGGTGAGGAAGAACAGGTTTTCTACTTTTTCCCAAGCTGTTCCAACCATTTCTTTAGAATGGGAAAAAAAGAAACAGACTTTAGGACAAACTGAGACATATGCAGAGTCATAGGATTAGTGGATTGGAAGAACCTAAAGATCATAGTGCAAGTCCCTGAGAGATAGCAGGGTAGAGCAGACAGACAAATGGACTGCAAATCAGAAGATCTAGGCTTGTGTTCCAAGTCTATCGCTAGTTAGACATGTGATCTTCAGCAAGTCCCTTCAGGTTTTTCATCTGTAAAATGGGCATAGCAATTCTTTTAATCCCTACATTCCCTGGTTGTTATTATTGTAAACCAAAAACAACTACAGAAATAGAAGCTACTGTTGTTATTTGATGAGGGAGAAAACTTAGATAAGCCCAGGAGAAGAGCTTGGCGCTGGCTCGTGTTGAAAAAGAAAAAGAATTAGAATGAGGAACTGCATCTTCTCGTTTCTTAGTCTTAGTCTCTTTCTTAGAAAAAATTAAAATATATTATTGATATATTTATATAATATATAACAAAGAATATTTTTTAAAAAAACCAGGAAAAAATTTACAAATCCAATCAATACATGGAAAAGGTCTGAAAACACTAGTTATTACAATGAAGAAAACAGTATTTATTAAGCACCTAGTATGTGCCAGACACTGCGCTAAGCACTGTACAAATATTATTTCATTTGATAGTAAGTACTATTATATTTAGATGAGGTGCTCTAGCCACTGAACCATCTAGCTACCTATAGCCTTGTATAATGTCAAAAGGTAGACTGCAGAAAGTTAAGAACAGTGAAGGGGAAAGGAAGTAGAAATACCAACTATAGATGACTTCTCAAGGAGTTTAGCCACAAAAGTTAGGAGAGATATAGAATGACAGTTATCAGCAATGGAGGGATCAATCAAGTGGTTTTTGTACATAGGGGAGATATGGAAATGTTTGTAGGCACTAGGGAAGCAGCCAGTAGACAGGAAGAGATTGAAAATAAGTGGGAGTAGGGGAGTTAGAGGGGATAATCTGCTGGAGAAGATGAGATTGCAGGTAGAGGGGTTTGCCTTGGTGAGAAGGATCATCTCTTCATGTGAGACAGGGGTGAAGGGGATGGAGGGGGAAGGCATTCATGCAATAGAAGATGAGGAGAGAAAACAAGCCCTCAGCAATTAGGATTCATCAACATCCCCTTTCAATTGTTTGTCAGTTGTTATATCCAACCCTTTTCTGTTATACCAAGCTGGAAATTCATAGGTTCACACAAATAGTATGCTAAAATTTGCTAGTTTTCCTAGGATTTTAAAAGATTTAGAAAAAATACAGAAAAAGTCATTGACTGGCTCCTTAAAACTGCCCTCCCTTCTCTCCTCAAAGCCTTTAGAATTCCAAGCCTTGACAGTCAACCTATTGAATATCATTGGGAGGTGAGTCTTGATGGAAGCCAGGGAAGCCAAGAGGCAGAGACAAAAATGGGAGCACTGTGGGCATGGCAGAGAAAAGGTAAATGTTGGTGCACTCTCTCTGAGACAATCTCCTGTTTACCTTGTGTACATCTTGTATGGACAGTTGTCTGCTTGGTGTCTTCCCCATTAGAACACGAGCTCTCTGAGGGCAGAATTACTTTTGTTTGTCTCTGTATCCCCACCACTTAGCTCAGTGCCTTGCGCATATTAAGTGCTATTTAATAATGCTCACTGACTTGACTTGAGGGAGTGTTATGCATGAAGAAGGTAAGCCAGTATTACTGGGTCATCAAGTTATTTGGAAGGTAGGAAAGTATAAGATTAGAGGGAGGAAGAGGTCAGGTTGTAAAGGGCTTTCAAGGCCAAACAAAGGATTTTACATTGGTTTTTGGAGGTGCCTGGAAGCTGTGGAATTTACTGAATGGTCGAATATCTGGGAAAGGATCCTAGGGGGGTGGCTGGTAAGGCCTCTCCTTAGCTGTGGGCCTGGGAGCAAGTCAGGGGCTTTTTGAAACTCAGTTTTCTCAATCACAAAAAGAAAAGTCTTTTTCTAGCTAGAACGCTCTGTATTCCAAGCTCCCAAGCTTCACTGTCCTGTGTTCTGAGGTGCTGGTGGGCAGAGACACGTAGCAGGTGTATCTGTTAAACAAATCCCCCCCTCCCCACCTTTTTCAGTACTGCTGTGGGCCTCAAGAACAATTCATGATGTTCACTGTTGAATTAAAAAAGAGAAATTGTTGAAGAGCAGTCTCATATATAAGATTCTATGCAACTGCCACACTTCAGTCTAGGTAATAATAACGCAGAGCTGATGTTGCAAGACTCACCATGTAACAATATAAATAGACCGCAGTACTAGAGTGAAAACCAATAGTCCATACATGACCTGGAGGAGAAAGAGAAAATGTAACGTAAGTACAACCTTGAATAGATTTTTAAAAAGGGAACTTTTTTCAGTTACCAAGAAAAAATTCACACTGAATTTGAACTTGTTTTACCTCCTCTACCATTAAAAACCAAATAAAAATTGTTTTTCCTTCCCTGGAATCCTAAAAACCAGACATTTGTTCTTTCATTGATCCATTAGTCAGTCAATAAACATTTATAACAGTCTCGTATGTGTCAGACACTGTGTTTAATCACTGCAGATTGTATTAGAACACTTATAGAAAGAACTAACATTAGAAGTCATATGTGGGTTTGATGACATTCCTGCAATTTAAAGCACCTGGACTTTGTTTAATATTTGCTTAAATGAGTAACAGGCTAGAAGTCTGGTGTACTACAGTGAGATCTGGACTAGGAGTCAGGAGTCCTGGGATCTAGTGTGGCCTACCTCTGTGACCTTGCAGAAATCCCTCCTCATCTGTAAAGTGTGGTTGCTGGGTCATGTCCCCTCCCCACTAGGGTCTATTCTGGCTGTAAGAGTCTGCAATTGGAGGTCATCATAATCTCTGCTCCACCTTGGGAATTAGGCACTGGGAAGTGAAGCAGTCTGATTCCACACTTCCAAGAGCAGCTCTGGGGTATGAGGGGCAGAAAACTGCTGAAAGCTGGAGCTAGAGGGCACCTGAAGTGCTTCCAGTCCAACCTCTTCATTCTATAAAATAGGAAACCAGCTCAGGGAGGAAAAGTGATTATCCAGGGCCACAAACCAATTCACTGGCACCTCTTGGACCAGGACCCAGGGCTCCTGGGGTCATTCCAGGACCCCTCCTATGATGCCATGCCACCTCCTGTAGAGATCACAAACAGGCCAGACTGCTAGGGTATGGTTAGGACTGAACACTGTGCCATTTTCTCTGACCTCCCATGATCACATCCCTCTCAAGTTTCCTTGTCTGGGCATAGTATTCTATGCTTTAAGGTTCATACACTTCTGTATCCATATTATCTCATTTGATCCTCACAAGCACCCTTGTGAGGCAAGTACTCTTTCTATGGCCTGGATCTGATGTCATCTGGTGCAGGAAGTTCCCAGCAAGGAATTTTCTCTAACAATGTAGGTCAGCACTTCCTTGGCAAATTAACATCTTAGAGAATTGTCTAGTATAAAGTGAGGTAGGCAGTATAAGTATAACTATCCCCATTTTACAGACGAGGAAAGTGGCTGAGAGAGGAATTAACTCCCCCAGTCAGTTTTTCACCCTGAAGAGCTAAGTTACATGTATCCCATGTATGAGTTCCCATGCCAAGTCAAATGCTCTTTCACTATGTGGTAATGCCTCCCACAGAACAAAAAGGTACACGTCCTTCCCACTTTCATAGCATAATACCAACAAAGGGCCAGAATTGCGATGAGGCTCAGAGGTCGCCCAGTCAAAGCCTCTCCTTTTACAAAGGATGAAACTAAGGCCCAGAGAGTTGTTTGCTCAAGGTGACCCAGGTGATAAGCATGAACCTTGTTCCTCTGACTCCAGAACCTGTGTACTTCACCAAGCTCTGAGCCAATGCATTTGTTTCCTCTTTGCTTAAACATCAGAGGTCAGTCTGGAAGGGACCTTAGAAGGGATTAAAGGATTAAAAGGAGGCTTAGAGCTCAATCCAGTCTAACTTCCTCATTTTACAGAGGAAACTGAGATCCAGAGAGGGGAAGTGACCTTCTCAAGGTCACAGACCACATCAGTGGGTCCCTCATCTGCCACTCTTTCTGCACCTTCCTCTAAGATCACTAAACTCCTTGTTTGTGTTTGCCATGGCTGGCACACCATGAATGCAGTTCAAACACTACATATTTTCATAGTGGATGGAGCTCAGGAACAGGAAAAGCATTTGAAAATAAAAATATGACAAAACCTAGTTTTCCAATCTGATATTATTTCTATTTGCCACCCCTTTCAAGCCAAGAAATCAGATAAAAAGATTTTAATTTATTCTTAATACTAGCACTAACAGTAGCTCACTCATCTGTATTTCTAATTCACTCTTAGGCTTACAAAGTACTTTCCTCACAAGACCCCTGTGAAGTAGATACTGAAAGTCTTATTATCCCCATTTTACAGATGAAGGAACTGAAGTGGTTTACCCACATTCACCGAGCTAGTAAGTAGGAGAGATGGAACTCAGCCTGTGATTCCGAGACTGTGTTCTTTCTACTACATCAGCTGCCTTTCTCCTATTTCATTCCATCTGTTGATTCATGCTGCTTATTGGCTATGTTTAATCTTTAGTTCCAACATATTGCAAATGTATCTTTTGGCAAACTCTTATTTTAAACAAATTTCACCACCAAAAAGTCATTTGTAGTCCCAGTGTCAAGAAAAGAATACACAAAAGAGCAGGGTTCTGTTCCTGGCTCTGTCACTTACTGCGCAGGTGACCTTAGGCAAGTCTTTACTGGACTAGATCATCTCTAAGATCCCTTCCAGTTCTAAATCTATGATCCTTGCCCTGACGACTTCATTGGTCCACTGTGAGAAGATTCTGTGAGATGATGGCTATTTAAGTGCTCTGAAATGCACAAAAAGCAACTGTCATCACTGTGGAATTTCACCTGTCTAAAGGAACACAATATAATAGTAGGTTCATATTTCGATAGAACCCTAAGCTTTACAAAGCACTTTCCATACAAGGATCTACTGGTACTACACACAATCATCCCTTAGAGTCTGTTTTGTAAGCAGAGTTTTCTATACTTCCTTTTCCTAAATGGCTATCTGTTATCTCTCATTTTTCACCCCTGACCAGTCTATCTTCCTTTGTCACTCATATGTCTTTTTCTTTGACAGAGACGCAGTTTTTAAATAGTTTACAACCTAATGGGATAAGGGGTAAAGATAAACATACAACTATACTACAAAAGCAAGCATGGTAAGTATTGAAGAGAGGGTTCTAAGTTTTCTGAATCAGTTTCAGTTCTGAGGGGAAGGTGTCAGGGTCATTTTCATAGAAAAGGTCCTGAAGGAAGGAATGCCCAGAAAGAGATAAAAGACATTTATTTCAGGCATGCAGGATGCTGTAAACAAAGGTCAGAAAGAGCAGAACAAGAATAGGGGGTGGAGTGGAGTAGAGATAGTCCAGTTCGGATGGACTTCAGAATGTATGAAGGGGAACAGTATGAAATAAGGCTAGTCAGAAAGCCTGGAGACAGACTGTGCAAGGTCAGAGTCAGGTGTTTGCTTATACTGATTTAGGAGACAATGAAGAGTCACGAAAGCATTTAAGAGAGGAGTAACATTATTATAGAGGTAAACATTATGAAGATTATAGAATAAAAGATTCTCAGAATTGGGAGGGATCTGAGATGATCTAATTCAATTAGGAGTCTAATTTTAAATTATTTGAACGATTGATGTGAGGGGTGAATTACAGAGAAGATAAACTAGAAGCAAGGAGACTAGTAAGAAGGCCAAAATTACAACAGGCTAGAAGCAAAAAGATCAGGATCTTGTGTTGTGTTCATCCTTTGTTATGGAAGAAGACCATGCCATCAGAGAAATGATGACATGACTTGCACTTGACCTTGTTTTGAGTGAGTGAGGGCTGTGCAGGTCACCAGCCTCACTTCTCCTCCAGAGTCATCTGAATCCAGTGACCAGATATTCATCAGGATGACTGGAGATGACCCAGGATGCAATGGGAGACCTTGGCCTTTTAGGCTAAGGCCTTTTCAGGTACTCCCTTAAAGTGAGGTAATGCCTATTCAGTGAATAGGTCTCTTTAAAAAGTAGTCAGGGGTTGGTCCTTTTAATAGGATCTAAATATGTACAATCGGAATAGAACTGGAGAAGGAAGGGCATGATGTGAGAAATACTGCAGAAATAAAAATGACAAAATTGGTGAATGAATGTATGGTATACAGAGTTAAATAGGACCTTACTCTGTCAAAATAGGCATAGTATTTGGACAAGCTGATTCACAGGATTATTGAGGAAAATATTTTGTAAATATTAAATGGCATAAATAAATAAATGCTGTAAGAATGTATGTTGTGATCATGCAGTTAGTAAATAGTGACAGACCTAGGTCTTTTAACTCCATTTCTTTCTTTTTACTCAAATCACATCACAGCTTTATTTTATCTCCAGTTACAAAAATGACTCTTTCACATGAACAGACATTTGGGAGTGAGAAGCCTGAAATATACCTTTGTATTCCAAGATCCTCCCAAAAAATCAGTGAGAGGAAAAAGGGGTCAGAGGACACATTTACACATACACATAAAAAGGGGGGGGCTCCAAGATTATCCAGCTGTGTGTGAGGCAAGGGGGAATCAGGACTCATGTCCACTAGCTGGCAGAAATGGAAAAAGATCTACCCTTAGGAACTGACAAGAGCAATATTGTAGAAGATCCATACCTGCACACCGAAACCTTGGTACAAGAGAGTCGATGGTTAACTGATGACAAGGTAAAGTGGGGCAAGTGAGGTAAAGGGAGTGGTGAAGGTCCTTCTCAGATGGCCCTTTAGGGCAACTGGAAGAAGAGCTTTTCAGAGAGGACTGGAAAGGAAGGCTCCAAGAACAGGTATACTCCTTAGCTCTCTGAGGTGCCACACTCTCATATCTCACTGTCTAAGGGCAGGGGAGCCAGGTAGAGGGAAAAACACTATCGTGTTCAACCTCAATGAAACCATCTTGTTTGAAGTCTAGCTTTGCTGGGGTCCTTTGGCTAGTAGCTCTTAACCATAAAAAGGAGAACTTATGTCCTTTGGATCCCATGGCCTCTGCTTAGTGAGATACCAGTATTCTAAGAGGAGCTCTCTGTGGACACAGTGACCTTGAGCACCTGATGTTTTTCTTGCTCCTGAATCTGGAGCTATAGTTTCTTGCCTGACTCTTTGTGGACTCAGGAGTCTAGTAGGACCATATAACCACTCATGTCAGTCAATCTAAGCACAGGGGTGCTTGTAGGGTGGGACTACAGGGAAGTTGCACCAATAGAAGCAGCTGAATCTGAGCAAGGGGCACTCTTGGGTAGGATGACATGTGATCTGCTTTGATCTGCAGGAGCTCAGACATGGCCTGAGCAGCCATTTAATTCACTTTGACAGGGAAGAGTTAAGGGATTTCCCTAAGTCAGGGCACCCTTCACCAAGATTGTTTCATCCTCAAGGGTCTGAGAAATGTAGCGCATGGATGACAGAAATAGAGACTCTGTAAGTATCTTATTTTCCCAAGAGATTTTGGTAATTTCCTGGACAGATCATTGGGCCAGAGAAGAAAGGAAGGAGCGGAAGGGAAGGTTTCCTGGACCAGAAACATCTCCTGCTTCTCTTCCTTTTCATCATTAGTTCTTTGATTTCTTTCCTCAGGAAGACACTGTCAAAGGATGGGCCTGGAAAGGGGACTCTGAGAACCTAATCCAAAGCTTACCTGCCAGGGACTCTACTGAATGGTAGTAGCCTAAGATCTTTGGGGAAGAACTGGTAGCTGCTATTCACCTTGTCCCAAGACATGGAGAACGCGGGGTCTCCCCAACACTGCAGGCACCACTGTGGATCCACAGGCCAAGCACAGGTATTGCCTGCCCCTTCCACACTGACACTGTCTCTGTGGTGGTCTCTGCTGCTACTCCCCTGGCACCAATTGCACAAGCTCCTGAGGCACAGGGAAGAGGAGGTTTTGCCCAGTTTGATGTTTCTACTCTGCTACACTACTTCCCCTATTTGACTCTAGGGTCTGAGAGGACAAACACTCACACTCTTCATCTTTGTACAGAGTACTGAGAACCACAAGTGGCAGTATAATAATCAGGTTCTCAAAAATATTTTTGAAAAAAGACTGTTAAACTGTAATTGCAAATATTAGAAATGGAAAGAACTTCAGAGGTCATCTGTAACTTGTAAATGACTAAGAATCCCTAAAATGCTGTTATCCAACTTTTGCTTGAAGACTTCTGGGTCTCATTATCTCTCAAGATACCCTGGTCCACTTCTGAACAGTTCTATTTATTAAGAAGGTTTTCCTAGACTTGCTTAAACCTTCATTTCCTACCATCCTGCACTCCTGTGGCTTCTCCATTATGTCCCAGAAAGCTCTTTATCCTGAAAGATCACTTCAGTCCTAGAACTCACAAATTCACATCTCAAAAGGACCCTCTTGCCCTTGGCATCTCCCTTGCTGAGTGGAGGGTGGAGAGCTCCTCCTGGAGTATATCCAAATACTAAGAAAAGTCTCAAGGGTTACAAATATTATCTTTCCATGTAGGAAAGTCAACAGTTCAACTTTAAAAAGTCCTTTATGATTTCTCTTTCCTGTTTATCTTTTCATGTTTTTCTTGATTCTTGTATTTGAAAGTCAAATTTTCTATTCAGTTCTGGTCTTTTCATCAAGAAGTTTGAAAGTCCTCTATATCAATGAATGACCATTTTTTCCCCTGAAGTATTATACTCAGTTTTGCTGGGTAGGTGATTCTTGGTTTTAATCCCAGTTCCTTTGACTTTTGGAATATCTCATTCAAAGCCCTTCAATCCCTTAGCGTAGAAGCTACCAGATCCTGTGTTATCCTGATTGTATTTTCACAATACTCGAATTGTTTCTTTCTAGTTGTCTGCAATATTTTCTCCTTGACCTAGGAACTCTGGAATTTGGCTACAATATTCCTAGAAGTTTCTCTTTTTGGATCTCTTTCAGGAGGTGATCAGTGGATTCTTTCAATACATATTTTACTCTCTGGTTCTAGAATATCAAGGCAGTTTTTCTTGTTAATTTCATGAAAGATGATGTCTAGGCTCTCTTTTTGATCATAGCTTTTAGGTAGCCCCATAATTTTTAAATTCTCTCCTGATCTATTTTCCAAGTCAGTTGTTTTTCCAATGAGATATTTCACATTGTCTTCTATTTTTTCATTCTTTTGGCTTTGTTTTAAAATTTCTTGATTTCTCATAAAGTCATTAGCTTTGATCTGCTCTATTCTCATTTTTAAAGAACTATTTTCTTCAGTGAGCTTTTGAACCTCCTTTTCCATTTGGCTAATTCTGCTTTTTAAAGCATTCTTCTCCTCACTGGATTTTTGGACCTCTTTTGCCAGTTGAGTTAGCCTATTTTTTAAGGTTATTTTCTTCAGCATTTTTTTTGGGTCTCCTTTAGCAAGCTGTTGACTCACTTTTCATGATTTTCTTGCATCACTCTCATTTCTCTTCCCAATTTTTCCTCCACCTCTTTTATTTGATTTTCAAAATCTTTTTTGAGCTCTTCCATGGCCTGATACCAGTGCATATTTATTTTGGAGGCCTCTGATGGTAAGCATTGTTCTTCCTCATCTGAAAGAATGGAAGGAAGTACCTGTTCACCAAGAAAGTAACCGTCCATAGTCTTATTTTTTTCCCTTTTTTGGGCATTTTCCCAGTCAGTTACTTGACTTTTGAGTCCTCTTTCAAGAGGAGGGTATACTTTGGGGACCTCTAAGTTCTCAGTTCTTCCAAGGTGGCACAATCAAGGGAGAGTAGTTTACTCCCTGGCCAGTTCAGATTAGCTACTTGATTCCCCCAGGGGTGTTAGGTGGGAGATCAGATCAGTTGCTCAATTCCTCCAGGGTCTTTAGGCTGAGAGCTCCACAAAGGGATGCTGCCACTGCTGCTGCCATTGCCACCTGGAACTGGGGCCAGAGGGGGACCCTGCTGTCCTCCCATCCTTAAAAAAAGCCCTCTTACTGACCTCCAAAGCTCTATTTGGCACCTGTGGGTTGAGGGATCCAGGAACCTCCACTGCTGCTGCTGGGGACCCAGACCCTGAGGTCTGCTCCAGTTCCGCTTCCCCAGGTGCCATGCAGCCAAGGCCGGGTTGCGCTCCACCTTGTGTCCAGTGCAATTGGCCTTTTCCATCAGCCCTCCAGGCCACCCTGGGCTGGAAATCTCTTTCATTCTGTTGCTCTGTGGCTTCTACTGCTCTAGAATTTGCCAAGAGTCATTTTTCACAGGTATTTTTTGGGCTGGGGGGAGGGGAAGAGCTAACATATGTCTGTCTTTTTACTCTGCCATCTTGGCTCCACCCCCCCAATTCTACTTCTGACTTTAGAAACTTACTAGCTGTGTGACCCTGGGCAAGTCAATTAAAGCCTGTCTGTCTCAGTTTCCTCATCTATAAAATGAGCTGGAAAACCACTCCAGCTTCTTTGCCAAGAAAACCCTAAATGAAATCATAAAGAATTGGACACAACTGAAACAACTGAACAACAACAAAAATGGATTATGATGCTAATCTTACAGGATTGTTAAAAGAATCAACTGTCATGTAATAAAAAAAGCACAACACAAATGTCCACTATAAAAAAAAAAACTGGCATAAACTGGCTCCCAATTATCAAAGTGAGCCCCTAAAACACTTGATGCTACAATGTTCTCCCTTCCCCAGTTCAAGGTAAACATTTCTGGTTCTTTCAAGCAGAGTTCATCTATGTCTGTTCTCTAACATGCTCATTCTTCCTCTAGAAATGACAAAGCTGCTGAAATCCCTTATAAATTTCAATACTGAAAGCTACATACAATGTTCCAGAGGTGTTTGTTTTGCTCAAGTGTTGATACTAGAATTACCAGCAACCTATAAATATCTGCTGAGTATTTGTGACTGGAGAAGTCAGCCCCTGCCTGAAATTTTGCTATAGAAAATGCAGGTATAGCATGGTGCTGTATATGTAATGCAAAATTTGGACTCAACAGACTTGCTAAGGGTCACACAGTTGGTCAGTGTCTGAGGAGACACCATGGAACAGTAGAAAGAACACAGAGTTGGGGTCAAAGAACCTGGATTCAAATCTAACCTCTTGGCACTTACTACCTGTGTGACTATGGCTAAGTAACTTAACTGCCCTCATCATTAGTTCCCTCATCTGCAAAATGAGGGGCCTGGGACAGATGGCTGCAGAGGTCCCTTCCACACCGAGATCTGTGATTCTACGATCCTAGACCTTCCTGCATCTATATCCAAATGTCTGTCTACTCTACACACTGCAGCAGATGGAGGAGTGGGCTTGGATCCAAGATTAGGAATGGAGTCTTGGTTCTACCACTTAGCTGGGTGCTCTTGGGCAATTCACTTTTCCTTCTCTAAAACTCAGATTCTTCATCTGTATAATGTAGATAAGAGAATCTGGGAATTTCAGAGCTTGGAAGGCACCTCAAAGGACATCTAGTCCGATGCCTCTCAGAGCTATAATCCTGACAAGTGGTGAAATAGTTTCTTCTTGAAGATTTTCTTTGACTTAACACATCACACCTATCAGACTGGCAAACATGACAGAACAGGAAGATGATAAATGTTGGAGAGGATGTGGGAGAGTTGGAACACTAATACAGGAAAGCTTATATATTTTCTCAGGATAGTAAGAATTGAGTTTATATTCCCCAAATGATAAATGGTCAAAGGATATGAACAGGCAATTTTCAGAAGAAGAAATTAAAGATATCTATAATCATATGAAAAAATGCTCTAAATCACTTTTGATTAGAGAGATGCAAATCAAAACAACTCCGAGGTACCACATCACACTTATTAGATTGGCAAACATGACAGAACAGGAAAATGATAAATGTTGGAGAGTTGGAACACTAATTCATTGTTAGTGGAGCTGTGAGCTCATCCAACCATTCTGGAGAGTGATTTGGAACTATGCCCAAAGAGCTACAAAAATGTGCATACCCTTTCATCCAGCAATATTGCTTCTAGGACTGTATCCCCAAGAGATCAAAAAAATGGGAAAGGGTCCCACATGTACAAAAATATTTATAGCAGCAATCTTTGTAGTTGCCAAAAATCGGAAATCAAGAGGATGCCCATCAATTGGGGAATGGCTGAATAAATTATGGCATATAAATGTAATGGAATACTATTGTGCTATAAGAAATGATGAACAGGAAGACTTCAGAGAGGCTTGGAAAGACTTATATGATCTGATGCTGAGTGAAAGGAGGAGAACTTTGTGCACAGCAACGACCACAGTCTGCAAGAGTTTTTTTCTGGCAGACTTCGGAACTTCATTGCAAAGAACTATGGAATTCAATCGCAGAATGTAGCAGATGTGTGTGTGTGTGTGTGTGTGTGTGTGTGTGTGTGTGTGTGTGTGTGTTGTGTTTTGGTTTGTTAGATGATTTCTCCCACTCATTTTAATTCTTCAACACAGCATGACTATAGTGAAAATGTATTTAATAGGAATATATGTGTAGAACCTATACAAAATTGTATGTCATCTCAGGGAGGGAGGGGGGAGAGAGGGGAAAATAGTAATCTAAGTTATATGGTAGTTATTGTAGAACACTGAAAATAAATAAAATTAATTAATAATAATAAAAAAATTTCCTTTGACAAGAAATTCACCACCTCCTCAGGCAGTACAGTTCACTTCTAGGCAGAACTGTTAAGATTTTCTTCACATTAAAAAAATTTTTTTTTCTTCACATCACTGAAATTGACTTTTCTAGGAATGCCCATTGAGGCCAAGCAGAACAAGTCTAATCTCTCTTCCACTGCAGAGCTGCAAATACTTGAAGAAAGCTATTAATATTAAGTTCCCCTTAAAAGTTTTTTATTCTCCAGGCTAAACAGTCCTTCAACTTTTTCCTCACATGGCATTATCTCAGTCTGCTTTCCAACCTCACCATGTTCCTCCTAAAATGTGGTACGCAGAAGTGAACATAGTACTACAGATGGGTCATTTCCTTGACTCTGGAGTCTACTTCTATAATGTAGCCTTAAACATTTTTGGCTCTAATATCAAACTGTAGACCCATAAGAAACTTGTAATCCCTAAGCCTCTCAAGTTCTTTTCACATGAACTAGTCATGCCTAGCTATGTCTTTCTTGTCCTGTACTGGAAGTTTACCTTTTTGTAAATCCACAAACAGACTCAGTTCTCACTTTGTTTCTATATCTTTCTGCATGTAACTTGGGCCTTCTCCACATGGTCTAAGGAATACACCATTGCTTCCATTTCTCATCTTACCTTCCCTTCTCCCCCTCCATCCAGTACCTAGGGTACAGTACAAGAAACACTGGACCCTGGCTTCTCTTACTGTATAAAAATAAGACCAGGGGGTTTTGCTAGAAATATACATTTTTAACCAATAATTTCTGACTAAGAGGAAACACAGGAATTTGGGCTGAGACATAGTTACTGGGGTAAACTGTAGAGAACTAAGTGCTTATACTTATAGAAGGGTTGTAGGTCACAGAATCACTAAATTTAAGATTTGGAAGGGACCTTATTGAACATCTAGTCCAACCCCTACCCAAACCATAACATACCTAACATAACATAACACATAGTAGTCATCTAGCTTCTGTATGAAGATCTCCAATGAGGAAGAACCCACCACCTCTAAAGACTCTTCTATAACATTCTAGAGAAGTATGTAAAGAGATTGTATATCCTTTTCAGTCCTCATTTCCAGAGTGCTAAGACACTCTTTCTTCAAACTTCTGCTTCTTGGCTTGATACCTTTAACAAATCATTCCGCCTCATCTGTTAAGAAGGAATATGAATTCTTGTACTATCTCCTATTCTGGGCTGTTTCACAGGAAAGAACACTGGAAACTATAAAGTTCTATAAATATGAGCTATCATTCTTGACTAACATAAGTAAGTGTAAATAAAATAAAGGGAAGTGGACCAGTCAAAGAGCAAGCATATGGAAAAACAAATGGACCCTCCAAATCCTATCCTAGTATTCATAAGACAATAATACAATCAGATGTCCTTCAGGGCATTCTTCATGGAGAATCAAGGGAAAGACATGAAAAAGAATTATCAAGGCTGAGAAGGCTTAGATGGTTTGCCATTGGCACTGGTAGAAGCAGATCACTAATGCATGAAAATATGGAAATCATATTAACAGTAAAGTTTATACTCCTTAGTGACTAAAAAGTACAATGCTGGTAGAATCTGAAGGAGTAAAAGGATAAGGTAACAGAACTATATTTCATTTTAAGAAAATGCAATACACAAAAATTCAAACTTGCAGAACAAAAAGGAGAGGAAAGGAAAAAAGATTGTACTTTAAAAGGATTCACTATAACACTCCTTTACCCAGCAAGCTATGTCTTCGTAATAAAATTTCATTTTTATAACTGTATTTTCATCATCATAATCACGATTATGATGAAGAACATAAGCAATACATATTGAAGCCCTTACTGTGGCCAGGCCCTGTGCTAAGCACAGTGTTTCTGTTTCAGGTATGAATTGGATAGATGGTTTGCATAAGAGTAACCATGTGCTTCCCCCACTTCAGGGAAGCAGGAAAAAAAAGGCAACCATCAAAACCAGAAGCTAAGAGAAGGAAAGGACAATTCTGAAACAACACTGTGGTAAGCACAAAGAGCAGCAAACTCAATCCCTGCCCTCAAGGAGCCCACATTCTAATGGGGGAGACAACATGTAAATAGTTATGTACTAACAAGATATGTCTATGGTAAATTAGGGATAATCTCTGGAGAGGTATTAGTAGTAGGAAGAGATGTTGTGAAGGTACAAGTGACAAGACTTAGTAACAGATTAGGTACGTAGAATGAATAAAAAGAGAAGTCACTGATGATGCCAACATGAACCTCAGTGGATTTATACATATGTATACATATATGTATAGAAAGGTATACATATGTATAAATGTATAAATAAAAACATAAATGGCCAAGAAAAGAAAATTTAGGCTCCTACATTAAATAATCAAGAACTGAGAGGGAAGAAAAGACTTACCTGGTGGAATATAGGCTCCTTAACTTTTAGGTAAACCTGCAAAGAGTTAAAAGAAACATGCATTAATAAAGCTCATCATAAAAGGTCCAACAATCTAATCTTCATTCACAAGTTACTGCATGCTCTATCTTACAAATGCTATTTATTTCTCAATCCTGACTTTAGACCCGACCCTCTGGGGGCAATCCAGATCAAATGAAAAATACACACAAGAAGGAGGAGTGTTGATCTCTGGGTCAGAAGATCTGAGTTTGAGTTTTGGCTCCATGATTTAATGTATGACCTTGATAAAGAAGGCATTTCCCTTCTTTGGGCCCCAGTTTTATCAGCTCTACAATAAAGGAGAAAGGCTGTTTGTTTTCTTTTGAATCAAAGAAAGGATGGGAATCTGGCAACCTAGGATTACCTCTGTCCTTAACTTGCTGTGTGATCTTGAGCAAATAACTACCTTTCTGGATCTATTTTCTTCTTTGTAGAATATGGGGGTTGGATTAGATGACCTTTCAGCCCTGAATTGATGATTTTGAGAAATTCGGTTCAACACAGTTTTTGTATCAAGTATAGGCTCCCTGATGCTTCTGAAAAAAAGCTAAATCCATTCATGGGGCAGCTAAGTGACACAGAGGATTGAGTAATGGGCTTGGAGTGAGAAAGACTCATCTTCCTGAGTTCAAATTTGGCCTCAGACACTTAGTAGCTGTGTGACCCTGGGTAAGTCACTCCACTCTCTTTGCCTTGGTTTCCTCATCTGTAAAGAAAAGCAAGCAGGAGAAGGAAATGGCAAACCACTCTAGTACCTTTGCCAGGAAAACCCCGAATGTATCCACAAAGAGTTTGACCCAACGGAAACAATTAAATAACAACTAAAATCCCTTCATGACATACATAATCTTAGATGCTTAGACAAGCTCTAGCTTGTTAATGTCTCTCTTAAAATGTGATACCCTAAACTAAGGTTAATAAAGTCTTATTTTAGATGGCATGTGACCAGCACTGAATGGAATCGGACGACGGTTTACCTCATTTTGGCCACTAGGATCCTATCCGTGTAGTCTAAGATTCTGTCAGCCTTTTTTTGGCTGCCATAGCACACAGTTGGCTCATAAAGACCTTAGAATGTGCTAAAACTGTCTAATTCAAGTGCTTTCTGGTACCCAGTACAACACAGATCTTCACCAAATGCATCCTAGAAAAAGCAATGGCATCTCTGAGAAGAATTTTATCTTTTTTGCAGGATGGTAACCTATGGTTGATATGAATTCTCTGTTCCTGAAGGAAATTAGACAATGTAAATGGCACTCATGCAATGCTTTTTAATCTTTTGGAATGACTATTTTTCCTCTTAAGCCTGGATGAAAATTATCACTTAAAGAACAAAGGGTGATAGGATTGAGAATCATCCTTCCTTTCTTCCCATAGCTTCTTGTTTTGATGGTTGTCTTTTTTTTGCCTGCTTCCCTGAAGTGGGGGAAGCACATGTTTTCTTTATGCAAACTATCTATCCAATTCATACCTGAAAGAGAATCCTCTCTACAGCTTACTCAACAAGTAGTCAGTCAGCCAATCTTCGCTCAAAGATCTCTAGCAATAGGAAATTGCCTATCTTCTAAGTCACTTCTAGACGGCTCAAGTGGTTAGGATGTTTTTTCTTTCTTTACACATATCTCATTTTATCCTCACAGCAAAACTGGGAACCAGGTACTATTATTTTCCCACTTTTACAGTTGAGAAAACTGAGGCAAACAGGTTAAGTGACTTGTACAAGGTCACATGTCTAGCATGTATCTAGCATGATCTGAATTCAGCCTTTTCTGACTTGAGGTTGTATTCTGTCCACTGTGCCACCAAACTGTGTGCTATCTGTCTACATGGCCTAAGATGGCATTATTATTATTATTATTTTTTGGTTTTCACAACATACTTTCAACTCAAATAGAGTTTGTAGTCTATTGAAACCCCTAAAATCAGATGCCCATTGAACTGGGAAATGACTAAAGGAATTGTGGCACCCAAACGTAATGAAATATTACAATGCTGTAAAAGCATGATGAATATGGAAAAATATGGAAAGACTTATATGAAGTGCAGCAAAGTGAAGAAGAGCCAGAAAGACAATGTACACAACGATTACAACAACGTAAATGGAAGAACAACAATCACAAATAACTGAAA
The DNA here is from genome assembly GCF_028372415.1 of Notamacropus eugenii. NCBI lineage: Eukaryota > Metazoa > Chordata > Mammalia > Diprotodontia > Macropodidae > Notamacropus > Notamacropus eugenii. The sequence continues at coordinate 126,775,560 of NC_092876.1, forward strand.
CCAATTAGGCAAAATGTAAAAGAACAAGCTTGCCAGTACAAAAGAGATATGACACCTCCCCCAGCTTCTCTGTGGAGTGGAGCTGGGGAGGGGATAACGGGAAATCCATGGATATGAGCTGTTGTGTCATTAAGACTTTTCTCAATGTTGATTGGTTTTTCTATATTTTTTCTTTTTCTTCCTTTAGAATTTTAATTCTTTGTTATAAAGACTGGTTTTCTAGGAGGAGGAAAAGAATGCAATGTAGGGGGACATCTAGATGTTATAAAAATTTTTTAAATTAAAATGAACAAAAATCTATTTTTAAAAATTCATGTTGACCTTTTTCAGACAAACAGATTTCGAGTTACTCTTCTCCCATCTTGTACTTGTGAAAATGATTCTGATGACTATAAGTATAAGACTTTTTGCGTACCCCTATTTAAAGTTCACTTTAAATGATTCAGTCCAATATTCTAGCCAGTGGATGCTGACCCTACAATGAATTATGTAACGTATTAACTACCCCTCTAGCTTTGTGTCATTTGCAATTTTGATGAATGTACTATCTATGCTTTTACCCAAGTAACTGACATAAATGTGAAGCAGGACAGGGTTAAATAAAGATCTCTGTTCAACAAACATTTACTAAGTGTCTGCTCTGTACAATGTACTGTACTAGGAACTAGGTACAAAAAGAAAAAAAAAGGAAAAGTTCTTGCTCTCAAAGAGACTTCATCACTCTAGAGGGGTTATAGCATATATAGGGACAAGGATGGGCAAGGTAGGGAATGAAAGGGACAAAGGAGAGGCCCAAACAAAGTGAACTAAGAATATTGGAGGAGGAAAAATTAATAATATCCTATAGTTTATGTTCCAGCACCTACTTTGTACCAAGGCATTGGAGGGCTTTATGAAGGAAGTAGAGAACATTTTCTCAATGCAAAATGTCTGTAACTAGAAGACAAAGACCCAAGTCTTAGAAAATAATTGCCAAAGCTTCATATTGTTGACTGCTAAAGTGGTCAAACTAAGCTCACAAAATAGCAGGGTCAGTAGGTTTTCTGAAAAGAAATACATCACTATGATATATTTAAATATGTCACTAAATATTTATACAAACCTTATGATTCTTATATTTTATAAATGATCTCATTTGAGTCAGCCCCCAAGTATTATTATCCTCATTTTTACAGACTAAGGTTCAGAGAAGGGAAATGATTTCCTTAGGATCCCAGAGAAAGAACACAACAGAGTAACATGTGGTGGTAGGCAATGGCCTAGACTGGGAGTCTGAATTCTGGGTTTAAATGACAGATCTGTCATTAAAAAAACCAAACAAAACCACCCTATTTTATTGATGTCTTCTAACTTTTTATCATCTTTATCTCAATCCTTTCTTTTAGGGTGATAAAGGAAAAAAATTTCAGGAAAATCTTGATACAGTGACTGACCTGGCACAGCGGGGTAGAACACAGGGCCTGGAGTCAAGATCTGAGTTCAAATGTAACCTCAGACACTCACTAGCTATGAGATGTGGGCAGGTCATCTGACCTCTGTCTGACTCAGTGTCCTCAACTGTTAAGTGAGAAAGTAAGAGCACCTCCTTGTATGTTATATGTTATAACGTGGTTGTTATGAGGATCAAATGAAATAATATTTGTACAGTACTTTGCCAACTTTAAGGTGCTATGACAAAGGTTATTTATATCATACCACCATCATCATTTCTACCTTTGACTTTGTAGAGGCAGATGCCCAAAAGAAGATTCCAGGGTCAGAGCATAGACGCAATTTAGTCAATTTTCTTGAATGATTCTAAGCTGAAATCCAGAAGGGCCCAAAAAGTTCACCACTCTACCAAGTATAGCAGACACCTGTTGTCTTATAACTTCTCAAACATTCCATGGTCCTACTTTTGGTTAATTTTGCTAATCTGTGTAATGTGAGGTAAAATCCAGACTTGCCTTAATTTTCATTGCTCTTGCTAATAACATTTTGGAGCACATCTTCATGTTTTCATTAATAGTTTTGATTATTTATTTATTATTAGTTTAATTATTTTGAAAACTGTTCATATCATATGATTACTTATCTATTAGATGTATTTGTTTCAAGTCCTTACATACTTTGTATATCAGACTTTCATCAGAGATACTTAATGCAAATATTTTTCCTGCTCTACCATTTCTCATTCTAACTCATTTATGCAAAAGCTTTTTACTTGTATGAAATCAAAATATTCTTTTTTTATCTTTTATGATCTCCTCTCCAGTTGTTAGTAGCTGTATGATTTTTGGCAACTTTGGTAACTTTGCCTTTCTGAGCCTTGGTTTTCCCTTCTGTTAAATGAAGGGGCTGAACTTGAGTTCTAAGATGCCTTTCAGCTTTAAATGCTATTATGCCAATGCTGTTTCCACTTAGTATTTGAATCCAAGTTCTTTGACTCCAAATTCAACATGCTATCCCCTACTGAACAATATTTAAAATGATTCATTTTCTTGCTACCAAAGAATGATTTTCACCCTCCCTCCTTTAATAAAAAAAACAAAATGAAGTACTTTTGTAACATATTTCATCTAAAGCAAGAACTGAAATCTGCACATAAAATAACTTTTCTAGCTGTAATCTCTCTAAGTTAGGTCTCTATCTTTGATCAAGAGAGATGTATTCTGCTGGCCCAGTATGAGTAGAAACTTAGGAGATGACAATGTGCCAACTCTAAATGGCAAGAAAATTACTTGGCCACATTCATAGCTCTGTAGGACACAAAACAGGACTTACTGTGGTTACTATTAAGCTGAATAGCATTAATATGAAAATCAGATGGTAATTGACTGTGTTCTTGGCCTTGAAACTTTCAAACCTAAAAGAGAAAAGAGACATATCTCAAAACCAGAATCATCATAATAAAAAGAATATTGTTTATTCTCATATTACATATTAATGGTTTGTGGCAATTAAAGAATATTTCTTTGGAAAATTACTTTACAGCTTTTAAATGGATTGGGCTTGATAAACACTGATAAGAAGACACACTGCACATGCTGGGTTAGCAGACAACCTGCTAGGCAGAGAACTGAGGTCTGGGGACAGAAAGGCAGCATCTGTTGGCTCTATAAGGGTACTGCCCTCTCTCATTTTCTGTAAGCTCTGGAAATAGAAAAGAAGAAAGGAAGCCCAGAACTCTGGGAGGATGTGTCATCAATGAGCCCTGACAATGTGTATGACCACAGAATTAAATGTGTTAGTAAGAGGATGTGCAGGAGAGCCAGGGAGACCCCTTTGTGTAGCTCTAAAGGGTCTAATTACTGGATTGTCTCCATGTGTTTTGTCCTGTGTTATACATGTCCCTGGAGCTGTTCCATAAAGCTGAAAGACCTCTTGGGGACAGAGAACATCAAAGGAAATAACATGCACACTCAATTTGATATGAAAATCTATCTTACACTACAGCAAAGTAGGGGAGAAGGGGAAAAGTGGGGTATGAAGGGGATGATAGAAGGGAGGGCAAATGGGAGGAGGGAGTAATTAGAAGTAAACACTTTTGGGGAGGGACAAGGTCAAAAGAGAATAGAATGGGGGGGCAGGACAGGATGGAGGGAAATATAGTTGGCCTTTCACAACATGACTATTATGGAAGTCTTTTGCATAATTACACATGTATAGACTATATTGAATTGCTTGCCTTCTCAGTGGGGATGGGTGGGGAGGAAAGAAGTTGCATGCAAAAACAATTCTCAACATTCGTTCCTAAAACTTTTGAGTTCCAACTTGGCAGAACTGAGAACTCACAAGTCCCCTAGAGTATACCCACCACTTGACAAAGGACTCAAAAGCCAAGTAATCAGAATGCATGGTGTCTTGGGGTGGGAGGAGGGGAGAGATGGGGAGAAAATCTGCAACTCCAAGTCTTATGGAAATGAATACTGAAAACTAAAAATAAATTAATTAAAAAAGAAGGATGGTAGACAGTGTTTCCATACCAACAAAATGATAAATGTTTGGTATATCATGGTAAAAGGGAAAGGAGGAGTAGTGGGAAAAGCATATTGTCACTGCTGCCATTACTGATAGATGAACTAGTGGGAATTCAAGATTTAGTTGTAGTCTGGAGCATGAATCTCCTTCTCCATTATTCCCACCTTGAGGAGTGGTAACAAAACCTCAAAAGATGGCAGTACTGGACTTGAAGTTAGGAGATCTTTTTTTCTTTTTAAAAAAATTTATTTATTTGTTTTTAGTTTTCAACATTCACTTCTGCATGATTTTGAGTTCTAAGTTTTCCCTCACTCTCTCCCCCACCCCCTCCCCAAGATGGCATGCAATCTGATACAGGCTATACATGTTCAATCATTTTAAATATATTTTCACATTAGTCATGATGTAAAGAAGTATGACCAACAGGAAAAAAAACATAAGACAGAAACAAAACAAACAAAAAATAGAATGCTTTGATCTGCATTCAGACTCCAGAGTTCTTTCTCTGGATGTGGATGGCATTTTCCATTCTGAATCTTTTGGAATTGTCTTAGATTCTCATATTGCTGAGAAGAGCCAAGTCTTTCAAAGTTAGTCATCACACAAGGTTGCTGCTCCTTTGTACGATATTCTCTTGTTCTCACTTCGTTCAGCATCAGTTCATATAAGTCTTTCCAGGTTTTCTGAAGCCCTCCTTCTCATCATTTCTTATGGAACAATAGGATTCCATTACATTCATATACCACAAGTTGTTCAGCCATTCCCCAGTTGATGTGCATCCCCTCAATTTCCAATTCTTGGCCACCATAAAAAGAGCTGCTATAAATATTTTTGTAGACATGAAACCTTTTTCCATTTTATTACCTCTTTGGAATACAGATCTAGAAGTGATACTGCGGGGTCAATAGGTATGTATAGTTTTATAGTCCTTTGGGCATAGTTCCAAATTGCTCTCCAGAATGTTTGCAACAGTTTACAACTCCATCAACAATGTTCCAATTTTCCCATATCTTCTCTAACATTTTTCATTTTCCTGTTTTCTTATGTTAGCCAATCTGATAAGTGTGATATGGTGCTCTACAGTTGTTTTGATTTGCATCTCTCTAATCAATAGTGATTTAGAGCATTTTTTTCATATTGCTATAGAAAGCTTTAATTTCTTCCTCTGAAAAATTCCTATTCACATTCTTTGATCATTTATCAATTGGGGAATGGAAGTCAGGAGATCTTAACTCAAATTCTAGCTCCAGCACTTATTGATTGTATGAGAATGGGCAAGTCACTTAATTTCTCTGAGTTTCAATTTCCTTATCAGTAAAAACGGGGATAATAATGCCTATACGACATACTTCCAAGGGTTGTTGTGCCCAAAGTACTACTTTCCCCCAAAAGTGACTGTAAAATTTAGAAGCTTCCCCTAAACAAATCTTTGTATGGGCATGGTGTCAAACACCAACCTGTCAGGCAGTATTTTGGTCACTCCTCTCCCTCCTCTCATGTTCTAGCTGATCAATATCCATCCTAAAACAGTTTCCAGGTTTCACAGGCATGCAACAATGAAGTCAGCATAACAGCTCTGTAGATTTTTAGTTTGGTAGTCAGTCTAATAACTCTTCTCTCCCACATTTTCCTTTGGAACTTCCCAAACAGTGAGCTAGCTCTGGTAGATTCATTATCTATGTGTATATCCCTGGAAAATATACTACCAGGTAAGTGAACTTATTGATATTTGTGAATGTTCTGACCCAGATGAGCAAATGTAGTACTGTACACCAAATCTCTGAAAGCTGCCCACTCCTTTTCTGCTCCACTATTGCTAATCATGTGTTGGTTCAGCTTTCCCTCCATGTTAGAAGTGATCTATTCTGCTCACGTTGTCTTCTGGTAGTCATCTTGCCTTGCCGCCCACACTCCTATTGAAATGTGAATGTTTAATATGGAGAAGATAAGTTTAAGATTGGTCCAGCACTGCATCACACATCGCCTTCATCACTTACACATCTTGTCTCTTCTTACAATAACAGTCTATTAAATGCCAATTTTTGCTGCAAGGGTATATCCACGACATCTTATTGTATTTGTCTTATAGCACAATAGTATTCTATTATATTTATACACCACAAATTGCTGAGTCATTCCTCAACTGATGGGCATCCCCTCAATTCCCAATTCTTTGTCACCACAAAAAGAGCTGCTATAAATGTTTTTGTACATGTGGGTCCTTTCCCACTTTTTATGATCTCTATGGGTAGGGCACCTTTTCTAGTCCCTGACTCATGCCAGGAGGTAAGTAGTGCCATTCTCAAAAAGACTGCTCAGACACCCAGGGATCTGCAAAATCCCACTGCTGCTTCTGTCCAGTGAGAAAATGACCCTATGGTCTGGGTTGCCCATGTACAGGGTTGTGACTACAGCTCCCAGAGTATATGTGCCTGCTTCTTTGTCACGTGCTTGTCGCCAGAGGGCTTTGAGGTAGGTGAAAATGGTAAAATAGTATGGGTAAAGTCTTTTGACTTGCATAAAAATTGGGTTTAAGTGAGGCAAAGTTGCTTGAAGTTGTTAGTCTCACTCTCTCTTCCACAGTCATCGAAGTCCAGTAGTGAGACAGAAGTCAAGACAACTGGTGATGGGACAGGACACAGTACATGATGTTGGCCTTTTTGATGTCTACCCAAGTTCTAAATGCTCCATAGTACCTTCTTCTGTCATCTTCATGTCTATTGGGAACAAACTGTTCTTACCATTCTGCTAGGGGAAGTCTTCACATGTTTGGGGGAGACATCCCCTTCCAACTACTGACACCTAGGTTATCCTTGACTTGGTTTAGCCCATCTGCTGAAACAGTTCCCCAGGGAGTGGTCACCGCTCATGCTTCTTGGAGCCATAAGTGAGAGTTAGGGGGCAGGTGGATACCCAAGGTACAAAGAAGTCCTAAAGAGAGTAGCCCTTACACCAGAGGTACTAGTCTTTCCTGAACACCCATACATCCCAAAGCAGGAATAATAGACTGAAAAAGTACTAAAGGGAGGAGGAGCTGGAGGTCTCAACGAGGGAGTAAGAATAGGTTTAGGAGGGGTGATACATACCCCTCCTAAAGAAAGATGGTTTAAAAATATGGTAAACTTATGAGGTATAATGCCTTCAAAGTAAAGAGGAGGGGTGAAATAGCTTAGTAAGTAAAATGCTAGATATTGCAAATACCACAGAAGCAGTGTTTTAAAGTAGCAAGAGAAAAGTCAGGTATATGTGACCAGGCACCCCTGGTACAAAGAGAGTGATTTTGAGGGCAATCAATTTTAAGATATGTCAGTTCTTTTTTAAACTGGAACTAGTTTTTGGATAACATAAATTTATATTCAGCACAAATAATACTTTTGCCAATGAAGTTCTTCAATTTCTCATCATGATGTGGAGGTGACCCTGAGCTCTTAAAGGATATATGAAACGAGGACCAACCCAGCTGCAAAAACTGTAATTTTGGGCATGGAGACTGTCTGTGTCTCTAAATGCCTAAGGGAAGAGACACTCATCACTAAGAGGTGAGACATCAGGTGATGCATTTTGGGGTCACATGAACTATAGATAGAACACTGTAGATAATGAAGTGTTCATTCAGGTGTGGAGGTACTGAAATCTATATTAGTAGCAAGAACAAGGACATCAGTAAAATCATGGAGCATACATAACACATATTTTTTCAAACGGCTTAGAGTTATGCAACTTAATCTGATATTAATGAACTATTATTTATTCATGAACGGCCCAGAGTGTGGATCTTACATTGATTAACTGTATGACTGGAGGCAAATCACACAGAGTTCTCTCTATGTAACATCTGGATGACAATTCTTGCCCTCCTGACCTCAAAAGAGAAATGCTTTAAGATATCTTATTACAAATCAAACTGCTGGGTTATCTCTCTCCTGAAATGCGAGTACTTACATGCAGTAGACAAATATACAACAGCTGTAGATCATGGGAAGTTCATCCAATAGCTACAAAAGGAAAAGACACACAAAATTTGAATAATTGCTCATGTCAAAATGAACATGATAACAATAAAAATACAGAACAACCATACCAAGTTGACCTCTGTGTGTGTGTGTGTGTGTGTGTGTGTGTGTGTGTGTGTGATAGGTAGAGGGCAACTTTGGGAGAAGATAGCATATATATCTATTGAAGTGAACATAGTAATCATCTCACTTTCCATTAAGTGTCTGTACTTTTTTAATAGTAAATAAAAATTCAGCAGTTATTACATAGAGTGCTGTGCAACGTGTTAGATAAATCCCTGCTCTCAAAAAAATTATAATTTAAAAGGGAAATATATGATAAGTAAAAAAGTGCAATACAAAATGGAACATAAGGACACAAGAGGAAAAAAAAACATTAGGCAAAGTCTAAGGAAAAAAATTTTACTGGAAAAATCAGGGAAGACTTCATGGAGGACATCCCATTTGAGCTGGGTCTTAAAGAATGCTTATGATTTGAATCAGTGGAGAGTGCTGTAGAGGAAAAAAGCCTGAGGAAAAGCACAGAGTTAGGAGTACGTGAGGCATATATAGGAGGAAGAAAAGTAGACCACTTCCCCTGGAAATTCAAGCACATGGAGGAGAGTAGTTTATGATAAGACTAGAAAGGTAGAATGGTGCTTGATTAGAAGCTTTAGAGTTGAAAGGGAACTTAGAGATCCATCTTGATCCATCCAGCAGTCAAATATGCTGCTCACAATACTCCTGAATGCAGAACCAGATTAACATGTAACTGGGAAATATTTAACAAAATAAATAAAAATGTAATGGAATACAGATAATATTAATGTGTTTTTCTAAGTCAGTATGCAGTTAGAACACGTCCTCTTATTTTTATTTGAGTCTGACAACATTCATCTAGAGTCTCAATTCTAGAGTGGGTTCTCAATGTAGACTATTGGTGGGGGAGGCAGCTCAAAACTATTTTCATAGCAAAGAGTAATAATGATATTTAAGCCCAGATTTTCTGACTTCAAATTTAGTGCTCTATTCATTATACCATGCTGAGAGCCTGGGATGCCAGGGGAGGAAATGAGACCTTAATTCAATAAGCAAAAAAGAACTACTGAAATGTTTCGAGCTATGCACAAGGAAGATTAGTCATCACACACTACAGATGGATTGGAATAGTGAGAAAATGGAGGCAGGCAGACCTGTTAAAAGGCTACTTGCAATACTGTCATAATAGAGTTGAAAGGGACCTTAGAAATCAACTGTAGCCCAGGGAGAACAGTTAGATGGGTGGTAATGAGAGTTTACACTAGGGTGATGGCTATAAGATCAGAAAGGGAGTGATCACAGCAGTATTAGTTTTATGGACGTGGCAAAATGTCCATGTATGTATGGGATGTAGGGAGACAGGGCAATCCATGGGGGAACATAAACAGAGTCCTCTACATCAGAGGTGACAAACACACAGCCAGGCCTTGTGGTCCTGCAATATTCCTGAGTGTGCTAGGACCAGAGTAAAACACAATTGCAAAATATTTAACAAAATAACATAGAGAAAACTAATTTGTGGTTTTCTAAGTCCAAATGAGGCCAGTTTAGTGGCTGCTATTTCTGAGTTTGACAATCACTGCTCTATAATTAATCTTAAGGACATAAGTTAAAGAAACATTAAAATAATTAACCACAAAGAGCAACTTTTTAAATAATAAAGTTTAGATATCACCTAATGACATTTATGTAGACACAACCTCCCAAAGTTTATTTAATTATTAAAATAAAGTAAAAATAAAGAGATAATCTAGGAAGTCAACAGAATAAAAGTACCTGAACCTTTGTGAAATGAAAAGCTCTAATATAAGAAAAAATAGATTCACAATTTATTCTTTCCTTATCATACTCTTAATTTGGTAGAAAAATGTTTATGAAAGTTAAATTAAAGATTTTTTTAATGAGCGGCTTGGAAGCTACAATGAAAATTGAATAAAATTTTTGTTCCAAGGAGGAAAAAGATAATTTTCTTATGTTTGATAGCAATGTTAATATGCATAACAAATAAATGCCTTAACAAATAAACTTAATTTACTAAATAAAAATACTTTAAAGTAGTACCTCTCAATAAAGACCAATAAAAGTATATTTAAAATAGCATTCTAAATACAGTAAAGAGAATTTCCCTTTCTCTTTATTTTGTCCTTCAAGGATTTATACAGAGTATCCCAAATAGCTGGAAAGTGCAGCATGAGATACCTTGCAATTGTAGTCCATAGAGAGAGACTTAAAATTAAGATGATAGGATGTTTTCCTTTTATTAAAAGAAATTCTTTTTTATGATGAACTTCACAATTAACAGCAAACATGAACACTTTAGCCTTCAAATATAATGGTTTTGCTGCCCTCTGGTAGAAGTGCAGAGGTCATATTATTGGCCTTTACTCTGCCCTGAACCTCTCCAGAACTGTCAAGTTTAGATGTTTAAAGGCCACCAGAATATAGCTAATCTTTGGCCAGCCAACAGCAAGCTGCCCCTCCAATTCCATCATAGAAATTTCTATTTTCTAAAATTTTAATAATAAGTATACACTTATTTAACACACAAAAAGTGTGTGTGGGGTTTGTTTTGTTTTTGTTACAGCAACTCATAAATCCATCTATGAAAGTGTAGTAATGTTACTGAAAATCTCATCATGGGTTATTTTGAATATTTATATGTGTTTCTCTAAAATGATCTTCCCAGGTGATATAGTCTTCTGTGTTTTCCTGTAAAGAGGTAGATGCTACTAGACACAAGAATACAGAAAGGCCTTTTGTAAAAGGAAAGATAATTCAAATTCTGACCACTGAGTAATACTGCCAGTTGTCTTTGTGACTTACAGAAACCTGCCTCATTTCTTTTAAGAGTTTACTCCCCAATTTGTACATCAACTCTTGAATATGCTTCTCTTCTACCATTACAGATCCAGTGAGGTATATGGGGTGTTCAGAGAAGACTAGCACCTCTGGTAGCAGGGCTTGCTGAGCCCTTTTCAGATCCCTTGCTCATCCACCTTTGGAGTCTGCTTACTTTCAATTATGGTTCCAAGAAGTTGTAGCATGCTCTGCAGACACAGCCTGGTAAAACCATCTTGGCAGAAAAGTTAAACCAGGTTTGAGAGAGATCAATGGGCCTCAAACTTGGTGATCTGGAGGGTGTCTACCCCAAGCATGTGAAGACTTCCCTTGGCAGAATGGGAGGATGTGAACAATTTGTTCCAACAACCTCAAAGGCAGCTAAAGTAGGCACTGTGGAGAACTTCGAGCTTGGTCAGACATCAAAGATATCAAGGTCATCCACTGCATCCCTGGTCACTGCCAGTCATCTTAACTTTCTGTATTGCCATTGGACTTCAATGACACTGGAAGACAGAGTAAGGCTGATAACTTTGTACAACTCTGTCTTACTGAAATCCAATTCACAAACCAGTTAAGACACCACCCTGTGACATCATGAGCCCTCTTTGAAAACGAAGAACAAACAGAGATCTAGTGTCTTCCAGATAACCTCAGTGACATGTGCAGAATCTTCCCGGTAAAACCTAGTGTGGCTTTAGTCATTAGGATCTACAACATTAAAAAGGCCACCCTGAATGTTACAGAAAACAATACAGGTTTTAGAATGAATCAATCTGGGTCTGCCTGATTTTGAGCATCACATGGGCCTTTTATCTCTTACTCTGCACCACCGATATAGAAATGGAAGGATTAAGGATTAGTTTATATTTTTCTTTGTTACATGAGTTGTCCAGGAAAAACAGTTCATCATCTAGTGACCAACCTGCTGGTAAAGTTCCTCTTAATCCTCAGTTAGCCTAGTTCTCAAAGGCTCAAACAATTTGTTCTGAGGACCATACGCAATATGCAAAGTCCTTCCAAGATGATGGTAGAATCTGCCATAGTTTGTATTCCATTCACATAGCCTTCAAGACTCCAGGGTCCTTTATGTCACAATCATACTTTGAGATAAGACATCTGCAAGAAAATTCTACAAAAAAACTTGATGGTTCCTAATCTAATCGACATATGACAATATTTGGCAATAACTTCAGTATAAAATTGGGTATGGGGAGAATGGCAAACAATATGTTTGAAAATATGACTCATAATTAAGAAACAGAAAATGCCAAAAGTTTATGACTAGTCAGAAACTTCAAACCTAAGCACCATTACTATTTTCAAGAGTCAGAAAATGCCAGACATAGTGATCACTGAATAATATAAAAAAGAAAAATGAACTATATGACAGACATGAAACAGGGAATTATTTCTGAATCAGTTGTCTAGGTGCTATAAGGCTATCAACTTATTAGACTAAAGATCAAAAGCAACATCAGATTAGAAGAAAAGATACAATGAAGATATGAAATATATAATTATAACAGATTCAATTTGTTCTAGTGAATATTAATGATTCAGAAAAAGTAGCTGTTGTTCAGTCATGTCCAACTTTTCATGACCCTATCTGGGGTTTTCTTGGCAAAGATACTGCCAGTGGTTTGCCATCTCCTCCAGCTCATTTTACAGACAAGGAAACTGAAGCAAATAGGGTTAAATGAATTATCCAGGGTCAGACAGCTAGTGAGGACACATTTGAACTCAGGTCCTCCTGACTCTTGGCCTAGCACTCTATCCACTATGCTACCGAGTTGCTCTAGGAAAAGGAGAGATAAATGCTAAGATATCAGTAAGGCCTACTATAGTTCCTTATGAGATTTAAATTGTTAGCCATTGACATAATGATGAATATAAAGAGCCTATAAACTTCCTTGATGTATGACCACTCTCTAAGCCAAGAAGAGGAACATGGAAGCCCATAGTAAGTGCTGCATTAGAATATAAAATAATTTTCAAAAATTAATGGAGAAAGATGGCAGAAGATTCTAAGTAGTGTGACCTAAAAAGTTCCCAGCAAATGGTGATGGAGTAAAAAACAGTGTCTGTAGAAGTCTTGATATGAGACCAAGTTATGCCAAATCATTCCAAAGGCACTAAAAGATAACACTGGGTAAAGGGCAACGAAATAGAATAATTACATTACTATTTATATAACAAACTGTTTTCATCATTGGTGGCAGAAGAACCACCACATTTGGACTCTAAAAAAATACTGTCTCTGATGTGCTGCATGAAGAAAATGAAATGGCATAAAAGAGGGGAGAAATAGGAAGATGGACCAGGCAAAATACTCAAGAAATCCATGTTAAAAATGTGAAAGCACTGAGGGACTGACTTTCAAGATTATCTGATTAAGAGCTTAATACTGAAATGCTGGAAAAATTATGGATAACATTACTATTGAAACAGACATTAGAAAGGATATAAATAACTACTAGCCCTCATGCCTACTGTTATAATCTATAAAATTATTATGACAATGACCTATGTACATACTGATGGAAATAGGAAAAGAGAACAGGCATGAATGATTTCTTACAACAGACATCTTTTCTGCCACATGAATGACTGAAAAGGTGCACACAGAATATATTATTGTGTTTGTGGTTTGTTGGCTTAAAAAAAATCCCACCTCGTTTTGACTTAATAGAGCAAATACAGCCTT